>NC_140663.1:148949858-149287358 GCF_054131305.1 Coturnix japonica
TCACATGAAATTACAAAAGAGCACTTGGAAACAAGGAGAGGGAATCCACATTTCTATGTAACTGCACTTTCCCTATCATGAAGTAATTTATTTTCAAGCATCTAAACAATTCTATTTCACTATGCAAGTGCTTGTGCAGTAGGAAAAAATAAAAATAAAAAATGTGTAGTGTAGTTCTGTATAAGTGTGTTTTCGCATGTTCATACATGCATGTAACTGAATAGGACACATTCTTGGTGCTTTGAAACCTATTGCTTTGAAATTATGTCATTTAGATTTGTGTAAAAAAGTAATTTCATGTAAAAGTAAATAAACTGGACTGACAGGCAGTTTCTCCTCAGAAGTTAAGATTCCTAGATCATTTTTCTAGATGTTTGAAGGCATTCCAAAACACTGCAGTAATGGAACTCACAGTGAATATTGTTCATTGCTTTTTCAAAATTTATTTCCAGTTGTTTCACAATCCACTATGAGCATTTTAAGCAAATAGTGGGTTTCCTGCTAGAAAAAAAATTGTTCTGTTTCTCTATCATGTTTGCTTGTGAAGAAAGTCCTGACAGAGAAATGGTAAGTTATATGTTTTACCATGTTTTCATATGAAAAGCTCTCCTGATGAAATGTTATCTAGATTTATATATATTGGTGGGGAAAAAGAATAGCAAGTGCTGTCAGATAATTCACAATTGCCCATCCCAATGAGTAGCTGTACAACTTTGATGCAGATCCTAGAAGAGAAACGTTATGTATGCCATCAACCTGCTTGAGGTCACTCAGGGTATATATTTACCTTTTCACCATATTCAGATTCCAGAACTTCAGTACATTCATAGTGTGGAAAACAGAGCACTATTCAGTAAAAGCAAATTAGATGCAATTCACTGACAAAGCAGTAGCACTTGATGAGCAAAGAAAATCCTTGCCTGAAGCTGTTGGAATGTGTTTATCTGTAAGAAATATATGTTTACCTTTTGCTATTGGCTACAGAGTTTTTACTGCTACTCTTGAAAGTCTTAGATTTCCAAATAGTACAGAAAACTTACAATGCTTCTTATTTAAAATAACAAGATGTTTGTAGGTGCTCCCTCTCAGGCTACAACTAAAGACTGAAAATTTCCACATAAATATTATGGATTTTCTCAGTGCAAAGGACTGACATTCAAATATTACCAGTGCATAAACCTCTGTGCTTCTTCCATGTCACCTTTCATGCACAGCTCATTGTACTTCTTTATGCCTTGAAGGGCTCAGAGAAGTTAGAATCATAACAGACCTTTGTGAAAAAGACTGGAAAGGGACTGAAGACTTTTTCAAATAGAAGACAAAAATTGAGAAGGTCATATAAATACTTAGGCGACTTTTAATATTCTCAGTTCTTAATACACTAGATTTTAAGTAATTTGGAAGGTGTAGTAAGTAAACATAACAGTACATAGTCACTATATTTTACTCTCCAGGGTTCAACTGGTAATCTCCAATCAATTTCCAAATCACTGCACTGTTTTCTACATCTTATTCATTTGGTCAGGTTTTTGGTCAAACTTTTTGTTTAATATTTTTGTTGAATTTACTGATAATCTACTAATTTTATGGGGAAAAAAAATAAATATAGAGGCTAATTAAGAGGTCTTGACACTTAGGGAGTAATTGTTGATTTTCATTATATCAATTTCATCATGTCAAATGCTGACTACTGTTTGATACTTCTCCAGCACACACATACACACACACAAACACATACACAAAATCCAATTATATCAACCAATTTACATTTCTAAATAAATTTTATCTGATGCACTTTATGAAGAAAGTAGAAGTGATTCTTATATAACACACAGTATAGTGCAATATACTAATAAAGTATTATGCCATTACATATTCTACTTAATATATGACAGAAATTGCTAAACAATATATATAATATATAATTATATGTAATAATTGTACATAATATATAATGTATATATAATTATACATAATATGAGTAATACATAATATGAGTAAAATATAATTATTGCTCAGACATAATGATCATAGGTGCTATTTTCATTTGGATTCATTTTGCAGGAAAAAGATATTTCTAAACTTATTTTATATTTGATATTTTAGTTTGACTGGCTAGACCTTTTTTCCAGACATGCTTCTCAGACTTTGAATCAGTCTGGGTCTTTCTGTATGCTGCGCATTTATATGCTAATTACTGTACATTTTACTGGATCTGAAGTAATATACTGTGCATGAAGGCAATCCATATATTCAACCTTGTACGAAAGCTAGAGTATTGACTCAAGTATACAATTATCACAGCAGCCCACTAGGATGATTATTGAGCCAAAGGGCTTGCTTACAGCTCTATCTCCAGAGGGCAAAAGGTCTAGAAAAGTCTTGCCTACATTATAGGTTTTTTCTACAGATACATATGAATGTAGAGCATATTTAATTGGTTTAAAACAAAATCTCTACCTGTATATCTTACCCTGTTTTTTAACTGGAATGAACATAGCAACAGGGTTTTGCTATTTCACTCAAGAGGTCTTCACTAGGAGACAAAAGCTACTGACAATAGAAAGTCAAAGGAAACAGACTTGTGTCAGGAAAGATGAACTTAAGTACTCTTCCTCCTCTATCGCATAAAATATTATGTGGTAAAAGCAAACATCTAATCTAAATAATAAAACATTTTAAGAAAACAGATAAATGCATTGGGGTCTGAATTTTTCATGTGCTATCCCTCTTAGTTGTGTCTATAGCGACCAGTCTATTGTCACTGCTGTGAGTAGATATGTTGATATCCATGAGAGATTCTTTTCACAGAAACCAAGGAACAGTGATTTATGCCCAGTGTGGGTCCATGTCTCATCAAAAAGTGCTGTTCATACAGCTCCAATCAGATAATAGTTTAAAAAGTTAGGCTTAGGTGTCCACATGCAGCAGGGAAGTTGTTTATACCGAACGTGTTTTACCATTAACTAATCTCAGGTAACTTGTTGCAGTGGAGACAGTAACAGTAACTGGAATCAAACATGCCTTGTTTGTACCTAACCTTACATGAAAGTAATCCCACTCTCAAATTATTAAAAACCCAGATAAGAACAGAGAAGGGGTCAATATCATTTCAGCACACTGCAATCAGCCCAAAGAAGATAAAAGGCACTGCTCTTTCTTACCTTTAAAAATAAGATAAACAACCATTAATTATGTTACAAACTTCTACTGTTATACATCGCTTCCTGTGTTATGTTCATGTGGCAAGGTTTTGGTAGCAAAGGGGACCTCAGGTGCGGCCTCTGTGAGCAGAGCTCCGCAGCCACTCCATGTCAGATAGGAGTCAGTTCCAGCTGCTTCAAAAGGGACCTGTCACTGGACTAAGCTGTTCTAGAGAGCAATACTGGTTTTGCCTCTGCGAGAGCAGATTTTAATAAGAGTAAAAATTGCTGCATAATACTAGGGATGGTGAGCAAGTCTAGAGAAAAACACATCTGCATACAGTAAGATCAGTTTAGAAGGAGGGCAGGAGATGTTCCAGGTATGCAACAGAAGTTCTCTGCAGCCCAGGAAGGGCCTATAAAAGAGCAGGCTGTCCCACTGCAAACCACGTGCACCAACAGGACCTGATTTCCTTGTGCAGTCATGGAAGAACCTGTGGTACAGCAGTGGGTGAACCCTGAAGAAGGTAAAGCCCATGGATATCCCGCAGGAGTTGCTCCAGACTGGAGCTGCAGCCTGTGGGGAGGAACCCACAGTGGGGCAGATGGGCTTGGAGAGCTGCTACCTGTAAGGACTTATACTGGAGTTGTCTGCTCCTGAAGAACGGGTGCTGTGGTGTGGAGCCTTGTTGGAGCAGTTCTTGGAGAGTTGCAGCTTGTGGGAAGCTCATGCAGGATCAGTTCAGAAGGACAGCTTCCCATGGAAGGGACCCCACTCAGGAACAGGGCCATGAACGAGTGGCAAAGACACATTATTAATGGACTGACCATAACCCCCATACTCAGTTCCTCCATGGCAAGATCTAGAAGAGAGTGGATAGCGGGAAAGGTGTTTTTGGTTTGCTTTCAGTTCTTACTGCCCTAATCTGTTTTCAATAGGCAATTAATCTCACTATGCTGAGTCTGTTTTGCCTGTAATGGTAGTTACAGATCTCCCTGTCCTTATCTCAACCCATGAGAGTTTTTTTCATTGTATTTTCATTGTATTTTTTCCCCTTGCTCTGGGAGAGTGAGAGAGTGGCACAGTGGTGAGGAGCCAGCTACCAGTGTTAAACAACCACACTTTATTTTATGTGATTCACCTATATTAGACACTTTCAAATTACTTTAGAGTGACTAAAGGAAAAGAATACAGTTCAAATCATTCTGAAGGAAAGCATCATTATGAAGGTGTTATATCACAAATCAATTTAATGCTTGATATTTTTCCCAGATTGTACAATATAAATGTGTGTTCACATTAGTTTGTACCCATCAAGACCTCTATCTCAAAAGAGTTAAGAAACTGTCTATAATTTTCCTTACTTAGGTTTGGACAATTTTAGTATTAAAGTCCATATTGACCTCTACTTTCAGTCTAGGAGAGAACTGTTTCAATCTTTTTCAAATCAAGTAAGCATCTCCTATTCATACTTATTCCAACTTGCACTATTACTTTGGCACATTTTATATTGTTCACTTTTGATGAGTGCTTACTGTCTCAAATGTTACTAATGAGAAGAGTTTGAAAGATTAATCATTCCAAAGTTTGTGACCATTAGTTTTCAACTACCAAACCTTTAGTTTATATCCTGGAGGCTGTAACTTTAATCTAGGATCAGCCTGAGTAAATTGCCACAGGTTGCAAATTGTGCAACCAGTCATAGGAAGAAAACATAGTTAAGCAGTGTCATATCAGCACTGGTGGTATGTAAGCTTGTCTAGGGTTAGAAATTGAATAGAAAAAGAAAGGGGGAGAGAGGAAAAAGGAGAACAGGAAAGAAGAAAGATGAGAAGAAAAAAAAAGTGAAAGAAAAAGAAAAGAAAAAAAAAGGAAAAGGAATTAATTATTTTGAAGTGTTCTATGTTACATAAAAAATAATATAATAAGAAAAAAGAGTTTTCAGATGTTCTGGAACAACCAAGCAAAATACAGGAAATTCAGAAAGAATAAATTAAAAGTATTTGGTCTTAGCAACATACAGTAACTGATAAGTAGTGTACTTTTGGGAACAGAGAAGTTAAATTTCCTTCATAGCGTTATGGCAAATTTAATGTGTCAGTGACAGCTGCACGGGTTCTAGAGGTAAAAGTTGTAGGTATGCAGACTCTCACGCAATTTAATAGAAAAGATCCTTTTGATTATCCTAAATTAATCATCTGTAGTTGAGTTTAGTAAAAATAAAACAAAACAAAACAAAAAAAAAACACTCAAATTCAATTGTCTTTATTTTACACATAAGGACTGAAATATATTTCATGTGATGTATTTATTAGACAGCTAAGCTAAATTCACCCCAATCATTTTAATTACCTAACTTCTGAATGAACCCCCAAATAATTCTCTGGAGGTACTACTCACAACATTTCATTAACAAAAAATTCAGACAAGAATTTGAAATTAGAAGAACAGCTTTCAGATTGAAGATGAGGCAATTGGAACTCTATACAAAATAAGAAGCATGAGATCATTAAGTGAGAAAGGGTTCAGTTTTTCTTGTTTCTTTTTCACTTTGACATTAGGAGAAATGAAAGACAATGCAAAAAATAAATAAATAAATAAATAAATCATAAAGGTTCTTGAAGCCTGTCAAAGAAAAAGTTAAGTCAGTCTGTAAGGGAAAATTTGAATACCGATTTTTTCCCTTGTGTATGATAATGATTTTCACACCTATAAATAAAATGAAAAGTTCAATGCAGAAAAATCCTTTATTTCCAAAATCTTTATAGAGATTTTTATTATGTATACTTACCCTGTGTGCTTGGATGAGTGCTTTAAAGTCTCCCTCAGTAGGCACTAATAGAGTAGACCACAGCAGTGCTCAAAAAAAAAACCAACAACATTATAGATTATTATTCCAATGGGCTGTGCATTAGAAATTTCTGCAGTAGTATTTTTTTAATTTTAATTTTTAAAATTCACCATGACAACTGTAGAATATATGATTGTGCATTTAATGAAAGAATCATAACAATAACATTAAAATTCCATAGAAATTAAATACCAGTTTCCCTTGCTCTTAGACCAAAATTATAAGAGCTCTAAAAGGTCTCCTAAGATTACCTTGGAAAAAGTGGGAAATAATTATCACTCTATTCACACCAAGTACTTTTAGTAAGAAATTCTACAATTTTTTTCTATATTTCTTACCAATTTTTTTTTAATATATGGAAATAGCCTTGTTAAAGAGTGCAATAAGTTTTTTTTATTTAAACCATCAGAAGGCATAAGACTTACTGTCTTTATTCTCCATCTTTAACTTATTTTGTTGCACCTTGAATTATTATACGAATCTGAAAAGACCGTGTGATATTAATGACCATATGTGCCATAATCTTCCTTAAATACAAAAGCTGTGTAAAAATAATCCAACAAAAGCCAGGAACTAGGCTTAAGACTTCTTATTCCATTCCTAATACAATCCACGTGTCTAGGGATTGCATTTTATGTTCTTTGGTTCTAGGCATGTTGGCTAGAAAAACACTGAGCTGATTCAGGACAAGACATTGTAGTGCTTCTTCTTCCTCTCACCCCTTCATTTGTGAGGAGATGAGGACTTCACGGGTGGTTATCACCAAGCAAATTAGCAAAGCATGAATTCCGCATAGGTTACCAACACAAACTCCTTCATTACAATCAGGCCTTTTATGAATGGTTGAATTCTCAAAGTTCAGTCTCTGCAGAGATGCTTTATACATAATTCCTAAAAATCTAAGGGTAGAAAAATCTTCATACACCTCTGGAGCTTCTAAAATCTACAGTGCTGTAGGCAAAAATCAACAAACTTAAAATGATTTGTATAGCCAGAGCAAGAACCATTGCAGAGATTATTCTTTATAAAAACTATTACCCAAGAGTCTTCCATACCTGACAAAATCCAGAGTTATCTGTTAATATCAGATCAAACTCGGTGAGATAGAGGCTAGGAAAATGAATCACTTACCTAAAAGCCTGAAATTTCTTCAAGCATGACAAAATCTTGTCACACTGGAGTAAACACCAGCAATTTTGTCAAAGTGAAAGATTCCTTTGCCAAAAATGGAGGGAAACAAAACAAAACAAAACAAAACAAAACACAAGACCATTTTCCTTTTATTCCTATAAGGGTTTGTGTGAAATAGTGAGGTAGACTTAATCTTAACCTGGTGTTCTTGTTGATTTTTTATTTTATTTTATTTTTAATTTTCCTCAAAGGAAAGAATATTTTGCAGTGAATTCTATTTTTTTCTCTGTCTTTTGCTACCTAAGGCCATTTACACATCTGCAAAGTGGTGAAAAATGCTTCCTTTGTTTTCTTGGTAATAATTTGTAAGCAGCCTGTGCGTGATTGAACATAATCCAAAATAGTGAAAAATCAGTCAAAATACGTTTAAAGAAGTAAACAAAAACTAACTTCTTGAAAGAATAAAATATATACCAGGAAGCCAGAAAAAACTACAAAGCAGAGAAGTGAATACAAAGTACTTTGTGAAATTCACTGATCCATTCACGTTTGCATAGTTTATTTGGGAATAAATTGAGTCCCAAACTGGTATAACGAGTGACTTTTCCTGTTGATACAATAAAAAGTCTCTGTAAGGCAACTTTTGCTGAAAGCCTGAGTTTATTGACTAGAAGGCAGTGCCTTGTGAAGACGTGTATAGTTTCCATGCTAGAAGTTGGCAGTGTCCTATTACCAGGATAGCAATGGAAGTTCGGCCTCTTTTATAGTGAAGCCTCTTTTTGTGTTTCCCTATTATACGATCCTTTAAAAAAAATACTTTTTTATTTTATTTTATTTTTTTTTTCCAGAAGGAGTAGAAAGTTAATGGAATATGTCTGTCATTTGATAAAATATATATAATTTTTTCTGTTATAATAACAAAACTTCAAAATGAACCTGAACTTTTAAATTGAATTCAAGAAGAATCAAGCTGTATATAATTGATATTGCTAGTCAAAACAGCATCCAGCATTTGAAAAGATTAAACATAATCCAACAACTAAAATAAAAAGTCATTTTTTTTTTCACTGGCAGCCTCCCCTCCATCTTCTTAATTACAGGCCCTAAACAGGCTTTTGAAAGGCTGACCATAATCCTATATAACACCTTTTGTAGAACATTAAATAGGATCCAAATATTATATTAAAGAATGAAAAAGATAAAAGTAGCAATTACAGTTTAATCTCCCTAGTTACAAAGCTTCTACTACATACTGCACTTATTGCCCACTATACCACTGTTCCCTGTAAAACTGAACACACCGCTGAAAAAATAAATACAGAACGTACTTAGTTGGCATATGGACATGGATTTGAAAGACCTACAGCTTTCAAGTCAGTCACAAAAGATATTGCGGAGAAAATGGTTCTGCACTGTTTGAAACAGTCTAAACGGTCCTTGCAAAAAATTTGAACAAAAATTGAAGAAACTTCAATTTTTTCTATTTTTATGTCATATACTGTGCTTACAATAAGATAACAGATTATTGATTTTCAGTGGGGAGAGTATTTAAACACTTATTTTATGCTTTCTAGATCAGTATTAGCCACAAGCTTGGAGAATACACATTTGAAAAACTTAACTTACTGTGTCACAAGAGTTATTTCAAAGTGTAGATACTGTGGTACTACCTTTAATATCAATACCCTAGCCCATACTCCTAAAGAAATTGAAATACATATAAATATGTGTATAAAATAAACATGCATATATATAATTAATTAACATTTTACATTAATGCAACTTAGAATGTCATTAAGTAAATATGGGAAGACAGATGTCTGACTGAAGACAATTTTGAATCAATTTCAAGCATTGTTTTAATTTTCTTGTTTTGATCTGTAGTGATAGATGCATTGCTATGGCAGATTAAAGGTTAACCTCCCACGTTAGCCATAAGTGAGATGAATGTCCCAATTATTTGGCTTTGGCTGTGGGACTCACCACTGCAAGAATTATAATCAATTTCAGAAACACCAACAATTCATTTATTAAAATAAAATCTAAAATTTTTAGCTATAAAGACTGAAAAAAGAATGAGCGGGAAAAAAAGTATAATAAAATCTGTATTTTCTATATTTGATTAGGTCCTTAAAATAGCGTTAATTACTACAATATCAGTTAGATCAATTAGATACAACTTGACTGACATGAATGTCTACTATGCATGCAGATTCATAAAAAATAATGTGTCTTAGAAAATAGTGGCCTAAGCTCCTTCAATCATCTGAACCCTAGAAAGTATTGATTTACAATATATACTCAGACAACCTTACTTCTGTGCCCTGAAGTAGTAAATTAACTGTAAATAATCTTACTGTATTCAGGAGTTAAATTAAGGATTCAATTGCTCTCTAAGAGCTGTGATTAAGTCAAATAGAAAAGATCTTTCGTCTTTCTTTCATATCTCTGTTTGAAATGTTTATTTTTTGAGCAGTACTCAGTTCAGTAAGGAAAGAGTGGAGAAGAAAATTGTAGATCTTTTTATGGAGAAGAGTAAACATTTTGAGATAGATGAGTGTGGCTATAGGCTTAGAAGTGAGTGATAGCACTGTTCACATTATTCTGAATGGAGTAATTGTAAAAGCAAGTTTTATCTTGCAAATATCACCGGATACAATATCTGACATATATTCTATACAAGCACTAGCAACCCTTATCAAGTATGATACAGAAGGAGAATTACATTGTCTTATTCTGGGCAAGTTGGGACATCGTTTGAAGACAGCACAGCTACAGCTGTACAGCCGTACAGATTTTTTCCCCATTTTCCCCCTCTCCATCTCTTCCTTCCTTCCCATTCCCCATTCCCCGCCTTCCCTTCCCCCCTCCTCTCCCCCCCCCCACCTCCACACACACACACACACACAAGAAAAAAAAAAAAAGGAAAAAAAAAAAGCCACTTAAGATATAGGGTATCCTGCCTAGCATCTAAGTGTTTCTCTGATGATAATTGTTACCTACTCTGGGCTGCTGAATCATAAGTTTTAAGGTGTATTCATGTGTATTCATTTCAACACCAGAGAATGAGTCATCTAGACATTTATAAGAATGAGATTCCGTTGTTTACATAGAAAAATGTATCATCCCCACTAATGTGCATTTAGGACTTCTTAGGTACCTTAGTGTATCTCAAGTAGCATCAGGTGCTAATGTCTGGATGATACTCACTCCAGGTTTTCGCTATCAACAGCAATGGCTTAGACATCTAGTTTCATAGTTTCATAGTTTCGTGCAGGTTGGAAGGGACCTTAGAGACAGCTGTTCAGACAGCTACCACTACATATAAGAGCAGAAGTCTTAATCTCCCTTGATAATGAGAAATCATCCTCTTTTCAAACTCTGGGGAATCAGGTGTATAGATGTGCACAATTGATTCTAATTTTTCTCCTACACAAAAAACAACAACAAAAACTGAATTTTTAATTAAACCACATGTGTATGACTGAATGGACCAAAAATCCTTTTGAAGTATACTAAAACAAAGAATCTACAGAAATCTGACAGAAAACATCCCAATACTGAAGACAGTGATAGGACAACTGTGTTATTTATGTCTGTCACCCCAGAGCTAGGCCTAGAGAATCTGTCATATGAACTGATGTTTGTTCATATGTTCTTTGTTCCTACCTCACTCTCATTGAACAGTCTAGAGTTTTACTTTGATAGTGTCCAACCTGGAAAGCAAGAGGAAAGATTCAGATGCTTAAAGACACAGCTACCCATCCTTCCTGTTTCTTCAACAGAAATTTCTCAGTATCTGAAAGTAATCTGATCATTACTACTTTTGGACAAATGACAGCCCTTCTCATCTTACAAGTCCTGCTTTCTCAGAGACAACTATTCAAGTCCAAAAGCCAAATTTCTGTAAGAAAACAGAATGCCTCAGTAAACATGCATGACCCCTGGAAACATGGTAAGAGGAGGATGCAACAAATCAATTCCCCGGATGCCAGTTTGTATGGAAGAGAAGGGACCCATTTATCAAGATAGACAGGCTCTGAATTCTGAGAGCAGGAGGAGGTGATTAACTTACAACCATCTTCTCATTTAGCATTTTATGTTTTTCTATCTAGTCTTTCTGTCACCTTCACAGAAACATACTTTTCCTTCTTCCAGACTCATACTCTCCACTCCAATCCACCTGCACTTCTAACTCTAAATCCTCTTGATAAGTAATATTCTACCAACCCACTAACCCGATTCATGGAGAATTATGGAGCAAATAATCTTGGCTGAGATCACACAGCACATGCGTGGCATCCAGGAGTTGAGGCCCAGCAAGCACCAGTTCACAAAAGGAAAATCGTGCTTGACGAAACTCATCTCCATCTACAACTGAATGACCAGACTAGTAGATGAGGGAAAAGCTGTTGATGTAGTATACCTAGACTTCAGCAAAGCCTTTGGCACTGTCTCTCACAGTATTTTTCTGGGGAAACTGGCTGCCCATGGCATGGACTGGTATACTCTCCCTTGGGTAAGGAACTGGCTTCAGGGCCATGCCCAGAGGGTAGTAGATAATGGATTTAAGGCCAGTTGGTGACCCTATTATAAATATTTTCCCCTAGAGATTGGTATTGGGGCCCGTCTTGTTTACTAACTTTATTGATGACCTAGATGAGGGGATTGAGTGTATCCCTGGTAAGCTTGCAGATGAGACCAAGTTGGGAGGTAGTGTGAATCTGCCTGAGGGTAGGGAGGCCTTTCAGAGTGGTCTAGATAAGTTAGATCGATGGGCTGAAGTATTTGGGATAAGGTTCAACAAGGCCAAGGGCCAGCTCCTGCACTTCAGCCAAAATAACTCCATGCAGCAATATAGACTTGGTGCTGAGTGGTTGAATGACTATGAAGAGGAAAGGGATCTGGGGGTGTTGGTTGATGCTCAGCTGAACATGAGTTGACAGTGTGCCCAGGTGGCCATGATGGCCAATGCCACCCTGGCCTGCATTAGAAATACTGTTTCTAGCAGTAGCAGAGAGGTAATCATCCCCCTGTACTCGGCAATGGTGAGGCCGCATTTCAAGTATTGTGTTCAGTTTGGGACCCCTCAATACAAGAAAGACATTGAGGCCCTGGAATGTGTCCAGAGAAGGGCAACAAAACTGGTGAGGGGTCTGAAGCACAAGTTTTATGAGGAGCAGCTGAGGGAGTTGGAATTGTTTAGTCTGGAGAGGAGGAGACTCAGGGGAGACCTCACTGCACTCTACAACTGCCTGAAGGGAGGTTCTGATGAGGAGGGTTTTGGCCTCTTCTCCTAGGCAATAAACAGGACCGAAGAAATGGCCACAAGTTGTACCAGAGGAGGTTTAGATTAGACATAAGAAAGAACTTTTTCTCTCAGAGAATGGTCAGGCACTGGAATGGCTGCCCAGGGAGGTGGTGGAGTTGCTGTTCCTGGCAGTGTTCAAGAGGCATGTGGATGAGGAGCTGAGAGATATGGTTAAGTAGCTTGTAATAGTAAGGGTAGTCGGAGGACAGCTGTACTAGATGATCTTGTAGGTCCTTTCCAACTTTGTGATTCTATGATTCTATGATTTAAACACTAGTTGCATTTACAGTTAAATGACAGTATGTATTAGTTAAATGCTATGCTAGTGAGAAGACTGCACAACTACTATGAAGCCAAGGATAACCATCATAACAATGGCGTATAATAGTCAGACACAACATGCTGTATCTGCTAAATTAATTCAAGATAAAACTTTTTGTGTCAAGGATGAGGAGCTTTTCTGAGAAATTTGACAAGGTAGTATAACACTGCATAAGTGGGACATTCACTAGTACACTGAAGGCCTACTTGTCATATGAGCGAGGACTGAACACTTTTTCATAGAATCATAGAATCATAGAATCATAGAATCATAGAATCATAGAATCGCAAGATTGGAAAGGACTTACAAGATCCTTTGGTCCAACCACCCTCCCATTACCATTGTTATATTGCTACCATTTCTTCTGATCTTTCCTACAATTTCATGTAGGTGAATACTAATGACTGTCTAGATGTTACAGGGAATCATCTATTGCATGGAAGTTTGTCTTTCTACTTCTTGCTAATAGAAAATTAATGTTAGCAAAGACGATAATTGTTACTTTCGCTCTGCAATAGGTGAGGCCTGCTCTGTTTTTAATGAGTCTGTCCCCACCAAACAAAAATTTCTGTAGATGAAATCAGTTTGAAACTACATCACTGAGAAACTACAGGGGGAAAAAATAAATAAATAAATAATTTTTAAAAAATCACTAAAATTACATTTTCACTTTGTATAAAAACCAAAGTACAACATCACATAATACAGTTCTTTACCCTCTCCAGTTTTTCCTTCCTCCTGTTTCTACTAAGGAACAAATATAAATTAACACATGTGGAGATCATGAGTCATCTATTTAATGTAATTGTATCTGTCAGGAAATAAACCTTTCAGCTAATTCATGCTATGTAAGTGCATGTAATTTGTGCAGTCTGCAACCAGTAAACTTACAGTGATGTCAAGAGTTGACTTTTTCCTATTTTTTTTTTTTTTCCATTTGTCATTTCTATTACCTGCTTTTAATTTGATTAGTTGATATTCTGTGGTAATGAATCAATGACTAAGACTTTCCAAAGACTTTATTGTAACCTTTATGTGATCAACACAAAAATGCTGGTAGAATATTGCAACTTTGCATCTTACAGCTGTATTGTTCAAATGTCACTGAACTACAAATGTTAAAGCTGCACCTAAGCATAACCTGCTGGGATATGCTGCATGTGAGTGTGTGTGAGAGAGAGAGTGACAGACAAAATGAGAGACAGCTCCCTGGTCTCTTTACTGCTCAGAGTACCACGAATCTTTCCTGACTAATGTTATGACATCAAGGCTTGTCCTACATACATACTGGTATCTGGGAAATGTTGAAGTCTCCCACATCTACAAACCTCAGTAGAATTTAATTCATTTTCAGAAAAAAAAAAAAAAAAGGAAAAAAAAAAAAGATAATTAAAAAAATTCAGGAGTTAGCTTTTAGGATTATTTCCACTAAGAACTAACGGCTGCCTTATTTAAAATATTTAGAATTCAATTTACCTTACAACAGTCATGTCTGAAATGCCTCTTGTTCTCTGAAACAACTGCCCAGGACTGACCAATATAAGATAAAAGACAAGATCTAGAAGAGGTCTGTGTTCTTATGGATCAGCAGTTGCCGACCAAGTGAGATTTACTGCATATAAGAGAATATTAGTCAAAAAGAAATAAAAAAATAAAAAAATAAAAAAATAAATCCAAATGGTCCATCCTCAAACCGTCACCTATCAAAACTGACAGCAATCAAATGCTGAAACCTTCAGACACTTTTTGTTTTTCCCAGCAAGTGGCACTAAATGCAACTTTTATAAGTTAACTTTTGAAGACTACCACTGAACAGCCAGAAAATGCAGGTTTTAGTTATCATTAATTGTTTTAACTTATTTCTTTCAGTGTGGTATACTCTTTATTTACAGGAGTAAAAGTAAGGATACAAGTGTTTCTTATACTGAGAATAACAGCTTTGTTCTGTTCTGTTCCCACTGAAAATTTCCCATCTGTTCTTGAGCCAAGCTGGTGTTGTTCCTTTTCTTCTGTTGTTTATTGCTGCTTATTCTTTTAATTATTCTCAATAAAATAGAAATCAGGCAGTGTAATGCATCTACATTTTAAAGTAGATTTTTTGGTTAGTAGGTCTGCCTTAAAAAAAAAAAAAAAAAAAAAAAATTGACAAAACTTACATACCACTACAGTAGTGGATAGTTCACAGTCTGTAATGAAGTAAGCATAATGGAATTTTCCTGAACTTAATAGAATTTTTCCTAATGGTTGAATTATCATTTGTATTTAATGTTTTAAGAAATAATTTTGTTCTTTGTAGAGTGCTCAATGTCATCTTTTCTTTTGTCACAAAGTAAATTAAATAGCTCAAAGGAGCTTTGTGCAGAAGTGTTTGCTCCTTTATTCTGTCCCAGAATGTTGGGAATACAGATAGCCTCCTTTCTTTGTAAAAGCAAGTGTAATAGCTTTGACAAGAACATAAGAAGGATAGTTGGGAGCAAAGACAAAATGCAAATAATATGGCTAAGGGCCCAGTTAGAGAATAACTAGCACAAGTGTGAGCCATTATTACCATGTCAAGCTTTGCTGAAGTCATTTCAAACTCCAAGATATATTTGGATGTATATTAATTTGGAAAAATCTGAAAAATAAAATAAAATAAAATAAAATAAAATAAAATAAAATAAAATAAAATAAAATAAAATAAAATAAAATAAAATAAAGGTGTGTCATTTGGTACTATTTTTCTCATAATGTGATACATAAAACAGCTCCTTTCTGCATTCATCAGAGATGGGTTCAAACTACTCATCAATAGAACTTACAAAAAGAGGTTTTTTTTTTGTTTTTTTTTTTTGTTTTCCTGATGAACAAGACAATAATATAATGTGCAAAAACCAAAATCTTTATGAAAATATTGTTTCTATTTGTTCTCCTTATAAAATGATGTGATAGGAAATAAGCACAAATATCCATGAGAGAGGCACATTAGTTGCCTGACACAAAAACTGTAAGAATTAATCATGAGAGCCCTGTAACAAATGAATGCTCAAAATCCCTCCTTCTTCAGAGCTTTTATGTGAAGCCTAAAAGGACAGTTGTTTTTAATTTTACTGTATACATAACAGTGGATGCTGCTAGAAGCAAAATAATTTACATGAAACTTGCCTTAAAATTTTAATATGAACTTCAGATCAGAGTAACTCAGTAATTTTAGGACTTGGCTAGGTGAACCCACGTAGTCTTAGCTCAAAGTTGGGCCTGCAAGTGAGTGCTATCATTAGCAAGCTTGAGAATAGAGCAATTTGGCTTCCCTGCAGTTATAGGGCCTATAGAGCCATTCTCAGTGCCAAGCCTCAGGTATTTCTTCAGTCAGACAAGGTTAGAACATTCTCCTTAAGAGTGCATTCAAACAGTTTTTAAATTTGCACTGACTTTAATGTTCTATGGAGGAGGTTTTGACAAGTGATTATGGTCAAGAACATTCCAATTATTCAGGTATCTGAATGCCACTGAAATCACTAGCATTCAGGGTGCAGTGTGGCAGAACCACTTCTTAACAATGATGGTGACACCGGAAACCTTCACCTGGGGGGATTCACCAAAAGGATCTGAATACGACAGCTATGTAAATGTGGCCGCACACCTTACTTTTAAATAGATTATTCAAAACTTTAAGAGGAAGCTCATAGGAAATCAAATTTCACACAGCTTTTTCCATTTCAAAGACTCAGTCCTGTTTAGGTGAAAAAGAAAAAAAAGAAAAATGGAAAATAAATAAATAAATAAAAGAAGAGAAGGAAAAAAAAAAAAAAAAAGAAAAAAAGACAAGATCTCTTTACCTTTCCTACTGAATTATCTTGTGGTAGAGATTCTACGTGATGGTTGGCCTGGAACCTATCACAGTGAATAAGTGCAATGGCTAAGATTTCTTTTCACCTCAATCTAACTCACAGTTTTGATGCCAGCCCCTCTGGCCAGTCGTAGGGCTCTGTGTAGTTGCAGAATTTGCATAGGTGGCAGTTTCACTAAAGAGGAAAAAAAAAAAAAAAAAGAAAGAAACAAGAAAAAGAAAGAAACAAAAAAAAAGAAACAAAAACAAAACAAAACAAAAATGTCGATTTGTCTAAAATATGTGTACAAATGACATTTTAGCAGCACTGAAACCTATGTTTTTGTTAACATTGTCAGCACAAAAACAAATAAACATTTTGGGAGATATTACTTAATTTTCCTTTCCTAACCAGCTTCAAAGGACTAAGCAGGGAGAAATAGGCTCGGGTATCTTCTCTCTCCTTATCTCTCATGACAGAAGTCTTTACAGGCATCTACACTGTGCCTACTGGGTCCCACTGACTTTGTCAGTATTGGTGAGACAGTGGAGGTGGAAGGTACACAACAGAGTGTTGACAGCTCTGCTTGGCTGTGTTATTTCTCTTCATGTGTAATACCTGAGATGTCACATTGATAAAACTTTCTTTTCACGAGACTCCTCTATTTCCTGAGTTATCCTGACTGCCTTTCAAAATCATGGCCTAAAGGAAAATTAGAAGTGTGTACTGGGCCTATTCTAAACATAACTATCAGAAAGATGCCTCATGAAAACATTCTGTACGGTATCACTGCCAAAAATGGGCCATCTCGCTCTAGAGACAAACTCAGTAAAGGCTGGATATATTTCAAGTCTATAGAATTATGTTATTACCCTCCTCTATGGTAAATCCTACTTACTTATTACAATCATAGCTTAGTGGAGTGTTCCACATTCTGTGATCCAAGCGCTCAGAACCAATATTGTTTTATATTAAACTGCAATCTAAATTATAACTGTTTCAGAGATTGCTTCAGATTCTGATTACAGGTTGCACTACCAAAAACCAGTGATACAGGTGTTAAATTATCATGATAATGGTCTCCTGGTACAGAAACAGCCCAGAATATATTTCAGCTACCACTATATTTTCATAACACTCCAGAAGATCCTTTAGTATCTAAGTGTGTAAATTCCTCTTATTTCCAGAAGGATAGACAGCTGGTGACCTCCTCTCTCCCTGCATTATTGTATCGTGTTCTAACCTTAGTGGAGATTACAAATAATTGTCATAATAATTATATGTATTATAGTGATGCAGATCTGCTTTGGAACATATCAGGTAATGTGAATTATATTTAAAAATAAAGATTTGGGAATAAGCCAACAGAAAGAAATAAAAAGTAAAAAAAAAGTGTGCAAGCCTTCTAATCAGTGTTTATACAACTGCATTGCGCATCAACTTCTGAACCAGTCACACTTGTTTGTTCAATTTGTCGTTGTTGTTGTTGTTTTTTAGTATATATCATCAGGGTAAAAAATAAATTTCCTGAGAAATACTCTTCTGGTCTATTTCAGAAAATTACAGAGAGATAAACTGCATCCAGGAGTTTATATTTTCTTATAGTGGCTACAAATGATGTTGAAGGTGACAGCTCTGGGTGCAGACATGTTCACTGAGGCAGATGACTCTCATCCACATTGTTGCCCTACCAGAGTTCACAAGTGGTAAGCACCACTGTAAGATCGATTCAGCACAGGATTAGGGAAAGAAGTGCAGTTGTGAAATGCTGTGATGTGCAAAACACTATAGAATCAGGAGTATTTTTTTCTGTGCAGGATGGTTTTAGTGGGATGTGAAGAAAAAAGGTGAAGGCCCTTAGACTGATAAATCCACTTTAGTTAGAATGCTCCACAGTTTTTCATCTGGATTGATTTCAACACCTGAATAAGCACCACTGCCTCTGCAGAGCACTGCCATCACCGGTTCAGATGTGTCCTAAGGCAGCTGTGCTTTATCTACACTGATAAGTTAAATGTCTCTGAATCTGTTCTCTGGCACTGAGGTGACTGGCATGGGACTACTCCACGTTTTTCTTTAAACTGTTATCTGTACTACTACAGTATTGCTTTCTAAACAGGCAGACCACATGCAAACAGCCTATAATCCTTGGCCCACTTTAATTCTCCATCTTGATGAAAATATAGGGGACAGTGTAAACTGGTCAAAGTCATTCTGGAGACTTTCTGTTAAACTGAGAGTAGAACCTTGGTGTCTTGAGGGTGCTGACAGGCCCCCTAATCACAGCCTAGGACCAGATTTAAGCCCCTGTCCCAACAAGGCTACAGCAGGGATAGTCAGTAGCTCTTCACAGACCTGCCTGGCTATTTGATTTCCTGAGCCATGGGCTCACAATGCAGCCTGCTCTCAGCCCACCACCAGGGAGGTGCCTGGTGCACCTGCTGGTGCTGGATGGTGCTGCTCCAGTGCCCCAGGCTGCCTTGCTCCTGGCGGGGGTGGTGGGACAGGCTGCCAGACTCTGCTCTGACAATCCCTGCATTCTGAAGGAGAAGGACACAAAATTGAGTATTTGGCAGTGTTTATCCAATTTAAGCTTATTTTTATGAAGGTAATTTCAGTCTATTGAAATTAATATGTAATATGTAAAGCAAGACAGACTCAAGAAGAGAAAAAAAAAAGATTAGGCAACAGAAAAAGAAAATGATTACATAAAGAGGATGTGCTATGGTGAGAAGAAGGCTCTGACCATAGCACACTGTGAGGTCTGACTTGCAACATGGCACACACCACTCATGTATCGCAAGTGTAGACGTGTAGATATTAGTAGCATTAACTTACTGGCCACTGATATTTCCTGACCTCACTTGACACTCCACAGTAGAACTTCTAAGTTCTACTAAAACTTCTTTTTAGAATGATTACTAAGTAATCAAAGCTTTAATTAAAGAACAAAGTTAATTTTTCTTTCAAATAGGTAGCACCTGCAACACATGAAAATGATTTGGTAGGACTGCTAGATTTTTGTAATTTTATAAACACAACTGGCTGCACCCATATGCCCCCTTAATGAACAAACTCACTGTACAAGCAAGATGATGCATTCACAAGAAAAAAAAAAGAGAGAAAATGAGGTATCCCTTGAAAATTGTTTATAATATTAATAGTGCATTTCTAACATAAGTTAATGATCTCAGAAGAGATCTACAACAGCTCTGGACAAGATAATTAAGATTGCAAATTTAATGGTTTTGGCATTCAGAACATTTAATGTGAAACCATTTGGTAAAAATTACCTCAGTGACTTATCTAGATGATACTTTATCTTGAGCTGAATGGCACAAATTATATTCTTCCATTTCTATAAGTATATGGCTGTGCCACAGAATGCTAAATTATTACAACCAGTTTTTCACACCTGCAGAAATAAAATACAGTGTTCACCATTCTTATTCTGTTATGAAGAAAACTTTTGGTTTTATTCCAGCTTTCTATACCTAAATCTACTCAGTGACATAAAATACAGCTTTTGGGAAAAGAACTGTTATAGTATATTTCCTTATATCGCATCAAACATAAGGACCTGGTTACTGTTAAGTGTACTGCACATTTGTAAGACTTTGTAAGAGAGAAACTCTCATGACAGAGAAGACAAATGGGAACAATAGTGTGTTGCAACTAACACAGCATCTACTGTCCAATGCACCAAAGGGCCATTAAAAACCATAATTAAACCTTCCAAAAAGTTCCTATGAAGTAAATAGTTTTATTATCCCTGTTTTACAAATAAGCAAACTGAGGCACAAAAATAACAATTAATTTGCTTAATGCCACAGACAAATTAGTGCAATAAATCAATACAGACCTATATTTTCAATTCATGAGCTTAAATCCTGTTTCAGCAATAAATCCTACATGATTCCTTTTGTTGAATTGGATTTCATATTACTATATTGTTCATATTACTAAATTACTATTACTATATTGTTGTGTTTGTTATTAAGGGGAAAGGAAAGCTCTCAATTAAAAATAAAAAATTCTCTGGAGAATCAGTAACAATAAAAGAGAATTTTAGAAACAGGACTGAAAACCCTGGAGCTATTTCCAAAGAGAAATTCCAACAAACTGCTTATTCTATCCTGTGATAAATTACCAGCATGACACACTATGATAAGAGCCAGAGTTTATAACCTAATTTCCATTTTTGAAAGTATTTTTGTAGGTCATCCAGCAAATGGATGAAAGTTAAGTTAACAGTTCCTGCAGGTCAGTACAGTTTAGCAAGGAGAGAAAAAGATAGGAATGGAACAAGAAAGCCATTTATGGTTTCTGATTTCTCACCTTCAAGGGAAGAGACTACTGGACAGAAACATTGCTTGGAGAAGTGTTGATCTGCTACACAGTGTTCTGTGAACTCTGGGTCACAGTGAGTAGGAAAGATTAGAAACTGATTCTCTAGATCAACCATGATTCAGCAGCTGCAATAACCATGTGCTCTGCTGTTTTCTAAGATCAATTAGTGCATGCTTTTCCATGGACAGACAATGGACTTTGGCTGAAATGTTAAATGAAGTCCTCTTTTAAAATTCTGCAGAAAAAGCAGTGCAGGCAAACAATGCAAGTAAGCACTTGCTAGCTTCCAGTGGAAGCCTGCCAATATGACTTATTCGCGATTTCTAAGAGACACTATATTCCAGCTGTTCTCTTCAGCACAGATTGTCAGACATTCTTAATTGCACCATAGGAAAATAAAGTATAAAATCTGTATGTGGTTTATTTCCAGCGATTTTTAGATGTTCTCTCAAAGTCTTAGCAGTGATCTTCAACTCACTATTTGTAATGACATAGAGATCTATTGTTTTTAACAAGTGTTTGAAGTTGAGTTTGTAAGACAGATAATAGTGCAACTTTTCTTTTCAAGGCCTTCAGATATCTCAGAGTACAACCAAAGACAAACAAAGACAACATTCCTCAAAATAAGGTGAAAGATATATTTGATTGGACAACGTGTTATGATTACAAGAAGACTAAGAAGTCTGCATGAAAACTTTTAAATTACAAGAAGAAAATGTTTTGGCTTTCATCTTTTCATGGTAAAAATCCTGCTGAGTTTATTGGACAATTTCTGCCATGACTTGCCAAAAAGTTCCAGGAAAATTTCATGGGTTATCTGAGTGTAAGTGAATGCAGAAGTTATCAAAATATAAAGATTTCAATTATTACACGTCAAAGTCAGTGTGACTTCCTTCCTAATGCATTAGTCAGAATTATGTGAAATATTATAAAATGAAGGTGTAACCTCAGAATTTTTTTAACCTGTGACTAGACAGAAGTTGTTACATATGTATAACGTTGCTCTAATTTGGTTGAGAAAGTAATTAGATACTTTTTGCAGTTGTTTCATTCTTCTCTGACATTCATATATGTCTATTTACCTAATTTTTTCCTATTCTTTTCCTAATAAATTTCTTTAGAACAGCCACAGTTTAACTTATGCCATTATTTCTGACCTTTTCTTTTTATAAATGTGTCCATCCCATTCAATGTGTTTTATTTGTGTTATATAACAGTGTATTTATTATGGCAGGATGGTTCTGTTTTATTTTTGTTTAAAATTTTTGTTTGTGGGGGTGGGGTGGGTGGGAGGGTGGGAGAAGGTGGTATATATATATATATATATATATATAGTTTTATTTTATTATACTTTCTTTTGAAAAGCTCTTCTATAATTTCTGTATGAGGATGTACCAGGGTGAGTTACTTCTTTATGACAGCTAGTGGTACCACTGTTGATTATTTAAATTATCATCCCTGTTATATGATTATATGATATCTTGCTACAGTTACCTATTAAAATTGAAGTCATAATATTTGTTGTATATAGCAGTAATTTTTTACATTGATGTATTTTAAAATATTCTGTAATGTTTTAATGTACTTCTGTATTGCACATTTATCAAACAGTTTACAGAATTTTCCTGCATGTGAAAAAATATTAATACTGCATGATTTTTGGCTCACCACCTCCAAGAAGAATGTGTTACACATCAGATACTCTGCAACAATAATGTAGTAGTTTACAATCAATGTCAACAAATAGTTCCTAAATCCAGCACTAATGTATTCCTAAAGACATGAATGTCAGAGCTACAGTGTAAATGCAAAAGCATTTAATCATGGGGTTTTTTTTAACTTAATTAAGATACAAAAAGAAATATGAGATCCTAAATATTATGCAATTCTAATTAGAAATAAAGTAATAGATTAATAATAATAATAATAAAATAAATAATAATAATAATAATGAAATATAATAATGAAATAAATAAAAATCACTCAAGACCTTTGTTGCCTTTCTGACTGGTTGTTGTTTCCCCTTTAATATTGTGTCATGTTTTAGTGCTTCATATACCCACATACTGTGCCAAGCAGTCTTCATTTACTCAACTGCTTCTCCTCAGGTGTTAATAATTTTAGTTTCAGTATTTTTGTTTGTATCCTGAATTCAAAAAGCATTTTGTTCTTGCTTTGAGTAATATACAAACTTCATTTAAGACAAATTAAAAAAAAAAAAAAGATTCTATAATTTTGAGAAACATCTGACAGTACTTGCTAAAACACTGGGCTACATTTATTTGAAAATTATCAAGTGCTACAGTCAGAGACTCTAGTATTTGCAGCTATACATGGTTAATGGACAATAGTGCTTCATCAGCAAGTAAAAGCTGACCTTCCATTTGGACATAAAACCAGTTGTACATAATAGTGTACTCTTTATCTGTCCCTAAAGCTGCATGAGTAGGTAAGTGTTCAAGGTTAGATGTGCTAAATATGAGAAAAGACAATAGTATACAGATACCTAAGAAGCATCACAAGATGGAAGAAATGAGAACTGGAGTAGAGAGATTGCAGAAGCCAATCTGGAACAATGATCATATCATTATACTAACAAATTGAAAGTAAATCTCAGTGTGAAAGCTTCTTAATACAGTTTGCAACAGTAGAGAAAATTCTGATCCTACTATATTTGCACTGAATGAAAAGTATGTTCAGTATAATGTTTTCAGTGTGACAATGCAAAATACTACCCATTCTCAGCTGGGAAACCTCTGTTTAACAGTGATTTTAAAAAGTATGTATTATTTTAGTCAAGCTTCTAAGAATGAATTGTACATATGAATAACTCATCAAGCATATTTGTATATCTGCTTTCTACAGACTATGGTGTTAACCACAAGAACATTCTCAGGTTGTTTCTTACTAACAAAAAACATTTCCTTTCTGTAGGTGCAAGGCATGTGCAAGCACTCAGACATACTCATTACACTTCTGACTGCAGCACTGCCAACTCTTCAGGCTTTTTTGGAAATATTTCAGTGGTTTTGCTTCTGGAAGACTGCATGGTATGATGAGATTGATTCATGAACTGTGGGAGCTGTTATCACTAGCTTGATGCAGTTCCACTCTACTTCATTAGAGCTGTACAGTCCTCAGTGTTACACACCTGGGAATGAGCACAGTCCTGCTTAATTTGAGCTGGTTGAAGGATGGATTTTCACTGGGGAAGAAACTCCTTTGGACATGTTCATTAGTACTGCAAATGGGTAATATATTGTCAGGTTCTCAAAATCTCAGTGCTGTAGTTCTTCCCCCCCAAAAAAAAATTTTAGATTGCTCTGTTGATTTAACAGTGGAAAGGGAGTACATGATATAGCAAGCAATATCAAACTGAGTAACAGCATAGTTTGTCTTGTTGTGCTTTAGAAAGTTCAAGATAAAAGAAAAAAAAAAAAAACAGCTGGAGGAAGGGGACAGGTAGATATACCAGAGGAAGAAAGACAGCTGAGGGGAAAGAGACAGTGGAACAAGGACACCCAGAGGGAGAGTCTGGTCCACACAATTCTAGATATCATACTGATGTGAAATATCAAAGTAGACTTCACTTTATAGGCTATTGCAGCAAGTCTCCCAGTATTCCTGGCTTTTATGGTGGAACTGTCAGGTTTGGAAGAATGCTAGGATGTATTTGTCAATTTACAGTTGTCTTTGTGAGTGCACGTGAATGGGTGCAAGTAGAAATCTCTCCCCACCCACCCCTTTTCCTCTGTCTAAATATATACATATATATCTGTGCATGCATTGTCAGTTTCTCTCACAGTTTCTGCAGAGAATTGTTCCCAATATGAGAGGTGTCTAAGAGATTACAAATGTACCTATCTCACTTTGCTGGCTGTGGTGAAATTATTTAAATAGGTTTAACTCAAAACTTAAACATTTTATAGGTTAGGTTAGATAAACTGAGGTCCTACTCCTAAATAGACAATGATGTAAACCTATATTATTTTTTTCTTAACAGTCATGAAGGAGTCGCTCTGCTCAACAGATAGTAAAAAATTCTACGGATTAATGGAGGTGCACAGGTACAAATATTAAACCAGAATCAGAAGATAGTTTTTCTCCATTCTTATATTGTTGAATAAATAGGATTTTTTTTTTTGCATATTTTCTTTGCATTAAAATAGTTTGTTTGTTTGTTTGTTTTGTTATTTTTGTTGGGTTTTTTTGTTTTGGTTTGGTTTGGGTTTTTTTTTTTTTTGCATTTAAAAAGTTTAAGATCAGTCACCTAATTTTTAGAATTGGTTACTGGGAATGACATTAATTTCTGGGTGTAGCTATTTTTTTCAATTACAAGTCTTTGTGATAATGTTTTCTTTTTCTATTATTGAATACAATGCAGAAGTATAAGTGCATACCCACCATCACCCATATGAAGAGATGAATGTGCAAAGAAATCATTCTATCATTGGAAGAAGTGGAGATTATACTTGAAACTGGACTGTGATCATATTTATGTCAAATTTTCTATATAATACAACTGATTTTCATAGAATCACATATTTTCTGATGATGTCAATTGATATAGATTTTCTAATATGGATATGTATAAATTGCAGTTTAAAAGAAATTTAAAATACAGAAAGTGGGGAGAACAAAGTAAAACTTCCTGCTTGAACTGACCATTGCTACTATCATTCAAAAAGAAAATACCTGATAGCAGGTATTCTGCCTCCTGCTCTTTTTATCAACTCTATTTTAGGCACCTTTATAGAGGAGCTCTGCAGAGAGCAGTGCCCTTTCCTGAACACTTAGAGGGATGAAAGAGAGTGATAGGTTTTTACTAGCTTCACACAGACAACCTCAAAAAACTCAGGAAAGAGAAAAGGAAAAAAAAAAAAAGAAAGAAAGAAAAACAAATAATGCACATAAGATGCCCTTCAAAAAGCATTGAAAATATGAAATGTTCACATAGATTTTAACTTGATGCTTACCAGGCAACAGTCTTTAGCTTCTGACAGTATAACACAGCAGGGAGCTTAGCATATTGCTAAGAATCACAGATCTACATCAGAATTAAAGTTTTGTAATAGTTTGTTGTTGTTTTTTCTTTCTTTTTTTTTTTTTTTTTTTTTTTTTTTTAAATTTGAAGTATGACATAAGGCAATACAGCATATAACAAAGTGTGATGTAGATATTTGCAAACCAGCTTACAGAATGCAGAAAAGTCCACATCCTGCAAAGCTGAAGCAATGCTAGATAACACACCACATAACAGTGCTGCACTTGCAGTGACTAACCTGGTCTGATATGGCTAAGATGCAACACCTTACAGGTGCCAGATCCAATTTGAAGCTGAAAGTATTTACTTCTATTATCCTGAAAGATGAAAATGTTTGAAAAATTGAAGCACTCATTCAAAGATGTCTTAACAATGAGCCAGCCTTCTGCATTGAAATAATTCACATATCAGAAATATGTATTTTTCAGTTGTGGCTTGTTTCTGCTGCCCATTGCATTCCTGTGGCCATTATAGTACAAAGATAAAATAGTGAAAGGTGGAGATGAGATCAAGCAAATCTGATAGGCAATAAAGACAGAAGTGAACAATAGCCTGTGATTCCAGTTCCTTAGCTGGCAGCATCTAGTCAGAAAGAGAAATGTCACATAATCATGGAAGCAATACTTTACTTTTGATATAAGTGTAATGCTTTTACAATTTTTTTAAGGTAGCTCATCATCTTAAAAAAAAAAAAAAAAAAAAAAAAAGTGCATTATGTAAATCCACAGAGAGATCAAAACAAAATAGAAGAATTTGTTTATATAACAACTGCAGCAAAATTGACAATGCATGTTAAGTCAAATGTACCAGAGCAGTGGAAAATTTTTTTACACATGCAAAGAAGCTTGAAAAATTTTTTTAGTCCAGTGTTCAAGCACTTACTAGAAACAAAATGATTCTAGATTTTAGAAACTTAGTGAGCTGTTATTCTCAATTCTGTTCCTCAAGTTACCCCAAGTTTTCTCTGTTCCAGATATGCACATCACTGCCCTGCACACTGATAGGGATAAAAATAGCTTAATTTCGTGCCATTTGCTCTTCCTGTCTTTTTTATTTTTCTTTTTTTTTTTTTTTTTTTTTTTTCTTTTTTCTTTTTTTTCTTTTTATTCTTTCTTTCCTTGGTGCAACACGATGAGGAAAACTGAGAACAGATGTTTTCACAGAAATTGTAATTCTGCTCCTTCACAGAATCATAGCACAGAATCATAGATTAGCTTGGGCTGGAAGGTACTTCAAGGACCAACAGGTTCCAACTCCTCTGCCATGGGCATGGTTGCCCAGGGCCCCATCCAACCTGGCCTTGAACACCTTCAGAGATGGGCATCCATGACCTCTCTGAGAAGCCTGTGCCAGCCACTCACCACTCTCTCAGTAAAAATCCTCCCCCATGAAATGCAATCAAAATCTCCCCTCCTTTAGCTTAAATCCATTCCCCCTTGTCCTATCACTATCTACTTGTGTAAAAATGTGATTTCCCTCCTGTTTACAATCTCCCTTTAAATACTGGAATGTCATAGTGAAGTTTACCCACAACCTTCTCTTTTCCAGGCTGAACAAACCCAGTTCCTTAATCCTATCTTCATAGGAGAGATGCTCTAGCACTCGTGGCCCTCCTCTAGACCCCATCCAAATGCTCCACATCTTTCCTGTGCTGGATGAAGATCACCCAATGGAGACTTAAAAGGGCAGAGTAGAGGGGGACAATCACCTTTCTCAGCCTGTTGGTCACTCCTCTTCTAATGCAACCCAGGATACCATTGGCCTTCCAGGTTGCAAGTGCACAGTGCTGACTCAAGTATTTCTTCAGTAATAACCCTCAAGTCCTTCTTAGCATGGCTACTGTCAAGGAGTAATGCTTATTAAACTCGTGACATCCTGTCAAGTGTTTACAAGCTATAAGATGAGTATAAATCAGTTTTGATATTGGTATATACTTTATAATTTGTCAGAAGCACTGCTAACATCTGTAGTAAATTTCTCAGTATCTAAACATTTTACAGAATGAGCAACATAGTCTAGAAGGACTGATATTGCATTCAAAGTTACAATTACTGCTAAAATTTACTGATGATAGTCATCTTACAAATGGAGATTCACTATACAACATTGCAGAAACGTGTTCTGTTGCAAAGCTCTCCATATTCTTACCTTAAATAGTCAGATTGCCAGGACAGTTTCCTAAAGTGCCATTAAAAATGATTTAACATTGAAAATGCTTTTCTTAAAGATAAAAACAAAACAAAAGAAATAGCAATGTCAATAACAAACAGACAAACAAATAAAACAATAACTGGTCATGTAAAGCTGCTTTTGCCTATAGTTGCATTTGTTGCACAGTTACTACACTCATGGGTAGAAATTTATATCAGCTCCACCAGAAGATTTAAATATACAAGGATAATATACTAGCAATACAAGATCAATCGATATTTTCACAGCAATAAACAATAGAAAAGTAAAGAATAAATAATTATGACAAAGATAAGAATAATACACAGAATCACACAGGACTGCAGAGATTGGAAGGGACCTCTAGAGATTGAGTCCAACCCCCCTGACAAAACGGGTTCCCTACACCACATCGCACAGGTAGGCGTCCAGGCGCGTCTTGAATATCTCCAGAGAAGGAGACTCCACCACCTCCCTGGGCAGCCTGTTCCAGTGCTCCGTCACCCTCACCATAAAGAAGTTCTTGTGCACATATGTGCGGAACTTCCTATGCTGAAGTTTCATCCAATTACTCCTAGTCTTGTCCCCACACTCTACTGAAAAGAGACCAGACTCACCACTATGGCTCCCACACCTCAGGTACTTATAAACCTGGATCAAATCCCCTCTCAGCCTTCTTTTCTCAAGGCTAAACAGACCCAGTTCCCTAAGTCTCTCCTCATAGGGGAGATGCTCCAGGGCCTTCACCATCTTAGTGGCCCTCCGCTGGACTCTTTCCAAGAGATCCCTGTCTTTTTTGTACTGGGGAGCCCAGAACTGGACACAGTATTCCAGATGAGGCCTCACCAGGGCAGAGTAGAGGGGGAGGATCACCTCCCTCGACCTGCTGGACACACTCTTTTTAATGCACCCCAGTATGCCATTGGCCTTTTTGGCTACAAGGGCACTCTGCTGGCTCATGGTCAATCTGTCGTCCACCAGGATGCCCAGCTCCCTCTCAGCAGAGCTCCTCTCCAGCAGGTCTTCCCCCAGCCTGTACTGGTGCATGCAATTATTTCTACCCAGGTGCAAGACTCTATACTTGCTTTTGTTAAACCTCATCTGGTTTCTTACTACCCAGCTCTCCAGCCTGCCCAGGTCTCGCTGAATGGCAGCACAGCCTTCAGGCGTGTCAGCCAATCCTCCCAACTTAGTGTCATCAGCAAACTTGCTGAGGCTGGTCACTATCCCCTCAACAAGGTCATTCATGAAGATGTTGAACAAGACTGGACCCAGTACAGACCCCTGGGGGACGCTGCTAGTTACAGGCCTCCAGCCGGAGACCGCACCACCAACGACAACCCTCTGCACTCTGCTAGTCAGCCAATTCTTGACCCTCTTTACTGTCCACTACATCTTAATGAAAAAACAATCTGCATGAAGAATCAGATCTATCAAAGTGTTCCAGTGCCAAGAACAGCTGATCAGTTATTTCCTTGCTGGTTTTTGTTTGTTTGTTTTGTTTTGTGATGAATACATGTGTGTTCATCGGAAAGGACTGCTTTTCAATCTGGTCTCGCCTGACAATCCATGGCTTATGAATCCTTCCTCAATGTTATGGGGCAGAAAGACATGACTTACAATGTCAGAGCGGTCCTCCCAGTACAAGACTCCTCAGTTATACCACAGTGATACTGGCAGTTACTTTCTTGTTCATGCAACAAGAGTGCCAGAGACAAACAGAATCTGATTTTCTACTAGTGAGAGTTCAAGCACTGTAGAAACTGACATTTAATATAATCTTAATTGCTTTTGAAATACTCAAGAAACTTTTATGGTTTAGAGAGTGTCTTTGATCTTAAACCTAAACTTGTAGAACTTTAAATATACACATATATATACACATTCCTTTTACTCTGGTAAAAGGAATATTTCTTCTTGCTCCAAGGAATGTTTGTAGAATAAGGAAGTCGTAAGTATCTAATTCCAACAAATTCTTTATCATTGAGGTAAGGGCCAGATGATGCATGAAGTGTGGATGACTGCTGAAAGACATGCTTTAGCATGTAGTAGATTTGTTCAAAAAGAGCTTGGTCAATTTTTGCTCTGAAATGATGGGGGTGCTGAGAAAAACATAAAAACTAAACACAACTGGCCCATTGTTATGACAGATTGAATCAGAGGAAACCCTGTGAGGGGAATATTGCAAAGTTCCCCATCTCCAGCACAGCCATCTGTGCTTCTATTTGTTTACATCTATTTTTGTTTTGCATACTGTAGTGCAGTTTCTGAGCTCTTTATTTTACCAATAGCAAAGGTCCACAAAATTTTCCATCATGTGGATTGTATTTTCACAAGGTGATTGTCTCGTGGACACTTTCGTTAGCTGTGATCAACAACATCCTCAGTACAACTGTAAAAATTGTGTATAGGAATAAAGCCTGTAAACTAAGCTAACATACAATTTAGTTAAGATAAGTGTTTTGCCCTGATGGTACAATTTAGTCATACTGCTGATTCTGTCCATTGTTTAATCTCACACTCCAATCTCTATTTCCTTCCCTTTCCTTTTTTCCTATACCCTGAATCTTCACCATCAAATCTCTGTTTCCCCTCTCACTTTTTCAACATTTTAAAACTTTTTTTTGTTATTTATTTATTTTCCTCTATTTCCAGCAGTGGAAGATTTATTATTATATTTTTTCCTGTTAATTATTCTGTTATTTTAGGGCTTCTAAGAAGTAAGCTACCTGAATAAATCAGGGGAAGAATAAAAAGGCTATAAGGCAAAGGCCATGCAGCTCTCTGGATAAATGTGCCTTAGAACACATTTTCTCTGAGTGTTTATTTAAAGATATTTTAGCATGTTATTAGGGAAACAAAGCTGTCAAGCCTGCATTTTCATTACTCTCAGTGATTTCATATCTGCAGGGATTCAGTATGCTTACACTATAGGTAAGAACCGTGGCAATTCTATGTATATGACTAAGTAACTCAAGGTATACACAGTAATGATTCTCTTTCAGTTGAAAATGAGCTTCTCCTGAGGAAAAATCAGAGCAGTAGTCTGGCTCAGTTGCTCTGCAGGAACTAATCTCTCTTTACTGGTACTGTAGGGAGCCTTGTCAGATTAGCTCCCTAAACTAGACAGGAGGTTCATGAAACTGGTTCTGCCCAAGGCATAGTATGATCTCATGGGGCCAAGCCCAAGCTGTGCATTGTATGAGAAAAGAGGTGTGAAAGCACAGGGACACATTGGCATGTCCTTCCATCCTAAGGAAGGGGTTAGTATTTAAACTCACTGATCACTAAAATGAGGTGAGTATATATTATTTCATAAAATAATACAGAGCTATGTTTCAGGAAAGCTGCCCAGTAATTTCTCTATGGATTTGTCAGAGGTTGATCACAGTAAAAGAAATTTAAAATCAGCAGAAAATATGTAATTCAAGCCCACTGCGGAGGATTACTAAGCAACAGGCAGAGCACTGATACGTCTGCGGTGTGAATAATGAAGAATTTTTTGATTCTTAGCCCAGCTATGTTGTACATAGACTTGGCCTGATGCATTTTCGTCATCATATCTTTTTCATGCTGGCTGGGCAAATTCTGTCATCAGAACTTGCCTCCACAAGTACATGCCTTAAGCAACATTCATTCCGTGAAGATGAAGATTTAAATTAAAAAAAGAAGCAAATAAAAAGAAACAAACAACAAAAAAAAGCAAAACAAAAACAAAAACAAGGGATCAAATGTATCTTCGGACAATTAAAGAAACAGATGAAATATATGTTAAAGCTGCAGTTGTATACCTATCAGTTTTGAAGAATCCTTTTATTGAACAGTTAGAAAGGCTGCATTTATGACTTCAGACATGCTCATAACTACAAATTTCTATTTAAAGATTATCTTTCTGCTTGAAAATGCTGAACGATTTCCAGTATTCGTGTGGCTCCCTTCTGTCTGATTTAGTTGTAGGTGAATATCCTATACAGACAAGTGTTTTTCCATAGTAACTGCACACTGGGTCATTCGTAACTATTTGTAACCACATTTTTATCACTGTTACTGTGTTCAGAGTGGGCGTGAATCTGCAGACTTGTCCATCAAATATGTGCTGTGGTATCTAGAACGTATATGGTGAAAACTTATTCATCTGTACATCAAAAAGTATATAGGCATACAAGACATATAAAGGTGTATAGTTTCCTACTACATAAATATTTTTAATAACACCAGAAACTGAAAATTTCTTATAAAAAGAGAAAAAAATGGGGAGGTGAAGAAAGGAGAGGAATGGAGTGGCCAGTGTGATTTCTATCTGAGTTCATAAACTGGGAGAACTTTGTCTAGAGAAACACTCATTTCTGTGCAACACAACTCAATTTACTTGTTTCTGTCTACTCAGTTGTTTGTTTGTTTGTTTGTTTGTTTGTTTTTTGTTTTTTTTTTTTCCAGAAAGGAACAGTTCTTGTTATTATTAGGTTTTGTTTGTTTATTTGTTTGACTGGCTTGTAGATTGATTGATTGGTTGGTTTTATCTAGGACTAAATGATGGAGATCTCATCCTTTGAGTTTATTTTGATGAGAACATAATCAAAAGCTCTACTAAATAAGCCTGAAAGAATTATCTACAAGGAGAGTAGCTCAGAATTCTCTCTGAGAACTCCTAGAGGACAGAAGCATTCCTTGGGAAAAGGGTTCTCTGTCAGCAACTTTTGTCAAGAAAGTAAAGCTACATTATGCTAGATCCTACTTACCTAGCTGTTTATAGTTTGGCATCTTTCCATCAAAACTTCAATCAATTTTGGTTCTGGTGATGAGTAAAGTAGTGTTCCTTCCCAGAATGGTACAACCTATAACACTCATGGCACTGAACTGTAGTAAAGCTAAGAACAAATGCCACCTTTCAGGAATTAAATGGTAATGTCTCAGTGGCTAGGATTTCATTCTGTTCCCATGTGCCAAGATGCCTCTCTGAGGAGCAATTCAGAAACTTATTTCAGATAAATACAGAAACTGAATCAGGGTATATTACGGTGCAGCAGTTATAAGAAATAGCACTGCAAAATATGGTCTATCTTTCTGAGCTATCATTGTGAGTCATTACTGGTGACTGCACAGAGGCAGTAATGATAATGAATTCTTCAGAGCAAACAACAACCTAGCCCAGGCCCAACACCAACAGCATCCATATAGGATGTCAATTCACTTCATACATCCATAGCCATTTGCTTTCCCCAAGCCTCTGGGAACTGTACTCACAGAAAGAATAGATGAGCGCACTCAAGAGATGAACCATGTCCTCACAACCTGTACACTCAACATACAATGATATTTCACCAGCAGGAAAGATCAGCTGATCTAGTTAAAAGTCTTGCTGTCCTCCAGATCCATGCTGTTGCCAGTTAGATCACAAGAGATAATTTTTTCTACTGTCTATTCTATTCAGCTTTTTTGTTTTGTTTTTGTTTTTTATTTTCCAAATTTCCTTTTATTCTACTATATCCCCTTACTTCCTAGAAAAGTTTGTTTTTGGATGCATAACAGCCATCTCTTGAGAATAAAGAAATAGCTTCCCTACTAAAAAACTCAAACAAACACACAAAATGCTACTTTATCTTCTTATTTTCTCATTACAGACTGGGGCTATTATTACTGAGTGGTTTTTTGTTGTTGCTGTTATTGTTGTTGTTGTTGTTGATATTGTTTTCCAGAATAAATTCCTATGAGTGCTTTTTTTAGCATTGAACAACTTACAGAATTGTAGATTTTTTTTTTCCTCTTAATTTCTTTATTGTTACTTGCAAAGTCTGTTTCTTGTTATGAACTTCTCTGCTAGTTTAAAGAATCTCTTGACACTGCATTGTCTAGTTGTGTCGGTATTTGTAAAGAATAATGCTGCTGCTCTTCAAATGGTAATAGACATATTTCACATACAGCATGACCTTTCAGAACAAAGAGTTGAGGGCAGATTTCATGGTCATTTTCAATTTAAATCACAGAGTGTAGTTATGAAGAGTCAATCTGTAATAAGTAGACAAGGGAGCTCGAGGCCACCACAGAGATCATGTTCTTTTTGACATGCATATGCTGTATTATATTTGGTCTTAAGATTTCCCCACTTAAAACAGATTGTTCCTGCATCCTTGCTGCTGTTTACCTTTCAGTGATGTCAATTTTACTTCTTGCGGTACTGCAATGTTTTGAAACAATTTCAGAGCCTAAGTTAAAAAAGAGATGTAACAATTAATTGGAAGGAGACAAATTTCAAATTTCTTAAATTAGTTAACTTCCCAAAGAAATACAGTGTTGGGGTACAAAGGTGCAAATTCCTGTTGTACTGGAATGTTGTTGTATTGTACTCATGATTCCAGAGTCACACTGATGCCTGACACCTGACACCTGCCTAAAAACTTCCCTTCTACTTACAAAAGAAGAAAAAATAAAAAACAAACAAACAAACAACGATAAAAAACACCTCAAAACAAACAAACAAACAAACAAAAACCAACAAAGTACAATATCATGCACTGTATAACAAACTATTGTGTTGAACTGACCTTGGTTGGCAACCAAATATCCATCCAGATTCTTTCTTATACTTCTTACTGTTCTTCAACAAGACAGTTGAGGAAAATTAGGTAAGAAATCTTAAGAGCTGAGATAGAAACAAGATAACTTGCCAACTACCATTGCTAACATTACCACCTACTTGCTTTCCATGGGCTGCAGCTTCCTGCAAGGTATAACCATCTACTTCAGTGTAGAGTCCTCCATGTGCTGCATGTAAAGTTCTGCTCTGACGTGGTCCTCTCTATGGGCTGCAACAGGACAACCTGTTTCACTAGGATCTGTTCCACAGGCTGTAGCCAGGCCCATCTCGGTCTTGTAGTGGGGTGTGAGCCTTGCTTCGCAAAGGAGCCCTGCAGCCCTCTTACCACTACACAGAAGTATACAAAGTATATTTATATGAAGTACAAATAACCATGAGTTAACAAAACTGGGTGGAAAGAATATAAAATGGAAAACTAGATGATAAATATATTTGGTTTGGGGGGATTTCTGCATTACAGCATATTGATGCTTAGCACTATATTGCGAAAAATGCTTAAAAAGGTGAATAGAGAGTAAGTATGTGATAAGTCCAGATGTCTGGACTTGTTTCATATATGTTTCTCAATCATCCTGTCAGTAATGCCAGACATTTTTTTTCTTGTGGACTAGTAATACATCACTCATTTTTCATAAAAAGGGTTACTTTCCTCTCTGCAAATGCTAATGAACTTGCTATCCAATTGTTGTAGTCTCTACCGTTCCTAGTACTGTCTTCTACTAACTTGCAGGTTGGGAACCCATATAGAAACTACATAGCCTGTGCCATAACTATTAATGGTTATTAGTCATTAGTACAATTTAATAAATAAATAAATAAATAAATAAATAAATAAATAAATAAATAAATAAATAAATAAATAAAAGGCTTTGGCAAGTACGTTTTTCTCCCTTATGGCAATAGATGCAATTATTTTATTATTTTAGAACAATCACAAGGCAAGAGAAAGAAGAATTGTGATATTTCCTCCGAAGTTTGCAAGACAAGTAGTGCATCAATTATTAACATTAGTATACATTCAACCTCTTCCCATTATTAAGCTCCAGTGATTGTACTTCTCCAACTTACCTGGGGTAAGCTGAAGACTACGTAGGAGAAAGAAGGAAAATGACTGTGAGGTACCTTTTAGATTTTCCTCAGCTTTGTACAAACAGTCTTCCTCTAGACTTCTAATATTTTGCACTTCTATTTTCTTTTACCATAAAAATATATTGTGATTATGCAGGTTTTATTTATGTCTTTTTGGATAAATTAGGGTGTGTTCTTCCATGTTTCCAGAAGAGTGCTAGTGAAGTAATTTCCAGGTGAATACAGCAATTCACTCAAGTTTGGCAATTTCCCCAAATGTGTCTAAAAAAGAAAAGGCACAGAGAACCTTAGCCATGATAGAGCTGGATTAAATATAATCTGCCTGCAATGAAGTATTTTTAAGATAATGAAGGGAGAAAACTAATGTTAGAAACTTGCTATTGATTATCCCAGTGAATAACTATTTAAGACTCTGAATTAAAAATATAGCATAAAATCAGAAGAACTCTTATGTTGTAAAATAATCAAGTAATAGGGAAAATCTAAGGGGTGAAATAAAGATGATAACATAAAAAATTGGTTCAGGTCCACTCCAATAATCATTGGGATCAACACAAAGATATCCCACTTTGGTCCATATTTGCACTTGAACTCTGAGAGTTTAATGTATCGGGGCTATATATTTTAGCCGGGTGGAATTTGGCAGTGAATTTTCATTGAGCTCTGCATTACCAAAACTGTAGTTTCATTTCAATGATTATTTAATTATCCAGGCAGGAAAGAACAAGCCAGTATAAATGAACATGGGGTACTGACCCCAGAATAGCTTACAAGAATGTGGCTAAGGTATTCATTTGGATATGGAAAAAAATGAAGAAAAAAATGTCTTTGAGTTTCCCACATTGCAGATAAATGCCCAGAGATTATTATGCACTTTAAGCTGAATCTTTATTTCACGATAAAATTCAACCTCCTGACATTTTCAAGTGAAAGCCTTTTTTATCGAGAAACCCATGGTGCATTTTTCTTCAGAACATTATGCGAGAACATGTGACTTGCAGCATTAGGGACTATTCATAAAGAATGTATCAGTTGTTTTGGAATACCTCAGCATTTACAGCACTAGCTCGAGTTTCAGGTTCCCACTCTACTTCATATATTATAGGCAGTGAGTTTCTCAGAAAAGCTCTTAAGAAGTATTTATGTGTCTGACTCCTAAATCCAACATTCCTAGATCCATTTACTATACTATTCAGGGCTTCTCAGGGCAGCTTCAAGACCAAAATAACCTCATGTTTTTACTGTCAGCTCCAGAATGCCCTCTGGGCTGATTTTAGTTAAGTCCCTGTGCAAGGTCTCACTGAGTTGTTGTCCCTAAGAGTAAGCCCCCTATAACTGAATCCCTCTGTTATATAACAGAAGGTGACAAAACTTCCCTTCAGGAATATTTTGGACTCCTTCACTTCTTAGTGAGTATTATAAGCTATCCTTCCTATACTTATTTAATTTTTTTTCATACACAAGAAAGAGAAGTACTATTACAACTATTGGACTTCAGAGGATTGATGGGGAGCAAATGTCCTGACAGCTCTAAGGGAGATAGACTGGGATTGACTGGAGTTACAAGAGCTACTGAAAGTCAGGGTGGTAGGAGAATTGCATCAGATAGATTGTCCTCAAACTGGGGAGTATTGTAAGTCTGCTTGGGGAAAAGCATGTCCTGAAACGATTATGCCTAATGCTAAGTCTAAGAAATCCTCTCTTCACACCACAGAAGCATCCTTAGGGGTTACATTAAGTACTGGCCATGCCTAGGTAATTTATAGATGCAGTTTGGTGTGACCTTAATACCTACTAAGAACTAGAATATGAAATCTAATTTCACTTTGAATCTTTTATCAGACTTCACTGTAGACAAAGTAGAGTAGTATTTAGCCGGCAAATGAAGTCAAACGTGGAAAAATCAAGTCAGTGAATTTCTTAATGATATTTTCCACTTCCCCAGTGACCTTAATCTGATGGTCTAAAAGCACTTTTAAAAAACATGCCTTTGTTACACACAAAACAAGTTGAAAAATTATGTTGTTTTGTTTCATTCCCTAAGGAAAAGTTTTGCTTCTTTGAAAAATTAAAAACTGAAAAATTTTTGTCTGAGAGCTTTTGACTTGAAACTCTCTATTCAAAAATGCTCCTGTAGATTTTGGTGGAAGTCATATCAGCAATTCTTCATTACCTAATTCTGCAAATTGTACTTGGTTCTCATAATGTATGATTATTGTCCAGGTTCCTCTATCCTCAAAAGTTCGAGTTCCATCTCTGTGCAACGCAACAATGGAAACGCTGGACAATGTATGGAGACACTGTTTATACTGAGAGCCATTTTTTTTTCAACTTTTCATAAGCACAACACCCAGATAGGCTTTTAAGACCTTAGGAACATTCCTTGTAGTTATACATTTAGAGACTACATTTGGTGGTCAGCAGGATTATAGTGTCCCACTTTAAAATCTTTTCCAGAAAGCTAAATTTTACAAAATATGCTACCTATGTATCTCTGTAAAATTTTTTCAGCTCTGCACCCCATAACCTGGAGAGAAGAAGGTGCAGTGTCTCCCACAAACTATCATTTGATGTGACCAAGTTCTGCCAGCCCCCTCTGTCACTTCTGACATTTTGTCAACCACAGATGTATAATCAAGCCTTTGTCTACCCTAAAAATGTTGACATTTTGTTTTCTCCAAGATCGATCGCATCAACCCAGTACTGAAGCTGGAAATGGCCTCCTGTGTGCTTAAACTTTACCTCTTATTTCCACTGTGCATGTTTTAAGATTGCTAATTTGTTTTGTGTAATCTAAGGAAATAAAACAACAGAAAAAATACCAATGTGATGTGAAAAGCACTGCTGAATAAATTAATATGTGCTCTATCACTGTCAGAATTATCCAACAAATGAAAATGGCCTCTGAATGAATAAATTGAAGGACTTAGTGCACAGAAGTTATTCAAAGACAACAAAGAGGCTGAAGCAAGATATTAAAAGAATGAGGATAACTGAAGAGGTGACATAACACTAGAAAACACAGCAATCTGCTAGGAATGGCGAAGATGTGAAATGAAAGGAATGTTGCTGAAGAGGTTAAGATAAATAACAAAGTTTTCTTTTATTCGAGATCATATTGAACAAGAGGTCATTGGAAGAGACAATAGAAATTCTAGAAGTTGACCTGGGTAATTTACTGACTAAAGAGACAGACATAACTAAAGTGAAATCAAATGAATTCTTTGCCACTGTGTTCACACAGAAAGCTTGGGGACAGATGTCAGAAACAGACATAAATTTCCCAAGAGAACAAGAAAAAATATTGAAGGAGGTAAGATTCAGCCAGAACAGGTGATCAAGGAATTAGAACATATGAAGCTTAACAACTCAACTCCAAGACCAGAAAATATCCCCCTGTGATTTGGAGGAAAACAAAAACAAAAACCAACAAACAACAACAACTAAAAAAACCAACCAACCAACAACAACAAATACAATTTGAAAAAAGGCATGGGAGAACATTTACAGATGGAGCTGAAATCTCTTTGAAAGCACAGAAAATGTGACTATGAACAAACATAATTTGGACTAAATAAGGACAGAGCCTATTTTATCCTGCTCCAGCATGTGTGTAAAGTGCAACTGAGAGATGAATTTGCATGGCAGTCCACTGAGCTGGAATGGCAGCCTACTGCCATCTTATAGCATGAACTCTGTGAAACCACTACAGAATGATTTTTTTCTACTGGAAGAACAAACATTGTTTGAAACCTGTTTCTTTGGTGTTCTTGCTGCTGTTGTTTTGTTTACTTGTTTGCTTTTAGGAGGAAATATATATTTCAAGAGTCCGGACAGGCCAAGAGTTGAACAGGCCAAATGCAGGTTTCTTCACCTGGAGTAATAAAGGCTAATAGGCCTGTTTTACAAACATGAAGGCAGAGCATTAATCAGACTATTTTATCTGTATGTGTAGATGTCTCTTCAATCAGTAAATCACATCTTAGCTTGCTCCTGCATCTGAAATAGTCTACTCTTACATTCAGTGGAAAAAATAAGGCACTTTTAGGGCTTTAGTTCAGTCAGCCTAAAGTGGGTAGCTAAAATTGACAAATGAAAGCATATCTGTCAAATGTGTATTTATTTTTCTTGGTTGTCACTACAGAAATTTGCAGATAATAGTACATGTACCTATTCACACTGCAGAGATCTTAAGGTGTGTAAAGCAATTCCTACTGCAGACATTTTGAATCTATAACGTGGTTCAAGGCCAAAAACTACCCTTATATGCTCAGGTGTTTCTAATATAGTGCCTCATTTTCTTCTATATCAAATGGAAAAAAAAACCAAAAACAAACAAACAAACAAAAAACCACATAACAAACTTCGTATTTAGAAATGATATTAACTTGTAGGAAAAAATATTTCTAAGCAAGTTATTTCTCATGTCAGTCAGAACTCTTGGAAGAGAAACAAGTGACTATGTCTATCCCAGCCATTTTACGCATATCTGTTAATATATCTCAGTGCTGGTCATTGTCATCTACAATACTAAAATGTAAGGACATGAGTTTGGTTGCCTCCACCTAACACTTATCCTGAACAATTCACAATTTATTTATTGACAGTGTGTGTCAATGTACTAGAAATCAGTTTATGTCTGGTACAGAGAGCCAGGAAAATCAGAGATGGGTGTACATTAAATTAGACTGAAACAAGCAATGACAGTGTCATTTTATTTGGATAGAAACATAAATAAAGATTTTGGCTCTCATTTTAACTGCACTAGCAAGGGCAGTCCCCTTGGAATGCAACAGTGAAACATACCCTTCTATTATGCAACACAAGCTGGTGTCTCTGCTGTGCTTGCATACTCTGGAAGTGTCGCTAATACTGGGTCACTCCAAAGGTCATATTCAATGAGAAGAATAAAGGCAAAATCAGATTACAGTGGACAAAGAATGAAGACAAGTAAATTGGAGTTGGCAGACAATATTTATCTTCTGGATCACCTCCCCCCCCATCTCCTTTCCTTCTGCGCCCCCCGCCCCCCTCCAGTTTTCTTTCTTATATTCTCTGTATTGTGTATGCACCCTGCCGGATCTTTACTTCAGTCACTCTTTAAAATACTCTTCATTGTCCATGTTCTGTATAAAAGTGAGTGGAAAAGATTTCCATGTTCCATAGCTCACACTGCAACCCTTTTGAGTGTGCCTTGAACAAAAAATAGTATACTAGTAAGCATAATGATGTCCTCTTTGATGGTATGTTAGGGAGACAGGCGAAGCAAATTTTCCCTTTCTCAGAAGAGCAGTTTGGATGCACTATACCACAAGGATAGAAATAACTACAGGTTGTGTATGTATTTTTTATGTACAAACGCACTAGATTATGCAAATTTGATTTTACCTGATGTTCCTCCAAAAGAAAGAGAAAAACTTCAGAGTAAAAATAAATAAATAAATAAACTCCACTATCCTGCTTTTCAGAAAGCTATATATTTTTATTCCCTATTCTTTCAAACTTTCACTAAAATAAAACTTAGGTTTTATACTTTCATGAATATTTTTCCCTTTATTTTCCATATTTTAATACTTATTTTTTATTTATTCATTTATTTTTCTGGCTGATAAACTATTAGAAGAGAAAGGGGAAAGACAAAGAAAAAATATCTACCGTTCATCCTCGATACCTTTTTTCACCGATATATAAATAAAGGAAATATCACTCTACATTAATAGTAATAGTAATAGTAATAGTAATAGTAATAGTAATAGTAATAGTAATAGTAATAGTAATAGTAATAGTAATAGTAATAGTAATAGTCTCGTGCGGGTTGGAAGGGACCTTAGAGATCATCGAGTCCAACTCCTGGGATTCGAGCCCCTGTGTTGCAGAGCGGCACTTCTACCACTTGCACCACAGGGGGGATTCGAACCCCGGGCCCTGGTGTTGCAAAGCAGCATTCCTACCACTTGCGCCACCGAGGCACACACATTGTCACATCAAAATACCATGAAAGCTCAAAAACAAGAAATACATGAAATCCATAATGATACCAAGGGCACTAGGGTCAAGAAATACATCTCCATTCAATCTTGAAAGCACCATTTTTAGTAGTTGCTATCAAACCAACAAAATAAGCAAATTTGTTAAATTGCCTTTAAACAGGAACTGAAAGTTAAATACTTGTCCCAAGGATAGTGAAGCTTTTATGACAGAAGAAGAAAGATGTAATAAATGAGTAAATGTTAGATTAAAATACTCAAATTCCTTCCAGATCATTGTTCAAGCACTTGCAATGCGAATTCATCCCATCATCCCTCTCAATTATAGTTAAGTTTCATGTAGAACAGAGCTCCAAGACTGTGACATGGAATCTTTAAATCTCCTAGTTACTCTGCCTGAATGTTGAGAATGCAAAGGAAATTTTAATGAACAGAACTTTTTCATTTAGCTAAAACTCACCATCCTACCAGTCTTCTCTGATAGACTGGATTTAATTTCCTGTCTGAAATAGCATTTTGAGCTGGTCTGTTTAGTTAGAAACTGGCCTTCATCCTCTCTGCCTATGTGAGTAAGCCTTATGGATTATACAAATAAAATGTAATTGTAGACCTCCTCCTCATTCATTACTCTACATTTGTCCTTATGAAGCAAAAGTATTCTAAGCAAAATCCTGCATTTGCCTAAGTCGATAATGAAACTCCTTGTTGACATTACAAGACATTATTGTGCTTTGACTGTATAAGAATATCTGAAAAATACTTGACATTTTGACTATTTCTCTCTCTTCTTTATATATATATATATATATATATATATATAAATAGATACTCTTAAACATTTCTTAGCATTGCCTTAGAGAACAGTTTTATGTCACCTACAGCAAGCTTTAGTTGGTAGCACCAAAGTGTTGATTTTTTTTCCAGCTATTGCAGCTATTCAGAATCCTGAGTACTGGGCATCAAAGAGAAAATGTTTCTGGTAAATGTAATAAATAAAAGTAATGGTGCAAAGCTGTGAGAGGGTCCTAACATTAGTCTTGAGAAATACAAACTAGCAAAAAAAAAAAAAAAATCAATGCAAAGGTCTCTGCTTTCTTCAGACATCTAAGTGAGCAATACTTCGGAGAGAAAGTACATAATTTGAAAAAGTCACTGTGACAGTCATGTAGCTGTTTCAAGTGGGGGAATAAAATAATACGCCTCATTTTGCAGTAGAATTATTTATTTATTTATTTATTTATTTATTTATTTATATTTTAATCCAAAGGACTTTGCCTGTTTTCTGGTGCTTGCAAGTCATGTTTAAGCACTTGGAGCTTGATGGATACTATAGCCAGAGTCTGCCATCAATTGATATATTTTTAATATTGTTCATGCGTGATATCAGACTATGCATACAATATAACAAATGCCTTTGCTGCTTTCACAACTATAGCAAAATGCTTTCTCGCTTCTCAAAGTGTTTGTTTTTGAGGGTTTTATTCAAAGAGTTTAACTAGCAAGTTAGCCTAGAGTAATAACCAATTATGATGAATTTTATCTTCTTATTTCTCTATTTTATCATTCTGTTCAAACTTTTTTTTTTGGTCTTAGAAATGACACTTTTGTTAAAACAGTAATACTTTTCACAATGCTGATGCAGTGAGCAATCAGGTGAAGTGAGATAACTTGCATAATGCATCAGCTTCAGCATGAAATGATTATACAAAACAACTTGAGAGAGCAAGTTCACAACTTCTCAATTCTGAATCTTAGTCACTTATAAGAGAAAGAAATATTGCTTTAAAAGTGATTTAAGCATCTAACACATTAAGTGGAATTGAAATATTAGTACTAAACTATTTTTGAATCTTTGTGCACAAGGAAATCAGAGAAAAGGAGGACCATAAAAAGCTCGAGATTATTCTCATGTTGTCTTATCTCCCAGTTTATCTTTGTTTTTCTTCCCTTCCATTATTTTTTTTTTTTTTTTTTTTTTTTTTTTTAATTCTAAACATCCTATCTCAAATTTTTAGTATTTACTGGAGATTCTGTGAAATAGGTTACAGGAGAAGATGAGGATGCACAGACTTTAAAGAATTTTCTCTGACAGTACCCACAGTATTAGAAAAAAAGATATATTATACATGTAGAAAACTAAAACACTGAAAAACTAATGAACAGGCCAAAAATATAATTCAGGCATCTAAATTTGAATATGTACAGAATTTAGAAATAAAAATCCCAAAATTGTTATCCTTAAGACTCCTATTCATCTTGTCTTAGGATTTCCGAATTTCAAATTCCTTAGTGTCAATTAGAGAACTCCATAGGTAACTGCAGCTGAATAGTACACATTCTTTAGGCACACAATCATGAAGGGGTTTGATCAACAGTACCTAGCCCTTAAATATAGCTATTTACAGGTACAACCATTTCTTTGCTTAAATCTCCTGAGGAATATGACCTTACTATCTCAGAACATGACAGATGTGCATATTATAACCCTATCACTGGTAAAAAACTTGACCAAAAGATAAATTTTTAAACACCAGGGTTAAAATTACAATTGTACACCCGATTGTAATTAAACACCACCTTACATTTTTGATGCCTAATGCAGAAAACAGCACCCAAATCCTGTCAAAGCAGATGAAATCTGGTTAAGTCCAATCATTCTTGTATCTGGTTTATTTAATAAGATGCCACATGAAAATACCCTATGGATAAATGAGAATTGTTGACATTCTATTTGTTACAAGGACCTGATCACATGCTTGTCTACAAGGAACTGTCTCTGAACTGTGAAGGCATGGCCCAGGTTACTCCTTTCTCCATAGATACCAACAACTGTCTTTCATATTCCCTCCTCATTCACTGCTTGATTCATTTATCAAATCAATGTCTCTCTAATTTAGAGACAAGAACATCAAGTGGGACATTGTCAAATGCTTTGCACAAGTCCAGGTAGATAACATCAGTTGTCTTAAATACAATACAATAACTTGTATTACATTGAAGGAATATGACCTAAGGTTGGAGTGAAAGAGAGGACACTCAGTAGTAGTAGGTTAATGACATAAATGCACTTTTTCCTCAGTAAGGTATCCTCTGTGTACTATTTTCCCGATACTTTTTTTCATTTACAATTACATAGGCAATAATAATGTTTCTTAAAATTTCTTCCATATTTTATACATTTCAACAGTCTCTCTGATTTAATAAGGCTACACACACTTATACCTCATAAAATCTGAATCAGTGCTAGAATAAGAGCTTGCTTCTGCTTCACTGAATTTTGCAGTTTTGCCACTGATTTCTACATGAAAATACTTTGAGACCTAACTACAGATAAAAGAGGTCATTCATTAGCCAGTACATCTCAACCAGTCCATAATAACCTGTTGGGGTGGGAAAAGTTCAAGCCAAAAGCTGTTGATTTCCCTAGAGCCAATCAAAATGATAGATGCAGTGGTGAAAGATCACAGCTGACTGGGTTTAGTCCTCTCATCACTAGCTGCAGATGGCATGTAATTTAGGGATGCCCATTTGGTGAAATTTACCAGATTCTCTTGAGATCACACATATGGGTTTGCATTTAAAAAACAATTGTACCAGGAACAGCATTTTAAGCGACAGATGTAAGTATTGAAAGTAAAAGGATGCACAAAAAGCAGAATATCTACATAAACACACACACACATAAACAAACAAACAAAAAACCCAAACAAAAAACACAACCAAACAAAAACAAACAAACAAACAAACAAACAAAAAACGCTAAGATTTTGTGTTACACTTTACAGCAATCCATGTGATGTTTTAACTTTACAAAATAGGACAGAAAATAACTGTAAAGTCAATGTATACAACACTTTCCAAACTTTCTAAATTAAATATGGGATTCTCTCTTTACAGTTTATGGCTTTCAAGCATTCAACATCTTTTTTTTTTCAAACATCATATTTCAAAGCTACAATCTCAAACTCTCACATAACAAAAGAATGTCCTCTAAAGTGTTATGAGTTGGGCTGACCTTTCTCTACTTTGAAATCTAAGTTTAGCTAAAAGGAAATGCACAACCATTTGACTTGTTGACATTTGTCTATGATTCAGAACAGGTTTTTTTTTCTTTTGTTTTTTTTGTTTTTTTTTTTTCTCCACTCTTTAGACATTGGCCAAGTGACTAACACGTTAACATGTAGGTTTTCAGCCAATTGCATTGCTAAAATAAAATCAAATAAAAGATGAATGAATTTTGCCAAATTATATTAGTAAAAGAAGCTCTTAGAATACATATTAACACTGAACTAAGATAGTTAAAGGAACGTGTATGTCCAAATAGAAAATTTACAAAATTCTTTATTTGTATAATACAAAATTACTTCAACAAGGCACGTGCCTGATTTCTGTCTTTCATTTGATGAGTAATTATGGACATTTCCATAATTCTATTCTATTCTACTCCGCTCTGCTCTACTCTAATCTACTCTATTCTTGTTATGTAAAGAAGAGAAAGCAATTTGGCATTCCACATGCAATTATATACATATAAATCAGGCTGTGCTGTACCTTTCTGTGGTGTTCTTATACATATGCTTTACCTAGAGCATTTTTTTACCTGAAGCTGCATACACTGATGAACTGCTTATAAATTTAGAATGCATCATAGATTGACTTTGGGGCAGAGGCTCACACTGAGGGCTCTTTGCAGAGGCAAAAAGAAAAAAAAAAAATGAAACCCCTTATCTCCCTGGAGATAGAATAGCAAAAGCCCTCATAGTGGTGACTCTGACACAGTGTGGTCCAAACCAGGAGTGACAGCAGCCAGCATCCCCATGCTGTTTCCATGGAGAGTAGGGAACAAGATGGACAAACAGGCTGGCAGTTTGTGCGGCAGTTCTTGTGGGCAGAGTGAGCAGGGAGAATGGATTGTTGCTCCTCAGCTGAGGGACAAGCTCAACTATTGGCTGCCTCCCAGGCTACAAATTTAGCTGTGTTCTCCACTAGACAGAAAGCTCTTGCCAAAAACAATGTGTCAACTCGCATGGAATGTGCCTGACCAGAAAAATGGCTCCTCAGATCTCTGGCTGTAGTTAGTGCCTGAGCACCTCACTGCCTCTGGAGGGTGACAGGGACACCACCTTTGTGAGGTGTGAGCAGGTGGAAGATCTGCTCAGTAAGGTGGTAAAGCTCAAGGAGAAGGTGGAGAGATTAAGTAGCACTAGGGAGTGTAAGCAGGAGACAGACTGGTGGAGCAACTTCCTGCCATGCTTGCAAGAAAGGGATTGTGATGATACACCCCAAGTGGTGATGGACTCCCTGCCCTGCATCTGTTGGGTAGAAGAAGGGGATCTAAGAGATGGAAAGGAATGGATACAGCGGTGTCAAGCAGTGTCTCTCTGAGTCCAGTACTGGGTCCAACACTCATGAACATCTTCATAAATGCCATCAACCATCAACAGTGGGGTCAAGTGCATTCTCAGCAAGTTTGTGCATGACACCAAGCTGTAGGGTGCAGTCAGCAAACCCCAGGGACAGGATATCATCCAGACAGACCTAGTCAGGCATGACCAGTATGCCCGGGTGAACATCATGAGGTTCAACAAATCCAAGAACAAGGTCTTGCACCTTGGTTGCAGCACTCCCACCATAAGTACAAGCTAGGGGATGAAAGGATAGAGTACAGCCCTGCCAAAAAAGGATTTGAGGGTACTGGTGGATGAGAAGTTGGTCATGAGCCAGCAATCTGCCTTCACAGCCTTCGCAGCTTAGAAAGCCAACTGTATCCTAGGTTGCATCAAAATAAGTGTGGCAAGCAGGTCAAGAGAGGTGATTCTGCCCCTCTAATATGTCCTAGTGAGACCTCACCTGCAGTACTGCATCCTGATGTAGAGTCCTCAGTAGGTGAATCTGTTGCAGTGTGTCTATAGGAGGACAACAGAAAAGATACAAGGGTTCAAACATCTTCCCTGACAAGCTGAGAAAGCTGGGTCTGGCCTGGGAAAAGAGATGAAACATGACAGTGTCCTTCAGTTTCTGAAAGAGGTTTATAGGGAAGAAAAAGACCAGCTCTTTAGCAGGGTCCATTGTGACAGGGAAAGGGGAAATGGTTTCAAACTAAAAGAGAGGAGATTTAGATTGGATATAAGGAAGAAGTTTTTTACAGTAAAGGGGGGTGAGGCACTGGAACAGGTTGCTCAGAGAGGTGGTGAATGACCTATCCTGATATTCAGGGTCAGGATGGTTGGGTCTCTGAGCAGTTTGATCTAGCTGTAGATGTTCTTGTTCACTGCATAGGAGTTGGACTGGATGATCTTTCATGTTCTCTTCCAACTTGAAATATTCTATAATTCTATGACTATACAAATGCAGAAAAGTCCTCTACATAGTTGTCACGAGCCCATGGTGAGTGAGTAGCTGTTACGTTGCAAAAAAAGAAGTGTGTAAAACCCTAGGGTTACTAAGAAATAATTTTTATTACTATACCTTATTAGCTGGAACAAAACAAAAACAAGTGTTAGGAAGATATGGCTCAAAATTATAAACATTTTAGTCTTCCACAAAACAGATTATTAGGACCAATATAAAATACAGTTTGTATAATCATGGTTAAAAAAGCAAATGTTCTGAGAGAAGATAATAAAATTAGTTTCATCTTTGTTTTTAGTTAGCTACTTATATTGACATTAATTCACTAGGACAAATAAATAATATTATACTATGCTATGCTGCTCCTTTATTTATTTATTTATTTATTTATTTATTTATTTTCCTTCTTTGACACAGTTGGCCAGGTCTGAAGCTAGAAAGAGCTGGAGGATGCAGCCCAACAAATCTTCAGAGCCTGAGGCTAGCTCACTTAATGTTAAGTTGCTCTCAGACCAAAATAAACCCAAATGTTTCAGGCTATGCATAAGTCAGGGCTAAGAAATACAGTGATACACAGTACACTAATTCAAAACTGCCCATAAATATGAACATAAGAACTGAATTTAGACATAATAGTAACATGTAATGAATTCTCTATCTTTTCATAATATTGCTTCTATCATAATTGCTTACATACTGGTGTGTTTTTTAATAAGCTTTTAATAAGCTTCTGATAAATATTGAAATAATTGAAATTTGAATAAATTTCTGAGCTTTTTCTAATTGATAATGATATAATAAAAGAAAACAAATTTATGTTATTTGATGCCCAAAGCATTCTAACCCTTCCATGTAGGTCACATCAAAAGGGGCAAGCTACAGACAAAGTAGGATTCCGAGGCTTTAGAATCCTGCCTTAAAAAAATCACAGAATGGCTTGAGTTTGAAAGGACTTTAAAGATCACCTAATTCCAGACTCTGTGTCACTTACTAGATTAGGTTACTCAGGGTGTCATCAAACCTGGCCTTGAACAATTCCAGAGTGTCACAATTTGAGGGTCTTTTGCCCATGACAGGGTTAGGACCATCACACCATCCTTCCCCTACAGGAAGCTGGCAGAGAAGTGATAAGGAGGATTTACCCTATTGAGACAAGGAGACAAATATTTTACTAAAATGGTATAGGAATGTGATATATATAACACAACATGAATCAAGAGTAATAGATCACACAAATGGGGAAGAGAGAATATCTCCTAAACATGTTTCAAGCTTGGGCAGAGCAGAAAGAGGGGGAATATCCTCTCCTCTTTCCATCCCCAGAGCCTTGCATCTGTTACTCAGAGCCACTTTGGATAGATAGATAGAGATTACTCCTTCTGCTCCCAATGGTAAGGAGGTTTCAGTCTCCTTCATCTTATGTTCTTTTGTTCTTCAGGGTTGGAAGCAAGCTTTGCTTCTTCCCCTTCCAGAGAACTGGTACTGGGATGTCAGACTACCTGTGTCACTGCACACATCAGTTTATCTCTCCAGTTCCTGAATACTGCACTGCCTGTTGATTTACCCTTGCAACTCGGCCAGTTGCTCAACAAGTTTGTTGAGCTGAGCACACTTTGCTCCCATGATTCCACCCACAACCTTCAGACTTCCAGATGCTGGAGTTCCCCACACCCAAAGGTCTGGGCAGCTCTGTCTGCCTATGGGAGGTCTGTTTGGAGGCATGGTTAGCCCAGGAAGGTTGTTGGTCCTTTGCGTGGATTTCTACCTCAGCCTGGCTTTTGCAGCAGATGGTCACCATGTTTGCTAACAGATTGTTACTTCCTGCTGCTCCCAGAAGAGAGAACGTGACCATCTTCTGCACTCTCTTCACACCCTCACACTCTATTAACTGCCACCCAAACAGCAGCACAAACTGCCACACTATATCCTAATTGTCCTCTCTGGTCAGTGCACTCCTAGACACTCACAGTGCTTTGGGCTGCCTTTGTATATGTGGAGCTGTTACGCTGCTGCTCCAGGCCCTGCTGAAGCTTCCTCAGATGGTCTCAAAAATTCTGGGAGCTCTTGGCTGTTCCTGGTAACTCATTCCTTCCCCTGTGTTCAATTTCAAGATTCATTAGAAACTTACTTGTCATGTCTGAAAGGGAGATAGTTCACAAGGTAGTGTTGGAGGGAAACTTTGTAGGATAATTGAAGAAAATGAACAGAATGAAAACAGGAGAGACAATTCCTGCAAATCTCCCTTGCAGCTTCAGGGAGAAGAACTCAGAGAGCATTCCTGTTGAGAAGGACTTGGTGGTTCTGGTGGACAAGAATCTGGACGTGAGTCAGCAGTGCAGCCCAGAAGGCTCCATGAAAAGATAGGTGGCCAGCAGGGCAAGGGAGGTTATTGTCCCCCTTTATGCAGGTTTTGTTTTGCCACATCTGAAGTACTGCATCCAGGCCTGAGTACTGCATCCAGAATGAGAAAGATGTGGAGCATTTGTAATGGGTGCAGAGGAGGGCCACAAAGATTAACAGAGGGCTGGAGCACCAACAAGTGATAGAGGGAGCTGCGCTTGTTTACTGTGGAGAAGAAAAGACTCCAGGGAGACTTCATTGCAGCCTTGGGGAACCTTAGAAACACTACATCTAGTAACTAATATTAAACTAATATTAGTAATATTAGCTAGTGCTATTAGTACATTAGAAATAGGAGTGGAACCAATTTTTGTACAATCTGATAGAGAAAGGACAAAGGTTTAAACTAAAAGAGGGGAGATCTAGGTTAGATGTTAGGGATAATTTTTTTGACACCTAAGGTTTAGATTCCCTGCATGTACAGAACAGACAAATATCAACATGGTTGAAAAAAAAAATCATCACACCCCCGAGCTGGGAATTGGGTAGTAGATGTCCTTCCTGTTTCCTGTGAAGCTTTCTAATGAGCACATGTACATTCAGTCATGATCGACTGCTTCCCAAAACACAGTCTTAGAGCCACAGTTTAGCTCTATGGTGTGTCCTAAATGCTAGCACACCTTTCACAAACAAGCAATATGTGCAGGCTCAAATTCTTTCAAGCCTGGTAGCTTTCTAACACAATTTGGTCATAATCCCATCCAGAGTTCTTAACTAATGGGATGTAGTCCATCAGAAATATTGGTACAGACATTTGTACTGATCAGGAAGAAATTCAAGATTCATTGGCACAGACAGTATTTATTATATGTCACTTACACTTATGCTACATCTTTTCATGCAATTTCTCCAGTGCCAGGCATCAGTAATATGAGGCTACTTAGCATCTTTTCATTGATCAGATCAATATCAACATCTAGACTATTGTAGCTGCTGTTTCTATTGAACCAGATGAAAGATACTTTAAAGTGAAAAGAAGAAAAACTTGGAAAATTACCGATGGTAAGAGAAGCCTGATATATTTTTAATGGTAATGTTAGAATAAGAGAAAAAGCTGACAAAATAGGATCAAAATATAACAAACCTATAAATAAGTAAATAAATAACCTAAAAAAAAAAAAAAAAAAAGTCTCCCTGACATCTAACCTAAAACTCCCATATCTTAGTTTAAAGCCATTCTCCTTTGTCTTATCACCAACAGACTGTGTAATAAGTCAGCCTCCCTCCTGTTGCTAAGCTTCCCTCAAGTACTGGAAAGCTGCAATGAGGTCTCCCTGTAGCCTTCTCTTCTCCTAGCTAAATAAGCCCAAATCCCTCAATCTTTTTTTCAAAGGATACTTCAGCAGTCGGATCATCATCATGAATAAATCTATGTCCAGAGCAGGATCTGAGGGGTGTATACATTTTGAATAATTTGAGTGCTGAATGAAGTCTCTGACTACATTTTGAGTGACACAGCTGATTATGTCAATGGAGACAATTATCACAGGATAAATTCCAGTTGCAGTAAGTGACAGATACAGCTTGTTCTTTAGCATTAGATGTCTGAGTACTCCTGAAATGGGTGCTTTATAAATGGAGAAGAGTGAATATCCTTGACAGTATTCAGGGAAATATTGTTTCCACTTATGTTTAGAAATCTAAATGTGAATCAGTATTGGAATTGGAAACTGAAATACTAGCACATTGTAAGCTGCAGTTTTTGATGTTTTTATCCTTAATTATGTTTGGAGTCATTTTGTTTTCTGACAATATATTCTGTTTGCATTTGAACTACTATCTAGTAGCATACTGAAGTGTATTCCAAAATGTGAAAGGGATTTCATCTTGCTATTCTTGTATAGTAAGGTTGAATACCGGCCATTGCTAGTATCTCTCACATAATGCATTATATATATATAGATGCATATATATATATAGTCTATTCTAGCTTTGTGTTCTTTTCTCTTGAAATGTAACACTTCTTGTAAACATGATCTTCCATCATTTCTTTTTCAAAATTGCTTGTATTTCTAGCAAAACATTAAGGTCATGTGAGGAGCTATAGTGCAGAAAACAATTCATACCTTGTTTGCTCTTGTATTTTTCATTTACTTTCAGTCTAGTTTGTGTGTCTGACTCTCTACCACTTGTTTATTTTGCAGCTCTATTGCATCTTTCACAGCTGTCTCCGTGGAAACCACACTCTTAATTGCAGATTTTAAGGTTAAGTTTCTTCTGTTAAAAGCTGCATCTGTGAGTGATCATTACTGTGCAGAGTGAGTAAAGAATCTCTGGTTTTCACTTTAGTCATCACCAGCCTAGCCATATTCAACTATTTACCCCAGCTTTGCAATGCTGATTGCTACACATTCACTTTTTGACTGAAATTAATTGGGAAAACATCAACAGGACTTTACAGAGGTTACATCTATAAGAAGGGGAAGTATCTTCCTTACAAAAATTGACAGAATAAGCTTATGCTTTAATTTATAGAGGAGGAGGAGTTTATTTCTCATTCAATTTTAATTCTTTCTATGTGAGCAAACAGTTTACATTGCCAAAACTTGAACATGGTTTGTGCAAGATCTTCTAGCAAAATACAGTGGTTTTTTTGTTGTTGTTGTTGTGTTTTTTTTCAGTAATATTTTACTTACTTATTTTATTGCCAATTCTCCAGAATATCCCAAATCAGAACATCTCGAAATACACTACCCATCAGTGACATATCCTCAGATTTGTAAAATGAGAACAACAGTCTAGTAGGCTGAAATGCAGCACTCACAATGTTTCTGATGCTTCCAACTGAAAAGAAGCATGCAAACTGAATCAGTGTTGTATCTTAGGGCTGTGTTGTGGTTTAACAGGCAGGAGAGCCACTCACTTCCACTGATGGGAGAGATTCAGAAAGGTAAAACTATGAAAACTTGTTGCCAATTTAGTAAGTACAGAGGAAGCTGCATAGAGAAGCAAAGCAAAGTCAGGAATTCATTTACTACTTCTCATTGACAAAGAAGGGCATAACACATATACACTTCACACATAACACTTACTTAAGAAGATAAACATCAAACCCCTGAACACCTCTCCCCCCCCCCCCCCCCCTCAGCTGGGATGGCAGAGTGAGAAAGAGAGAAGAGTTTGACACTGTGCAAGTACTGCTTAGCAGCAGCTAAAACACTGATGTGTTATCAATACTGCTTTGGTCACAAATCTGAAACATGGCACCATCCGAACATTAACTCCATTCCAGCCCAAATCACAGCTAAAACACAGAGCCCAAGGTAGACGTTAAATCGTGTCTAGGAGACACTAACTCTGAACAGCCTGAACATGAATCACTGTGCTTGGCTGTAGGGATCAGCAATCACTCCCTTGCAGTATGTTGCTACTGCTGTCTTTTTAAACCAGCTGCAGGCTAAGAAAAAAATTACCTGAAGTCCAATTTATTGCATTATACCAAGCAAAAGTTTTTTTTTTTTAAAAAAAAGAAAAAAGACAATTATTGCTGTATCATGTTCAACTTAGGCCAGAAGATACCTGACTTTTGTGTAGGCAAATATAAGCATTGTGAATATATGTATTATTTATTTTGAATATATAATATTTAAAATTTATTTAAATAAAACCATGAACACACATGAAGCCACAGAATCCAAGGTAGTTTTTCTTCAAATGTCTTACATGGATATTATCAGAACACATGGCTTGTTAGATTATATTTCTTTGAAGAAATTCAAAAAATATCTAGCTCAAGTGGGAGATAATTAAGTTCAGTACAAAATTTAATCTAGAAAGTGGCATTTTGGAAAACCTACAGCTCTCATTAGAATATTAGTGTGTGTGAAAAAAAAACAGAATTCTAATGTAGTCCAGCATCCTGGAGGCTGCATCAAGTGATTGGGAAGAGTACAAGTAGGACAAGAATGAGGTGACACCTGTTCTGGTCTTGCTTTCCTTTTCCAGGCATCAACTTCATCGGGATTTCTGAAGTGTCATTGAGTCTACTGTCTTTGCAACAGTGTCACAGAGTAATAGGACAGCTTTACAAAACAGCTACAGAAAAGCCTTAATTTCCTGAGTACGTTAATACACTTCTGAGACTTTTCAACATACTCAAAAAAAAAAAAAAAAAAAAAAAAAAAAAAGAACCAAACCAAACAAAAAAAAACATTCCAAATACACTGTGTGTGAAAAAAAGTACTTTTTGATCATTACAAAACTACTGCCTGCTCATCTCTTGAGGTGCTCTTTAGATTGTGAGTTCTGGAAAAATCTTACCTACTTTCCTAATCCAGCTTTTCTGGATACACAGCAGTTTACAATTACTGTGAATAACACTGAATGGCATTTTTTCTGTGTTCTTTTAGATCACATTTATAAAACCCATTGAAAACTTTTGTGGGGCACACAACAAAAACAAACAAACAAAAACAAAACAGGTACTATCAGGGAGTTGTCTATTCTCTGATTTGAACTGTTTCTTTTAAGAGCTGTTTGCTTGAAGCAGCATAACTTAACAGTCTATAACAAGCATCTCTTTTCTAACTCTGAGTAGAGTTCTGGCATTGGATCTTTTTTCCTAATTTCAATAGATACTTTCAGGATTGCAACCTTTTCAACACTTTCTTCTGAGATTCAGTAATACAGCTTGCAGAGAATTTTCAATTTCAGTGTTTTTCCTGGTCTTGTGAGTATCTTGGTATTCCAAGTTCTGGGATTCCTATTCTTGTGTATTTCCTGGACTTGTGTTACTTAGAGAAAAATACAGACATTTCACAGAAAGGAACTATTTAAAACAAAACTAGTCATCCATATTTCCTACAATCTTCAAAGGAAAGAAATGATGCCCAGGTTTCTACTGTATCTCTGCCCATCATCGCTAATGAGCACTTATAGCAGACAGATCAAAGACTTCCAAGAGGTAGGGATGGAGAATGCATTCCTTCAAATCTACACAATAGAACTCCTTTGATATGTTTGGTCATAGCTGGTCAGGCAAGGAGAAACATGTGCTGTCAATATTGCATAAGAACCATTACCTGACTGACAACATGACTACTGCAGGTGGCACTAGACATAAGACTAATTATTCACAAGGTGAAATGGAGCATAGTAGTTTGAAAGAATGTAATATAACCCTTAATAAATATGTCTTTCAAGCTCTTACACTGTTCTGCAGACTGTGTGCTTTCTTGTTTCTGTAAAGCATCTCACCCTCCTGATCCTCATACTTCCTATCAGTCTAGACTCAAACATATGTTCTTGGAGTCCTTCCAGTGTAGGATATCCCCCCAAAAATATTATAATATCTCTAAGAATGTTTAAATAGTGATGTATTCATGTTGCATAAGCAAATACAGTTTTCAGATATTAATGAATAGAATAAACAAGAATTATTCCAGTGTCTTCAATAGAAAGAAAGCAGCACCAGGAACACAGTCATGTACCTCCCTGATTATATCAGTCTGTGAACCTAGTGACATTTGGGATCAGACCAGGAGAGTATTTAATGCGGTGTTATGTTCTGACATGTCTAGTGCCAGATATTTCAGTAGAAGTTGCAATAGTTCCCTGGAGTGAAACATCATGGAATAAGCTTCTCGTTAAGGGATTTTCTCTTGACTGTTGTCATTCAGAAATTGTAACATATTCTGAGGTATAAGGATTTCATAGATTCATCACTGCTAAGACTGGAGAGCATTGCTATAAATCATCTGCTTTGACCTTCTGCATAATGCAGAGAACTTCTGTCTCTAATTTCTCTGTAAGGCCAATAAATAACATAACAAAAATGGCAATTTTTGTACTTAAAATTATATTTAACAGAGACGAAAATTTTTCTCACTGCACATAAGTATATTAAAATATTCTATCGGATTTGAATATAGGTTCTTATTTTTAAAGAAGTGATCAATAATACTGAATAATCCTGTCATCATTATTATTTTAAACTATAATATTTTCTGCTTAATGTTCACTGAATGTTCCCACTGAATGCACATTATGGACACAAATTCTGAAAAGTAACTGATGGCTTTGCAATCCTAGAAGGCATTCATTTAGGAATGTCTGTGACATGTGAAAGGGAAGAAATTTTTATTTAATCTAATGTGGAATATTACATTGAATATAGTGCCATATAATGTAGGTTGTGTGATTTTTTTTTTTCTTGAATTCCATATCTGAACCTAATTTTACTCTAGGAATTTAAGAGTTACATATTTAGCCAAATTCTGAACCTAGTTCTAGTCTGAATTGTTTTAATACACAAGAGATGGATGACAAGAAGGAAAAAAATAAACACAGCTTAATAGCTACTCTATCTTATTTGGCCAGGGAGCAAAGCACAAAGGGAATATGGAAGGAAAGGAAGAAAAACACAGTTAAAACATCTGAAAGGCTGAGGAAAAGTTATGGGAGATGTTTCATATTTTGTAGAAGATATATATTAGCTTATAGAAGAAGAAATAAATTTCAAATGAAATTTCCAGTTCCTAATGAGAAAGGCAGACAAGAATCACCAATTTCCTAAGCACTCAAACCCCTTTCTAGGTGATAGCTGGGAATATAACTGTTCCTTCCTTCCTTCCTTCCTTCCTTCCTTCCTTCCTTCCTTCCTTCCTTCCTTCCTTCCTTCCTTCCTTCCTTCCTTCCTTCCTTCCTTCCTTCCTTCCTTCCTTCCTTCCTTCCTTCCTTCCTTCCTTCCTTCCTTCCTTCCTTCCTTCCTTCCTTCCTTCCTTCCTTCCTTCCTTCCTTCCTTCCTTCCTTCCTTCCTTCCTTCCTTCCTTCCTTCCTTCCTTCCTTCCTTCCTTCCTTCCTTCCTTCCTTCCTTCCTTCCTTCCTTCCTTCCTTCCTTCCTTCCTTCCTTCCTTCCTTCCTTCCTTCCTTCCTTCCTTCCTTCCCTCCCTCCTTCCCTCCCTCCCTCCTTCCCTCCTTCCCTCCTTCCCTCCTTCCCTCCTTCCCTCCTTCCCTCCCTCCTTCCCTCCTTCCTTCCCTCCTTCCCTCCTTCCCTCCTTCCCTCCTTCCCTCCTTCCCTCCTTCCTTCCCTCCTTCCCTCCTTCCCTCCTTCCCTCCCTCCTTCCCTCCTTCCCTCCTTCCCTCTTTCTTATTTCTACACTTCTTTTTTTCTCTTTCCTTCTTACTTTCTCTCTCTCTCCCCCCCTTTCATTCTTTTTCTTTTTCATTCTTTTTCTTTCTTTTTCTTTTTCTTCTTTTTCTTTTTCTTTTTCTTTCTTTTTCTTTTTCTTTTTCTTTTTCTTTTTCTTTTTCTTTTTCTTTTTCTTTTTCTTTTTCTTTTTCTTTTTCTTTTTCTTTTTCTTTTTCTTTTTCTTTTTCTTTTTCTTCTCCTATTACTTTTCTTTTTTTTTTTTTTTTTTTTTTTTTTTTTAATAAATAACTTTTTCCAGGGAGAGTCTGTCATTCTGGAGCATCTTTTTCACTATAATGTTAGCACATATTTTTGAAAGTTCATTAAATTTCCATGTAGTCATGCAGATTAACCTAAATATCTTATTTTGCCCTAGCACCAGATTTCTGTTAAAACAGAACAAATCATTACATTCATTCATCATCGTTTGGCTGTGAGGTTCCAGGATGCCAAAAATAGTAAACACTGTGGAATCTACAATAATTGAGAGCAACAGTAAATTGCATTTTAAGTGCTCATCAAGGTGAAAACAAGGCACTTCATGACTCTTCGTTCATCCTTGTTAGGAATTTTGCCAAGCTAAAAGAATGCACATAGAAGTTGCAGGCTTTAACCTCCTCTTGAGTGTATTTGTGCAGTCCAAACCCATTGATTTTTTAAAGATATCTAGCCGAGTTAAGACAAAAATAAAAGAGAAAGCTGAAATTGCCTTGGATGGAGAACTGTAGCAACGCTTCTAAGACACACTGCACTTGTACTCCAATAAGATAATTTAAAATGCAGTGTGGATACCTGCTTTGTTTAATTTAGAGTTCAGGCAGGGTAAGATATTGTGTTTATACATGGTTTGCTACAAGAATAGTTCTCTCTAAGGCACAGCATCAATGTCTTAACATTGAATATTGGCAATATAGCAGCTGTTGCTTAGTTTGTCAACATATGCATATGCTATATAGCTAGTAGAAACACTATCATAGAACAACCAGCTGTGTTAGAAGGTTTCTCCAGTTTTGTACTTAGTTAATGCAACACAATTGGATGAAAAAAGATTGTCTTTGGTGTTAGCTAGGCCCATTAGCAATTTTTGAATTATAACTTGGCTGGAACACTATTACTTGGTCTTGCAAAATTCAGTTACATTTCTAGTTATAAAATATACTTGAACTCCTTGTGCCATAATCAAGATTCCAACTTTTGTACACAACAGATGAAATGTTTCTCCTCGTATATTTCACTTCAAGATTTCAAGTATTCCACTATGTCTGAAAGCAGAGAATTTTGACTGCTTACCTTATATGTCCACAATGAAAATAGGAAGGGTTTGATGCCTCATGACTATTCTCCATTTCATTCTTTAGTATATGGAGAAAGTAACAAATGAAAGGAAGTTGTTTTTTCTTTTTGTTTGTTTGTTTTTTTAATTCTCATTTATTTATTTATTTATTTGTTTTCCTAGAATCTCCTGCTGTTATAGAAGGAAGGATTTTTTTTCTTTTTTTTTTTTTCTTTTTTTTTTTTTTCTTTTTGTACTCTGATTGCTCATCTTTCTATGGCAGGTGGCCCCAAAGCAGCTCAAGCTAAGGAGTAGATGGTAATAATTACTGAAAGGCTTGCTTTATATATGAAACATCCACATATACATTAAGACAGTGATTTGTAAAAATGTGTATAGAATCTGTGTTACACTGAATGCAAATTGCATTTCTTAGTTGTACAGGACCTTGTTGAGTGTGGTCATATATTATCAGGTGACTTAGATAAATCTTCAGAAAACATAATAGACACAGAGATTCACTTTGAGATACTCCGAGTTGAAATTGCTTCCCCTTTCATTTTCTCAGCAAAGGAGACAAACGGCTTTAGAAAAAAATTCTGAAAGGTTTTGTCCTATACAGATAAAAACACAAGGCCTCCCACATATCTTGTTTCTTCTCTTTGCAGTTGTCATGCTCTGGTAAATTACTAAGTTGGTGGATTGTTAAAACTATTGAAGCTAGAAATATCAAGCAGAAATGTTTAAAAAAAAAAAAAGAAAAGAAAAGAAAAAAAAAAGTATAGTTTTGGAGTGAAAATACAGTATTCAGTATTCTCTCCCCTAGTTCTCTCCTCTTTCTCATTATTGGCTTAAATAGAACTTGGGATAAAATACAGAAAAAAGTAACAATGACACAATGGTGTAGGACAACTGAGATAGCACTCTTGCTTATTTAATAAAATACATAGGTATGGAATAAATTTTTATGACTAATTTTTATCTGTTTTTCATCTTGGAGAGAAATAGAAAGGATCAGTTTCTGCTACCAACTTTTCTGTCTTTGTGGTGCCCAGTTTATAAGTACTGTTTTTTGAACATGTTGTCTCCAACAAAGAAAAAACTTTGTTATAAAGATGCGGAACAGCAGAAACCAATGCATTCACTAGTTATTTGTTATGATGAGAAACAAACTGTTAGGGATTTGTGCAAACACTTCCCAAAGAAGTATAGGAGCAGAAAGACAGATACAAAGGCTGTCAAGATGATCTTAACAAGATGTTTTCAGATAGTGAATTTGGTTAAATGTTAGTGGATAGCATATTACACTTTTGAGCCTTTTGACATGTTTCAAAAGGATTCCATGAGTACTGTGGTCCAGTTGGGACATCAGTATCCATGGAAGCTCTCTATGGACCATGGTCATCAGATCATCAGCCAGAATCCATCACATTTCTAACACCAAATGTAAATCTTAGTCTGATCACCAGGATGTAATTTAGTACTTGCACAAGTAGTACTTCTATGACCTCAAATCTCAGCTGTAGCTCAGAAGATTTGCTAGACACTTTACTAGCACTCCCATTTCAGACAGCAGCTCTTTGTAATGCATAGGGAATTTCATAGAGCCATATAAAAGTTGGTTGGAATAGATATCAGATTTACACATAGTCTATGCTACTATAGAACCATAGAATCATAGAATCATTAAGGTTGGAAAGACCACTAAGGTCATATCGTCCAGCCAGCCATCAACACACCACTACCATATTACTAAAACATGTCACTCTTTTTTTCTTGAAAACTTACAGGGATGGTGAATCCACCACTACCCAAGGCAGCCCATTTCAATACCTCACCACTCTTTTTGAGAATAAATTCCTCCTAATACCCAACCTAATATTCCCCTGGCGTAACTTAGAGCTATTGCTAGTCACCTGGGAGAAGAGACCAAATCCCACCTTTACAACATTTCAGGTAATTCTAGAGAGTGATAAGTATTCCACTGAGCCTTCTTGTCTCCAGAATTAATAACTCTCGTTCCCTCAGCTCAAAACTGAATTGGTACTTGAGATGCAGACCCAACAGTGCTGACTACAGAAAGATAATCATGTCCCCAGTCCTGCTGACTATACAGCTTATGATACAATCCAGGATGCCGTTGGCCTTCCTGGCCACCTGGTCCCACTGTTGGCTTGTGTTCAGCCGGCTGTCAACTAAAACTCAGATCCTTTTTCTTTGTGCAGCTTGACAACCACTCTGCCTCAAGTCTACTATTCAGGTTTAACAGGACAGAAAAGGAAGATAAAGTTATTATTGATAGTAATAATTAAATATATAAAAACTGAGTGATGCAGAATGCTTACCACTCACTGTCCAATGCCCAACAAGTCTCTGAGCAGCAGCAGAAGCACCCCTCTGTCAACTCCCCAATTGTATTGTTTCACAGGTCAGCTGTCCTGGTTCTGACCCTTCCCATCTTTTTGTATGCTCTCAGTCTGCTTGCTGGCAGGGCAGCATGAGAAGATGAAAAATCCTCAGCTTACTATAAGCACTGCTCAACGACTAAAATATCAGTGTGCAATCAACATTATTTTTGTCCTTAATCCAAGACTTTCCATCATACTAGCCACTACGAAGAAAATTAACTCTATCCTAGCTGAAACAAGGACAAGTCCCAACAGTTTTTTCAGCACATACTTCCTCAGCTTACTCTGTTGTGCAATAATGACAAAAGCCTTCCTAAAGTGGAGACTTCTCTTGTCATGTACATAGTCATAAAAGTGCACAAAGATTATAGATGTATGAAAAAATTCTTTTAGGAAAATCTATTTTGATTATTCCTGACTACTTTCTTGACCTCCACCTTCTTGAAAGTAGTTTCCAAGAGTATTAATTTAATGCTTTTCCTATAGACTGAGGAGGGACTGAGTAGCTGACAGTTTCCTTTATTATACTTTTTTTCTCTTTTAACAATGAATTGCAACATTTTCTTTTCTTCCAGGTAATATGATAGTCAGCAGCTTCACAAACATACCAATCAACTCATTCAGAATCTGTTAATAAAATATTAACAGTCCAATTATACAGGGTACATCTAATTTTGTTCTGACAATGAGAATCCTTTTTTCCTAACTTTAATGGTATCTACAGAAATAAATTAAGTCTTTCAGCCTTTTCACTATTGTCCATGGTTAGTCTGTCTTCGCCCCCCATCATCTTGCTTTCCTTTTCCCTCTCAAGTATAGCATTTTTACCTGTTTACCTTTTTTTTTTTTTTTTTTTTTTCTCTCCACCATTTTTAGTTACATTTGGAATTTTGCTTTCCATTTTTTTTATTATTTAATTTTTTTTTGTATGCTTCTTTTTTCCTTTGTATGTTTGTTTGTTTGTTATAAGAATTCAAGAGGAGCCCACACAAGTTTCATCAACATCAGTTAGGAAAACACTTGATCAGATCTCTCTTTCAATTGACTGAGAAAAATTTGAAGTGCAGAATTATGAATTGCTTTATTTCTTTCTTCACAAAACTTCTTTTTTTTACTCTTTTATTATAAAAATATTTTAAACATAAATACACTGACAACTCTTCTTCTTTGAAATAAGTGATTTATTTATATATTTTACATACATATATGAACCAAAGTTTTCAAGACGCCATAGTATTTTGATTTTTGGTTATTGGTATTTCCAATATATCATCAAGTTGTGCACTGGGAGTCAAAGAGTTAAGGTTAAAGAGTCTCCAGACTTCTGAATCCTCAGCAGAGGTCTCAGAACAAACCAGCCAGTAAACCACTGACATAAGACCAAAAGCTTTTGCCATAATAATACCATTGTAACTGTTTCAGTGACATCAGTTCATAAGATAAAATTTATGAAAATGCCTGAAAACATGAAGTGTGAGATTAAAATAATCTCATCTCAGATTGTAATGTTTGGCCACCTTTGTGTGTAATATGAATGACCAATGGTAGACAAAGTTATAAACTACTATTATTCTCTGTTGCTTATCAGAGAACTGAGACATACATTTAATGCCCAAATGAAAGGACTTATTTACTTTTTTACTTTATATATATATATATATATATAATTTTTTAATGATAATACAGTTACACAATTTGTGGACTGAGCTTCTGTTTTTCTCAGAAGATATTAAATATTTCCTATAAGGATCTCAACTGAAAACTGATGCAGAAATCCCCACCAGAAAATGTTATTTACCTACAAAAACCACCACTGAGCCATTAACAATCAATGCCATGTTTTTTACCTCATGAAGCTCAGGGAAACACAAGCTTTCTAATCTTCCTCAAAAATCATAGCAATTACACTATCCCATCAGAGAAAACAGTCCTAATATCTGCTGCCTTGACATCCATATCATAGACAATAAGGATCCCAGAATGCAGCAGATGACAGAATATTTGTTGATAGTCTTTATAAATTTTGTACAATTTTTGTTCAATTCAACATAGTATAATAAGGGGGAAAACAAGAAGACAGATCATGCCATGATCTCTGAAAAAGGCACAGAATAAATCAGGTGAAATAATTTAAATTAACATTGATTAGTTAAATTTTGGCTTAGAAATATGGGACAGTATCACCTGTTAAACAGTTCAGTTTACTTAGTAGATCTCACTGTGTTTTCCTTGGAGACATTCCAAAAATTGACTAGAATGAACTCCACATAGTTGATTGGATGTGATACAACCAGATACTACTGCAAAATAGCTGTTGTGTACACTGAAAATAAAAGCTTTTTCTAAGCTACAAAGGTCTCATGTTCATCTGCAGTTTACAAATTTTCAGTGTCTATCACTGAATAAACTACAATGCCTTACAACTTAGTAATCCTGTATGTTAGCTAGAGTGAGAATGACAAGGAAGGAAGTGGTAAGATGTGTAAGAATAATTTCCAAATAAAAATAAATTCATGACATGGAAAAATAAAAAATGGCCTGCAAAAAGAAAGTGCTGATAATAATCCAGTGTTTATTTAGGTTAAAATAAGGTTATTTAATATATTTTGTAAATATTTCTTCGAACTGCAGTTAAAAACAATAAGAGAGGGGAAAACGTCTAGATGCCATTTCAGTATTTTTGACTTAATGGACTGTTCAAAATCAGATTGAAATACGAAAACAGAAAACTCTCAATTACTATTTGTTGGAAGTGAATGTGTCTAGGAAAATATTTGGAACAGAATACAGCTTAGATGAGCCTGTGTGGTTATTTTAAATTTTTCGCTTTCCTGTGATCTTTCCCTTTGTGCCTCTGTGTGTGATGCCAGATTTTAAATTTTAATTTCTATATTCCATTAAAAGACAGCCACTTTTTTATGATGCTATTTTCCTTACTTGCTTAGAAATTCAAATGGGAACATTCCTTATTATTATTTAAAAGAACTAAAACCCTTGGATTCCACAGGGACATCACTGTCTCACCCATTCATGTTCTATTGTTAATGTCAGGTGCTACTTTTAGTGTACAGTATAAAAAAAGAACTCAAGCACATTAAAAAGACTTTTGTACAGTTGTTTTTGCTTTTTTTGTTGTTTTGTTTTGTTTTGTTTTTTGTTGGTTTGTTTTTTTTTGTTTTTTTTGTTTTGTTTTTTGTTTTTGTTTTTTTTTAATTCTGCCAACACATTTATAAATGATTTTGAATATTATACTTGCAGAGGTCAATTCATTTTCTTAAATCAAGACTACTAGTTTCAGTGATACGCCATCTAAATCTCTATTGAAACCATATTCCTTCTACTAGAAAATTTGACTTTGAAAAATCCATAGTTTAGAAACTATCTGAATCATATAACGAGACTGAATTGCACCAGGTGGTATTGACTGATATATTTGATAATGTAATAAAGATGCCAATCATGAAAAAATTTGTTAGTTTGAAAATATGTCAAAGAAACATTTTACTGGAAAGCTGGGTAGTGAAAAATATTGCTTATGGAATGATGAGAACCATCAAGTAGATTTTTAGCATACAACATTTGCCAACTCTCAAATATTTCAGAAAGATTTGAAGAATTACACAACAGACAATAGGACTATTTTCTCTGCAGTACAATTAACACATTAAAAAGAAGAAGGGTAAGCTCTGACAACCAGACCTGAACAGTAAAGGGCTCTCTGTGTAGTAAAACTCTTAAGCAGAGTATGCTGCTTCTTGAGCTTACACAGGCACAGTCATGGCTGGACCACCACCTGGGTGTTTTTGCAAACTCCACAATTCAAAGAGATACTGCTTGGGAGGATTAAAGGCTGTGAGTCAGATTCAGTGAATCCAAATCCCAGCAGAAGTTTGGCAGAGGACTGAATCAGTTCCTGGGATGCCAGCATTAATGGCTGAGAGCCAGACACTAATTCTGGATGCATGGCACGTGTCGCCTCCTATCTCGATTAAGCCACGTCTTTGAATTGCACTCACAGCACTTAACAGCAGATTTTCTAAGGCATATGCTGATCCCAGTGCCATACATCTTAGTTAAAAATCTGGTCCGTAAGGTACGATCATTTCTTTCTTTTTTTCTTCAGTTATTTGATGAAGAAATAAAAACAAAAGCAATGGAAACTGAGAATGAATTAATGGTACTCACCCTGTTTTACTCCTCTGGCTGCTTCTTCATCTCATATTCCCCTCGTTCTAAAGGATTGTTTTTGTACCTCCCCACAGTGAAATCAAGGTAATAGTAAAAGTACCATGGGAAAATTATTTTCCTTTGTGGGACATGACAAGATTCTGAAAATTCACAAGTATTTACTCTTCAGGCAAATTTTGCTGTGTTGTAAAACAACATGCAAGCTGCAGAACAGAGAGAAACAAGAGAGTCAGCATAGAAAAACTCGATTAGAAAGTTTGATTTGATTATCTGTTCCTTATTTGCATCACATTGCTGTTTCACTTGGAGGTACCTGACTGGAATATTTTCACTGCAGTTTGAGCATGGAAACTGAAGCTATCAGTAGAATACCAGGCTGCAGGAAGTGCAGTGTTTTATGTTGGAACACTCTAGCATGAGAATTGTCCCTTTGAAAATTATACTCCAAACACCTCCTGCTTCATTTTGCCTCTTGATTTAGATGGAAAATGTCCAGAAAAAAATGTGGTTCTGCTTGAAGATGAGAAATGGGTGACTGAGGAGCTGAAAGGTAGCACATGAGTGAATTGATGCAGTGTCTTAATGTACTGGCCTTGAACTAGACAAACTTGATGGTGAATTTAGCCAGATTAAGGAGAATAAGAATCAATCAGTTACTGATGACTCTAAAAGTCACCATAAAAGAGAAGATGGTTGGGTATTTATTGTCTAAGAGCTACACAGAAGACCCTCTTGTGCAATAATAATTAAAAAGGCTCAGCTAGAGAGGTTAGCTTGAAAAAGAAGGAACAAAAACAACTGACCTTTCTCTTCTTAGAGGAAAGCCCATTAGGGGAATGATTGATTTTGTGCTTCACTTTTTTCTTTTTATTTTCTCTCTTTTTTTTTTCTCTCCTTTTTTCTTTCCTTTTCTTTTCTTTTCTTTTCTCTTCTTTTCTTTTCTTTTCTTTTCTTTTCTTTTCTTTTCTTTTCTTTTCTTTTCTTTTCTTTTCTTTTCTTTTCTTTTCTTTTCTTTTCTTTTCTTTTCTTTTCTTTTCTCTTCTTTTCTTTTCTCTTCTCTTCTCTTCTTTTCTTTTCTCTTCTTTTCTTTTCTTTTCTTTTCTTTTCTTTTCTTTTCTTTTCTTTTCTTTTCTTTTCTTTTCTTTTCTTTTCTTTTCTTTTCTTTTCTTTTCTTTTCTTTTCTTTTCTTTCCTTTGTCACATGAAACACCTCCGTCTATCTTTAGCCACTTAGTCGAAATTGGGGAGGAGTAATTCTGAGACTAATTTAAAAGTCTTATAGTATTGAATTTCACTTTCAGTGAGCTACTTTTAACCTTCACATTCTAGAAGGACAGGCATCAGAAATTATAGTGCATTTTATTATTTTCTAAATAAGAAGTAGAGTCAAATTTTAAAATTTTTATTTATTAAAATTAAATTTATTTTAAATTTATTTTATTTTAAATTTATTATTTATATTATTTTAAATTTATTTTAATTAAAAAATTAAAAAAACCCTGTTTCTCTGATGCATACTCATTAGATAGGAATTAACAGTTACAAAAAGGCACTCCCCTGCTTCTCAAGTGTTGTAACAAAGAATGCTCTTTACAGTCTTGACTTTGCATAAGCCTCTTTCTTGCACGCTGGAATCATATATAATGTAGATGAGATTGGTAGGGCAAGAAATCTTAATTTATTTATTGTATAAGTGTAATTCCAGCCACCTCCTGTTTTCATTATACCAGTCTAATGCCAGCCATTTCCTGTTTTCATTAGACCATTGTAATGCTAGGCTCCTACTGTTCTCATTAGTGCAGGACTGTGTAATGGCAACCACCTCATGTTTTCATTATAACAAAACTGTATGGTGCCAGCTGCCACTTATTTTACTTTACAGAATAGCATTTGAATAGTAAACCATACTACTTCCAAAAGAATATACACAGAGATTTTAAGGGCCTTTGATGCCTATGCACCCTGAGACAATGATGGGAAACACCCTTCCTATTTTGCCACTAGAAGAATGGAAGAGGAATTACACAGAATATACAGAAAAATCATTAAAGGCTCAGCAAACTGTTAAACTGTTGTGGAAGAAGTTTACATCCTAGTAACTGTATATCTGATCTTTAATCTATCTGGGCTTGCAGAAGATAAAAAGATGGTTGTAGTAGTTTTTGGTCTGGAGTGTGCTTCTAGGAAAATCAAATTCCCAGCTCCAGCACATATTACCTACATAGACTGTAACCTGTACATTTTCAGTCTTCTTAGTACAGCTGTGACTAGTCTGGAGATAATAAGTTTTTCTCTGTCCAAAGCACTGGATTATTTAGAATTGGGTTGTTTCTATCAGCCCTCTGAAAGAGGAATCATTTCACTACTTGCAAGTAGTGATTTAAAAGAATCTGTGACTCCTTCTTCAGATACGATTGTAATGATATTAAACACAGCCTGACTGCGAGAAGATTTTAAATTGGAAGAAAATCATAAAAACATAAATTTGCTAAAAGCTGGAAGTATTCTTTTACAAAAGTTCATTTAAATTGTGGATGTATTGCAAACGAATATGACTATTTTACCTTTTGCAGTAGGTACTAAAATATTAATAATAATTAAAAATAAACAAAAAGCACTATCATACCAAAAGGAATACAACTCTGAGATGCTGTAAAAATATTTTTGATTCACTGAAAGTTTGTAATTTAAAAGCATAGTTTTTTGCTGATATTGTGTTTATATTCATGAATATCCAAAAGAAATCCATTATTGTTGTTCTGCAAAGCTTATGTCACTGCTATGTAGATGTTCTACAATTCCACTGAGATTAAATATCTGGTTTATGTGGGGAGTTCTGGCCTCAAGTCTATAATGTATGAGTTTGCAGTGTTTTAGTCATGAGCAGTACCAACACATCTGCTGGTATGCACACATCTGCTGCTTCTGTTCTAAAGCCCTGGGAGCTTGAAGTACTTGCCATCAGGACCAGAAAAAGCTCCACAACAAGAGCTCGTGTCTGTACCTGACCAAAATGATCAGTTCTGCAGAGTGACTTTGATCTTAATTATTCATGTGATTCGAACTTGTCATGTTTTATCTGTTGTAAGTTTTAAAGATTTATAACTTCTCTATAGTTTGTGAGGAGGTGAAAGCTCTATAGGCAGGTACCATGAAAATAAAATGTCCCTGTTAGTATAAATATTGGTGCTTATATTCACTTATTTGAAAGAAAACAGCATCTCAGAGTTATTTCTTTCCTGCTTCTTTAGTCTTGATGGAAAAGTTGTCGTTTCACAAGAAAAGTGTTCTTTGTCATTCTCAGATTGCTCTATTATTAACATCACTAAATAGAATAATTGACAGATGTGTGTAAGTTTTGTTAAAGTGGTTAAAACCTCTCAAAATCATAACCTGTCAACCTGTGTTCCCTGGAAAACAAAGCCTTTTTCATCTGTTGGGGGACTCTGTAAATGAAAGTAATGAGTCACCTGTAAAATGACAGCTGTCACCCATAGGATGCCTTGAAGGAAGTGCAAAAATACATATAAAAAGTCTATAAAAAAAAAAATCCTTAATTTGTTACTATTTTGATCACCTCATTGTGAGCAGGGTGTAATAGCTTGTAATTTGTCTGTGATCTCTAGTGTCTGAAATGGGTCCAAGTCAATAGGAAGACAGTTATGTTAAGTGATATTGTAGTTTGATAAGGCACTATATGTCTACATATATCTTTTCATGTTCTCTGTCACAGTCTTCACGATGAATAAAATTTTATGAGAATGGTGGTGTTTGATAGCAGCACATTTTTAAATTACTACTACTGAACTGTGAAAGCCCAGTAAAACTGAAGCTAGGGGATGGAACTGAGGGGTGGCAAGGTTTTTCTGTGGCATTGATTTACCTATGAAGACTGTGCATCTACACATTCTATCCCCTCAATACTTGTTTTAAGAAAGCTAACTAACTTTACATTTTTTTTTCCTGTATCATTGCTTTCCCATTCTGACACATTATCTGAGGTAAGGCAGGTGGAATCATACCATTTTCTGTGAAATAAAATGCAAATTTTGCTATGCAAATGGATCGTTAAGAACTGAATTAAATTGAGCAGTGGTGGTAAATCAGCAATTATACTGTTATGGTTTTTTGTTTGTTTGTTTGTTTGTTTTTATAGCACAATTCCAGCTCAAATAAAATCCAACGAGACTACAACACATGTTGTGGATGGTAATGTAAGCCACTACTAGAAGAGAAATCCTAGGGATGATGATGTGCTTTACTGAATTTGGTATGCATTTTACTATCACTTTGATATAGTCTTTAAAGCTGAAGATGCTGAGCGAAGTGCTTTGAGTCAGCTGGTAACACAGTATATTAATTGCATCTCATAATAACTTCAATTTTTATATAATTATTGCATATTTGCGCATATTAAGCAAATAAAATCCTCAGCTTGGACTGGTGATTGTGATTAATATTTATGTTGCAGTTAAAAATGAGCATGCTTTTATCTTCACTGATGTTGAAGACTTTCTGGATTATGTATAAAATGAAACAAAAACAGTAATTAAAGAAATTCCCAAACTGAGCAAACATGGTTCTTCAAATACAATTCTAACTGGCTGTAAAAATGCATTCTGTGCTAGCCAATATGTACACTGAGCAAGAATTGGTCTTCCTCCAGACCACCCTTCAAGGCTTGGAAATGTGGGCTAGCATTTGCTAGTATGCCTTACAAATACCCAGGATGAAGGAAATAAAAGAAAGTGAATGAGGAGAGTTGGCGTGCACTTTCAAGAAGCTATGTTATTCAGGATTTGGCTGCAGCACCTGGTAGCTCACAGTTGAATGTTGTTATTGACCATAGACACTTGAATTTCTTCCAGGCAAAAGGTGATAGAAACAACTCCTTAAAAGCGAGAACTACTGGTTATCAGTAGAGGTGTCTCACTTTTACATTCTTGATCTCACTTTAAATTTGGCAAACCACCTGGAAAGCTCTTCAAAAAGTGTTTGATTCAAATGTCTAACAGTTGTTCTTACTGTTCCCATTGTTGCAATAATATGGCATTTCCCCTGAGTTAAGAACAAATAAGAGTATGTTCAAAATACCTTTCTGCTTTTCCTTCTCTATCTTGATTTCTGCCTTCAGTCACAACTTTTGAATGTGAAGTGGTTTTAAGTTTTAGCAGTCCAGAGTGTATTGATAAGTTTTGGAGAAATCTTTTTTTTTTAAATAGTGGATTGTTTCAGAAATTATTCTACTGGATTTACTTTACATAATGCTACTGTTTATAGATGGATTTCTAGAAGCAGACAGAAATAAAGAAGTCCAGAGATTCTCTGGGCAGGGCATTTATTCTAAAGTCTTTTGCCACCACAGAATTTGAATTGAGGCAAAACCTCAACATTTTTAAGAACTTTATGTTATGGTCAAAGATTAAAGCTTATCAACAGTTAATGATTTCTTTTCTAAATCTCTTATAATGGTATATTAATATTATCAAAATATCTTCACATGTATTATTTTCTGCTATATTTAATATATATTCACTTGATGTTATACAAATTCTTATTAAATAATATAGCAATTCATTTTTTTCTTCATCTAGAATGAGACACAAGGACATAGAAAAACATACCTACGCCTTGAAGTGTAGGAAGTCAAAAGACACTAAGAGTAAATACGATTTGTCATATGTTTTGAGACATGCTAAAAATGAACTGGTAATTAAATACAAATTTATGATCCACATTATAGTTGGAAGATATTAAATGGTTATTCAAAATATATGTCTGCTGCATAATTTCTTCATATTTTCATTTAAAAATGCTAAAATTAACTTTTTTTTTTCCCTAAAAAAAATGCAATAACTGTGTGTTGAATTGTTATGGAAATAGCCTGATTTAGAGCTGGCAAGTTTACTACGTGTGATATTCCTTTTAAAAGGATTTCCCATTGAACTCAAAAGTGTGAATAAAGAACTTGTCCATAAAAAGATAAGAGATTAAACTGGAAAATAAAATTATTGCTTTAATGTTTTAGTAACTATAAGATGATCAAATTTTAAAATAATTTGAATTGTAAGAAATAAATGAAGATTTTATCTGCAAATATTATTATTAGTTTTTAATTATATAGAATTATGTCTGAATTCTTTATTAAGATGAATTTGCAATTTAAGTATTCAAAAGGACATGTCGTATGCTCATAATATATAGCATGTAGCATCAAAAAACATGTTCGTTTTAAAAGGATTAAAAATAAGATGCATAGACCATCTTGTTAGAGCCAGTAATAATATAAATACATAAATGTAATTTTTTGGTGGTCAGACATATATTGTGTTTCCACTTTAATGCCAGCACAATAATCCATTTTTTATCACTTTCAGATCAATTTAATAAAAAGAGTTCTGCATGTGATTTCCCCCAAAATGATAGAAAATTTGCAGCTTTTACAAAATAAAATTGAAGAATTGTTAAGTAGTATTTCTTATTTAGAAACATATTACAAATATGTTTTCTGAACTGCATGAGCAATCAACTGCTTTCTTGCAGAAACTCAAAAGTTGGTTTTAACTTGGAAAAAGTTGAGGATAACTGACTTGCTGATCCCCTAGTTCTCTGACAGCTGTTCAGTAAGTTACATTTATAAGAACATCATGGACTTCAAGGCATTAAATATAAAATGTTTTCAGATATGGAATTTTAATTATTCAGTTTCCCAGCAAGTCAAAATCTAAATCTGCTGTTTAATGGTCTGTGCTTCAAGCCATGTTTACTGTCTCGCATTCTTGCAGAATGGACATTTTGAATTATTGTCCAAATAAAATCTGTAATCCAAAGAACCTAAGGGAAGAATCCGTAATTTAAGGAAAAAGTATTTATTTATTTATTTATTTATTTATTTATTTAATTTATTTATTGTCCGTTTATCCATCCATTCATTCATTTTTAAAGAATCAGTCTCCCAGAGAGTGGAAGAAAAGTACTTCTTCAAAACATGAAGTAAATGTTTTCATGAGCCAGGAATTAACATGAACTATTAACAATAAATAAACAAAGATAGTGCGCTTACTTTCCTGAATCATAACATATGCATTATGAAATATACATCTCTCTCAGAAATGTTTAAGATGGCTTAATTTTTTTTATTTTATTTTTTTTCATTTCTGCATGCACTACTGGTACTTTGGTGACCTCTCACTAATGAAGTTATAACATACAGCAGAGTGCCATCTCTTGTTTCCATTGGAGAAAGATAATTTTTAGGGAAACATTACTAACTGAAGAAATAAGCTTTCAGCTGCTTTTATGGCTTGCACTCAGTAAGGGATAAAGACAGAGCGAACATCCTGAAGCAGCTATATGTGGCTGGCTTAAGGGAGATCTAAGAATCTGTGTTTGACAGGCTGGCTAACTTTCCAAATGAGAAATCAATGACTCTGTATTGTGGATAAAGAAAAGCCAAGATGGTTTATGACTTGTTCTGCATATACTGTGGATATAGCTAAGCCCTGAATTGCACACAGTTGAAGACAGCAAGACAGCAACATCACATGTCCAAGAATGCCTTCAGAACCATAAGGTACATTCTGGCAGGACTCCGCACAGACAGTGGCTTCCTAGATTTTGGAATTCAGCCTGTAGAATGACAAGTATATGTAGCAGGAAAAAAAGGAAGGAAATAATAAGGGTTTTGTGTGCCTGGGATAGCCAGCTAATTAGATGCAGACTGGTTTTGTTTGGGGCAAAGGGGCTTGCAGAAAACAGGCAATGGCTAGAAGGTAATTCTGCCTGAAGGACCAGCACAGATCTTCATAAAGCCCATAGTATTCTGAACAATCTAAAATGCAATTCAGATATCAAAAGAAATGCCTATATACTTAGTTATTAATAACAAAATAAAAATAAAAAATAGTAGATGCTTCACATTATTTGGGATATCACTGTTACATTACACAGGAGCAAAAAACAAGAGCCACACAATCAGAGGAATTCATGAGGCTCAAACATACCATTTCTCTTTTCTTCCAAAAAAAAAAAATTAGAATATAAATGGTTAAATCGCTTGGATGTAGGACTTAGTCAAATTTCTTAGCATTTGTCATGTTGTTCATAGCAAAACAAAATAAATTACTTTCCTCTACTACAGGCCCATAAGAAAGACACACTAAAAAATAATAATAATAATAAAACAAGCTTACATTTTTTGGATTATTTTATCCACTCGTCTACTCAGAAATTATTTTGAACTTTCTTGTTGGGCTGATAGCATTTGAAAACTCCTACTCTCATTTTATAATGTGTTTGGTGAGCTCACACAAGTGTAGTCAACCAAACTATCCTTTATTCAGATCCATATATCTGTGAGCAAATAACAGCCTGTAGGGATTCAGCACATCAGCTGCTTATAAGATAAACCTACCCAGCTTGATGAAAACTCTTCACCACCTTCCTGTTGAGAGAAAACGGTTACACATTTCTAATAAATGAAGCAGGAACTGTCATTTTTTTTTGGCAAACTGATAACTAGCTGTAACAGCCGCAAGGCCACAAGTTGCTTCTCCAAAGTAATTACCATCAGGCTCCCTGTGGTATGCAGTGTTTAACACATTTCTTCTGTGTTAATGAATGCAAAAGCAGGAAACACCACTATTAGTAATTGCTTTTTATTCGTAGTCCTCGTTTTCCAGATAGGTCACATTAAACACAGCCATTGAACAATAGCGGTTGAAATAATTCATACAATGTATGCTGCTTTTGTTTGTGGATGTTTTTTGTTTGTTAGCTTTTATTTGGTGGTTTTTTTTTCCTTTTTCTTTTTTTTTTTTTCCTTTTCTTTTCTGTTTTTAGTGTGTACGTGTCATTCGCTTGTCATTGGTGCAACTTAGAGCCATATGGGGAGACAGGGACTGATAAATGTGAACGCCAACCTGTAGCACTACTGGGCCAGAGAAGTCAAAATCTTAATCAACTTTCATTCAGCTACACTTCAATGAATCTTGATAGCCAAAACTCCCACTTGAATTAATGGAATAATAATCATTGCCTAATCTCAAAATAAAGTAATTAAATAATAATGAATGGTTGCACATTATGCTCGGTTTCCAACTCCTTTTTGACCTTAGCAGTTTCCCTTCCATTAGGCAACAAAGAGTTGAAAGTTTGTTTGAATGATATACCTTGCTCCTCTGTGTGCAATTTTTGACTTCTGGGTATGGCTTAGACTTCAAAGCCTATTACCTCAAGTGGAAAATCATAGTTAAGAAGACTCTCTTTCCTGATAAACATGACAGGAAAGAAGAGGAGGATAGAAGAGATCTTATTTAACGTCATGATTTGATTGGTCAGTCTTTTAAGGAACTCTCAGTTCCTCAATTTCATTAATCTAAAAAATAAAAATAATAAAACAGAATGCCTTATGTTCTATTCACAGTGTACAGTACAATTTTATTAGGTTTTTAACTTGCTTTCCCTTAGCTCAGTCATTCTCTCTATAGTCATGTGACAGATATTTTATTTCAGTTTTATAAGACATGTACATAAGGAATGAGAGAAATAACTTTTCATCTTCCATTGCTGTCTCTTTCTCCAGTGGTGGTTGCAAAGACATCAAAGAGAGAGAGAGAAAAAAAAAAAAAAAGAAAAAAAAAAGTTCTAATTCTTTTGTTTGTGGTACTTCGGATGACACTTCCTTCACACATGATCATGTTAATTTTGACTCAAACAGCAGAACTCACATTGTTTATGCTCTACTTGTTTGTTGATACATTGTGCATCAACCCTAAATTATGAAACATTTTTTAATCTGGGGTATGCTTACTGGAAGCAGTATGCCAAAGATCTACAACACGAGGCATTTGTTGGCCAAATTAAATAAAAGCAAGATTTCCTAAACTCGACTATAAAGCTGTGAGTCATGAATTCTGAATAACCTCAGAGTGGTAAATAAATAATCACTACTAAATACAGATAATGTGTTAAACAACTAAAGCTAGTAAATCACTAGTGACAGAGAGCCTTAAGGTAAATTCCTCTTACATTGGCACAGCCCTTTCTCAGAATATTGTGGTTTTATGTCTTCAGACATACAATGAATTGTAGAATCAGTTACTCAGTGTTAAAATCATTTATAAAATACACAAATCTCCATCACTTGACTGCATTTACATACTGGCTTAGATTTTGCTGAATAATGGATCTCTCTGGCAGAGCTAAAGACTTGGTGCACAGACACTGAAGTGATGAGCACCACAGAAATACGTATAAAAGACTGTTCAAACAATAAGAAATCCTCTCCACTATGGAATTTTAAGCTATCAAGCTATCAAGCAAAATCAATCTTGGGTCTCCTGGCCAAAAAGAAAGAAATATATATAACACAGACAACACCACATTTTAGTTACATAAATTGTCCAAAACATGGAGAGTAGCTTGATAAAACATGTACAAGATCATTTGCTGACATGTATTCATAGACTTTTTTAACAGCAGGAGCTAAGAGCAAACTGGAATGGGCGTTTCCAACTACCAAAGACAATTAATTGTACGACTGACTAAGTGAAATCACCATTTAATGGCAATATCAACATAAAAAGAGAAAGTTGGATGATGTTATTCCTTGAACTGATGAAAAGTATGGCTTTGTGATATTTGAGTTTACCAAACTAAATTAAATAAAATATTTTTATATGTTTTTATAGTAGAGATTATGTTTAATTAAACCCAGACACTGTTTTTAAACAATGTGCTGTACTTTTATGTCCAGCACAGTATCTGAAGCATACAGAGGATATATCCTGAGCTAGACATTTTTTCTTCTACTCATTCTGTGCTAGTTCGTCCTGAACGTGGGTTGATTTTTTAAACATTGATCTGAAGGCAATTTTGAATTTTTCAAATGTAATAGAAATGCCCTTAGAAAACACAGTAAAAAAGTTGAAGCTCTCCCAAATTATTCTGCAAATATTTTTCAGAACAAATGAAAACAAAACCAGAAACAATATCCCCACATAAACAGTATATAATTAGAACTGCAGGAAGCAATTGCACAGTCTAAAGAAACAGGGAAAATACTGCTCAAGCCTTGACAAGTTTTGGCACAGACATATGTTTCAGATCTCCCAGCTAAATATGAAAACTTTGAAAAGGGTGACATTTCTTAAAAAGTCAATCAAATATCCTACACTAAACAAGCTGGCTGCACATATTTGGGGAAAACAAAATAAAACCAATCAAAATAAATAAGAAAGTTTCAGGTATTGGTTCAAGAGTAATTTTTGTTATTAAACATGAGTTTGCAATAGAAAGCTTCTACAAGGACTTGCACAAAACCATGACTGATGGATATATTTGTAGGCCATTCAGTTAGCTCCATCAGCTCACTCAAACACATTTTGAACAGATTATGTACTGCAGAACTTCGTAGACCATACATTAAACAAGAGACTTTGCTCTGAGGCACTGCTTCCCAAAATCCATGGGGAAAAGGAAGCAGGAAAAAACAAAACTCATAGAGTTCGACAGCTACTGAGGCAACACTTGCCATTTACAATATAAGCCCAAATATTTTTGCAACACAACTATATATTAATTTAATAAAATACACAATATAGCTCTTATACACTCAACAATTTGGCTCATATGCACTGAATCTGCAATAAATCAATAAAAATATGTCATTTGATGTAAACACACTGAATCTTCTTACATTTGCACATTTATATGATCGTGTGATTTGTGTGGATGTCTAAGACATTTTCAGTTTCCTGAGCTATTTTAGTGTCCACAAATGAATTAAAAAGTGTTAAGAATGCTAATTTATTTTGTGCATTACCCTGAAAGGTAACTTTTCAAAAGGTATTTTTCTCCTCTTTTTTTCTTTTAAACTTACCACTAACTATTTATAGTTTTGTTGGACACTAAAATGCTAAATAGATACTATCCTTTTTTCTTCTTTTTCAAGTGAATTAGCTGATGTGTGTGCAGGACAAGATGGACTATATCATTTTACATTTAATCTTAATATGATATGTAGTGTTTTACGGATGATCAGGATATGTCTGGTTGAATAATGATCTGGAATGGTGTTGTTTTTGTTTTCTTGTTCTTTTTTTTTTCTTTTTTTTTTTCTTTTTTCTTTTTTGTTTTTTCTTTTTTTTTTTTTTTTCCTTTCCTCCCTTATTTGAATGTTAATGTTTGGCGTCGCTTGGACTACTACAAGAACTCTTTTAGGACTTTCTGTAGAAGCCTGTGGTGATTGCTGGAAATCCACCACAGAACAGAAATATTCAACCCTGTTTTTTCTTGGGGTTTATACGTAAACAGTAAAGTCAGCATCAGCTATTGAGGACAGTCTTAAAGTATCAGACGTATTTCCATTCCACTTTCCTATCAGATTGTCAAAATGGTACCGTCTTTTTTTCATTTGTACAGTTCTTTGTTTACTTGACTCTGTCCTAATGAAAGTTTGGTCAAAATGAAACCAGTGTTATCTGTCAAAAAGAAAGAGCAGTGAAAAGAACATACTCGTGGGCACTTCAGATGTTCACTAAAAGCCTTAAAGCAGCATTGGTCTTCCTTCATTCTTGTAAATCATTCCTGTTACAGCCAGGGGATTTTATTTTTTATTTAGTTAGTTTTAGTCAGCAGAAGAGGAACGTAACTGCCAGCCTGTCCTTATTTTCCCCCTCACTTTCTGATGGCCACAGGGTCATTCCCCCGACAGTCCTGCAAGAGCTTGTCTATTTCTCTCACAACTTCCTCGGCATCCACCGACTCCCTGCCTAGATCCCGGGCTGAACGGTCTAACTGCTCCAGAACAGAGTCCATCTCACTTGAGTCTCGGCTCACTCGGGAATGCACATCTGCAAAGGCCCTAGCCATCTGATCTGATGTAATAAAGGGAGCGTCTTTTGACTGTTTACTAGGTGATAGATACTGACTGTCAGTTGACAAGTACTGGCTGTTTGGTTCAGCCAAGGCTCCTGATTTCACTTCACAACCATCCAGAGGTCCTTTTGTTGAGGTGCAAGGCTCAATGCATGTCTTGGTTGGGCTGCTCGATGCTGAGGGAACCTCCTGAAGTAGAGGACTCAGGGCACGTTTGGCTTTTAAATAAGGTTTAACATTGGCAATGAGAATAGTGTGCTCTCTCTTGTCTTTCCCAAATGTACAAAAAGTCTTTTTCCCAGTGGGATTCACAGTTTCGTAAGTCTCAGTCTCAACATTAGCTTCAACTGTGGGTACAAAGAGATTTGTGCGATAATCTGCATTCTCAGCCTGGCTGGCTGCAGGGAACTGTGGCATCCAACATCTGTCAGAATGACCAAGCACTCTGCATTCATCTGTGCAATTAACACATTCTTCTTGTTCTGCAAAACAAAGGAAAAGAGAAAAACTCTCGTTATAAGTGGATTCCTTTAATGAAGTATCTGTGATCAACTTGATGATGGACTTGACATCTGGTTTCATAATTATGGAGAAAAAGAAAAGCTATAATTAAAGTATTTCAGAAGGATGGCATAGATCTACTAGTTGAGACATTAGATTTATTTAATGCTATTCTCCATGTATTAAAGCATTCTCCCAGCCCAGTGGAAGTAAAAAGGGGTCATTAGAGAATCATTCTCAGTGGAATTGAGCTTCAGCTGTAAACTAATCTGCTGTAGAAATCTGTTAGGCTTTGTTCTGTAAAACTCATCCTAGAAAATAGTGAGCAGTACTTAAAGAACTCAAAAGGCATTATCAGGATTAATTTTTCAAATCAAATAACTGAGCAATGACTGCCTTTCTGGAAATACAAACACTTCACAAGAATCAGCAAGCTGGCTTTTCATTTTTGTCACCTCCGTTTCTTTTGTAATTGTTATGTTGTATGACAGTCACGAAATAAAAAGGTTTTCTTAAAAAGCCTACTTTTCCTGCTGAGAACTGAGAACTAGAATTTTCCATCAGAATGCATTAAATATAAGCTTGTCAAAAATTGCATATTGCAATTTTATTAGACATGAGTATGGATCATATAATCAGCTTTACCATTTTTTGTTATGGTGCAATAACTGAAAATGGATTTGCTCAATACATACAATTTGGAAGAATGACAAACCGTGACATACTATTTGAAATGATAATGATTGTAGGATTTCTATATTCTCATTTCTTTCAAAAAATACAGTTAGTTTTTTAAAATTATTTTTATTTTTTATTCTTTTTAATTCACTACATTTCTAGAACATAAATTTTAATACTTCCCATCCTACAATGCTTTTAAAACCTTATTTGACTGTACTTTTGAACTAACAGAATATGTTTGGGTCACTACTTACTATTTTGAAATTGTATGTATGACTCTAATTCAATTTCAGGGAGCAGGAAAATTCTAGAAATACACTTAAATCATGGATTTTGTGAATGTTGGTATGTATTTTTCTTTTTTCTTTTTTTTCTTTTCAGGAATGCACAACTATGATGCAAATTATCCTCACTTCTTTCTTGAATTTTTCAGTACTCTCCAGTCAATGCTGACCCCAAAAATCCTTTTACTATCTCTGGGTTTTGATCAACCACGTGTTGCTATTAAGTATTTTGATCAACAGAGTGGACATATTGCTTCCGAATTTTATTTGAAGAATTCAGTACATACAAAATGCCTTAAATTCCAGTTGGATTTTAAAAACAAACAAGCAAACAAAATCACCCCCAAATACTATAAATATGCAGGTGTACACGTATATGTCAGGATTAATTATACACATTCACAGAGACATCCACAACAGGTCTTGACGAAAGCTGAGCAAACTTCTTGAACAGATTACAGGACAAATTCTAACTGATCATAATCTTTTTAAATTAGAAAATAACCCACATTATAGACATATTATGATGTCTGTAAGTAACCACTAGATTCATGGAGAGTTGCACTGCAGAAACCTGACATAGAAGAATCACTTCTGAATTATGACTTATGAACATAGGACTGTAAAAAGGAAAGGGACCTGGAGATGTTGGTTCATGCTCAGTTGAACATAAGCTGACAGTGTGCTCAGGTAGCCAAGAGGGCCAATACCATCTTGGCCTGCATTAGAAATAGTGTGGCCAGCAGAAGCAGGAAGGTAATCATCCCATCTCTACTCAGAACTAGTGAGGCCGCACCTAAAGTACTGTGTTGTTTTGGATCTCTCAATACAAGACAGACACTGAGGCCCTGGGATGTGTCTAGAGAAGGGCAGCAAAACTGGTGAGGGGTCTGGAGAACAAGTCCTACAAGGAGCGGCTCAGGGAGCTGGGATTGTTTAGTCTGGAGAAAAGGAAGCTCAGGGGAGACCTCATTGCACTCTACAACTTCCTGACTGAAGGGAGATTGCAATGAGGAGGGGTTTTGATTTTTTATTTTGTGTGTGTCTGTGTTTTGTTATGTTTTGCCTTGGTTTATTTTATGGGCTTGTCTGGTTTTAAATCTAAGTATATTTAGTTACTTATCATGATAAGAAAATAATATATAACTCAAAATTCACTTAGATCTGTGAGTCGTTAATACAGTTTTTTTTAAAAAAAAAAAAAAAAGTCATTTGGCATAAATCCTTCCTTCCTTCCTACTTTCCTTAAATCTAAGAATGGTATATGGTATAAGACTTTCAGAAAAGAAATAGGAAAAGCAAGAGAGAATGAAGTACAGTTAGAGAAGGATACAGAGTGATTTTTGAGGTAGAGAATATAACATACATGCTTTAAAAACAAAATTTATAGGGGATCTCCAAACGTAAGCAAGCTTCATAATTATTTTAGCATACAATACAAGCTGAAGTAGTCACAACAAAAAACAAGATGAAAATATATTCCCAGCCCTAAGACTGCAATGCACTGACAGAACTAGGAAAAATTCTGATTTTGCTTCACTTGAACACGATGGAATTGGCACTCACGCCTGCAGGCACAACATATGTGAGACAATTACTTAATGACAATTGCTTAATTGCTTATTTCATACACGTAAAGGACAATTTAGACACCTCATTCCAACCATTAGTTCACCCCTACTATCCCTACTATGGTTTTTGCATCTAGTTTTCTACAGCTTCCATGGTGTGCAAAAAAAAAAAAAAAAAAAAAAGTAATGTAAACTATTGTATAAAAAGAGAATCTAATTGAAATATTTTAAATGGGACATAGAGCAAGAATACTGGAGAGGAAGGTTTCAAGTTTTAACAGGGAATGGGCAGTAGATAATAAAATCTGAAATCTGGTTAGGTTTTATTATGCATAGAAATCCAACAGAAATAAACAACAAAAACTAAAATAGTGCTCCAAGGGCAATGCAAACCAAGACCTTTCTACAATAATTGTGGAATTTTAGATTTTGTAAATATTTCCTTTGTTTTGTTTCTGATGTTTTTTCTCTTCCTCTGAATTCTACAGAGTGGATTTGTGATAAGCATAGATAGCCTCTGGCTTAAAAAGTGGATCTAGATAGTAACGATAAATAGTAACTCCTTAATTTAGGATTTTCTCTAACCAATCTGAAATTATTTTACTCTTATACGGAATTCATGACAATGCTGAGTAATGCTGAGTTTTTGGTCCTTTTAAAGGATTCTCTAAGATATTAATTTACTTTTGCTAACTGTTTTGTTTTGCAAACTTATCTATCTTTTGCATCTTTTTAAAAAATATATAATTTCTGTTTCTTTAAACAAAATCAAAAATTAAAAAAATATGTATTTCTTAGCTGCTGTTAAATGCTCTGAACTGCATAAACAATGAGCAAATATTTCTCCCTGTCACTTTGCTCTCTTTTAAATTATTTCATGAAAGCAGAAATCATCTTTTTTCCACTATATCTCATAGGAAATAAACAAATAAATAAATAAATAGGATGTAGCACTGTTTGTAAAACATGATAACCATATTTAATGCACTGAGAGATCACACTTTTTACAGCCTTTTGGCCTCTAATTTTATGTGTCTTAAAATTATCTTTCTTAATTTTCTACTTTCTACTTTTCAATATTTACATGTATATAGGCTGCTTCAAAAGTAGTATCTCCTATTTTACTACCTTGGTCCATGACATCAGAGGCCAGTGTCAGTTGATGGTATGGCAATAGAGGTTAAAGCTCCCTGCCAATATTTCACTGCATTTTGTTGCTCTGTGACAGATGGCAGCAGAGAGACACCCTGACAAAATGATGTCTGACACGAATGTGCAGATGAAACAATTGGGTTTTATTGAACTCCATGCAGAGAAAGTTGCTCCCATTGATATTCATCAGTGCTTATGGAATGGCTACTGAAATCAAGGAGTGAGTATGAGCACAGTACGATGACAGGTCTTAGATTTCAGCAGTGGTGACAGTGACATGAAAGACAAATCACATTCTGGATCGTTGTACACATTTTTATGAGCATGGAATGCAGTCTCTTTATCACTGGTGAAAATGCATAGCTAATGGCGGTGTCTGCTTTGAAAAATAGTGTTTTGTAGCTTCAAATTTGCATTTCCAAATAGTGTTACTGTATTCTTTGTATCTGTTACAGTTTCCAAAATAAATAGGAGGTATTACTTTCAGAGTAACCTACAAACATATAAAATGCAGAACTGAACAACTTAAGAAATAGGAGATTCATTTCTCCAATATTATTTTAAATTGTGAATGTACCGTATTAATAAAATTATTCCTTGAACTAAGACTGTAATGAACAAACTTGAGATGCAAGATGAAGATAAGTTCTTAGTCACTTGAAACACATTAACTACTTTAGGTACTTAGTAGTGTGCCAAAAACTTTGCTTTGCGGTTTTCAAGACTGATTTGTTTAATTTTTTCACCGAGTTATTTCCTATGATTTGAATTTATTATTTCATGTATGCACACATATGCTGAATATGAAGATAACTTACCGTATTTGCATGATTCATTGACATCAATAAAAATACAAAGTTTGCTGGCAGTCTCTTTAAGTAGAAGAAATATTTAACATATAGCATGTATTTTATGCATATTGCATGTCACAACTTCCTTCCCCTTCTCATTTCCTGCATTTGCTAAAGCAGGATTGCATTCATACTCATAGTATTGACTAACTTTCCATTTCTGATCCTCAAGCACCTTGACAGTGAGAGAATAAATACTTAGCCAAACAGGAAGGCAGTTTTGTGAAGAAAAATATCCTGATTGACCTTGAAGTGAAAACCACCTATTCAAGCAGGTTCATGAGCTTTTGTACTCTGGTTTTGAAAATCTGTGCCTTTCACTTCATGTTTTTTGTTGTTTTTTTTTTTGTGTGTGTGTGTCACATTGTGGGAAATGGATTTCAGATATTGATTATCATACATTATAAGCCACTCATCTCACTATTAGCTTGTAATTTTGCTTGCTACATAGAACAGACTGAGGAAAATCAAACAGGCCCTTTAGTACTAGCAGTAGAAATTCCAAATATGAAATGAACTATCACCACCAAAGGCCAAATTAGTGTTAGTGAGAAAACTGAAGAAATTTAAAGGTACATATATAAATATATATACATTAAATAGGTCAAACACAGCACTGTACATCAAGATGCGCTGGTAGAGAGATATGCACCACTGGTCTTTATTTCTGTGCTTGTCTCCCTCGTGTTGAAAATAAACCTTTAACAGTGCAAGTGTGTACAATAAACAGAAGCAGCCTAGAGGTTTTCCAAACTCTCTGGAGCTCTAAGGGTAAACAGTCAGAAGTACTTCATGCACTTCAGGGAGAACACACACGAAAATAGAACTGCTAAATTATCTGCCATCAAAAGAAAAAGAAAGAAGCTGTCTGGAAACAACAGTCACCTAGATAGGAAACTTTTACTGGACTGAAATTTAAGATGGTTTAGGAAAAGAAGTATGTTGAAAAAAATGCAAATGTCAATGCAAGGTATGTATTTTGGTGTAACCTATGACATATGTATTTTATTCTGCCTTGCCAGAGAAGTTGGTAATTAACATCTGCATTCTATATTAAGTTTGATGCAAAAGATGCTCTTATTGTGCTACCGTTAATTTCCTATTCTTTCCCCATAAATACAATGAATACCTTTAAATACAAGTACTGACTTCACTGTAAATATACTTTACTAATTAATCAGTTAATGCTTTGGATATCTGGCTTCCTTCAGTGGTTAAAACTGACATATTGCAATTGCATTTATTAATCACATAAAATTTGCATAATGATAACAAAGACATATGTAATTTTTTGCCTTAAGAAAAGGAAAAAGCAACAGTGACTCACAGTAGCCAAACTGACTTCATAAATTGTTTTCCAATTAAATTGGAACCTAATTTTAATTGCACACACACATACATGAAGCTGCAAAGCAAATAAAAAGTAAAAAAAAAAACCCTGTACATAAAAACTCACCACATAAACATTTCCAAGAAATATATCATGAAAGATGAAGAACACTGTGGTCTGTATAGAGGTACACCATATAATGCAATGTGAAGGTTTGAGCATAATGAAAATCAGATTTAAAATGCATGTGTGCATTATGTATATATTACCTACACACAGTCCTGGACATATACATGCATACATATATAAAATCATTTTCCTCCCTAAATCTGTAATTGCTTTTATCAAATTGTGTTTGAAGCAAAGACAGAATAGAGGTCATAATTTATAAGATTTGACTTGGTAAATAGTCATTCATGTGCATTCTTTTCCAAGAGCTCACAAAATGTTCCTCTTTATGAACACAAGCTCATCAGTGAAGATTTAATTAGTATTTGTATAAAAAAATACATAAATAGCAGTGTATATTTATTGTATAAATAAATACATAAATAACAGTGAACATTTTGTTACGTTTGATTGTCCTAGACAATGCCAATTATTTTTCCAGGTGTCTTACTCATTTACTGCTTTTCTCTCAGCAGGTGACACTTAGTTTTTACTATCACATTAAAAGCTTCTTCTAAAAGATGTTTGTTTTATTTTTTCCCCCTCTTCTTTTCTGTCTTTGGTGCATTGGGTCTGTTAATTATTCCTACAAGCTTGTGTAACACCACTGGAATATGGTGCTTTGGAATATAAAGCTGCATCTCTATACCTGAAATAGTCAAGCAAAAAAATAAGCAGTAAATTTCAGGAATGGTTCTCTGGGATGCCTCAGTGAAAACAGCTTCAAATTAAAAATACAATTGAGGACTGATCCCTATAAGTGTATATTCTTTCTGAAGATTGGAGTTGCACACTGCTATCCACCTTCACCCTTGAAATATTCTGTTCTTCACTGCATTACACAGTGGGCAGTGATCCACATATTACATATTACTGACCCTTGCTTTACTCTTCAAAGAAAAAGACTAACATTTGAATACATAGATACAGTTCACACTGAATCCCTATCATTTTACCCTTGATTGTGTGTGTGTTCATTGCTGAAAATATTTCCACTAAAACTCACTCAATAATGAACTAAGGCATATGTTCTGTATTGTATATTTCTCTGGTCTGACCACAAACATATTAGGTAGGGCATTGAGAGGAACAGTATTTCCTTTAGGTTAGTAGAATAATGTGCTTTGTATATTTTAATAACTTGAAATAGACCTGGCCTGTATTTTCTGTACATATGTATAAACAGATGGACAATAAACACCTCATGTCCAAGAGAGAATATAAATAACTTGGCCTTTCAGAACTTCTGTAATTCCTGTAATATACCTGAAAACATCTTGATTTGAGACAGACAATTGCCTTTACTGAGGAACTGGGAGGATGGTATGTAGATATTTATCACAGGAGGAAAATAATGCGCTTCTTTCACATGTCCTAAGGACTGTGGCTATATGACACTTCTGACAAGAACAATCAGCTAAAGTACTTCTTCTGTGGTTGGATTCCTGTTTAATTACAATTGATTTTGACATAAACGAGCAGAGGTAAACAAATACTTCTATACACATGCTTGCTGTTATTAAACAGAGCTGTCGCCATTCTGAGTATTTATATTGGCTTGTCTGTTTCAAGGCTCCTTTCAGTTAGGCAAAGCAATTATGTAGCTCAGATTAGCAGTATGACTGGCAGTAGAATAAGAACAGAATGTCACTTTTAAAAAACTCTTGAATTTTGTGGTCTGATACTAAAACAAAGGATTTGAGACCTATAATCCTTACAAAGTTTTCTCCTGTTGTTTTTTTGTTTGTTTGTTTGTTTGCTTGTTTGCTTTCTTGGTTGCTTACTTGCTTGTCTTTTGGACAGAGGATAAATAGAATATATTTCTGACACTGACATGGGATAAGGCATTTTAAAGTCAAAAAAAAAAAAAAAAAAAAAAAGCTGGTAAGTCTATGGATTTAATTCTAGTTCAGTTTTCCCAGACCATAAATATTGGAGGAACACAGCAATAATACAATAAGCACTACAGAACATTTAACATATATATATATATATTACATAAACATGCTTCATATTTATAATTTAATTGAAATCATATATTTCTATTTAAAGACAGTATAAGAGAAAGAAAACATTTTCATTACCTGAAAATTTTCCATCCTCACAGCGGGCTGGTCCACAGATCCCAACAATGGGTCTTTGGCCTCTGCCTTGCTGTTCTGGAGGCAAATCAGACCTGTGAGTCACAGACAGGAATAGGCTCTGCTTCCAAAATTCCCAACATTGTCAGAACTTCCAAAGCACAAAAACAATTTCTATCATGTTCTGGGCATAGCCCATGGCCTTTCACATTTATCCATATGCTTCTCAGTTGTGACTGTACAAATGCAGCCTTTTATAGCAGACAATGGACACAGCACCATGCACTGAAAAGGCAAAGGACAACTCAACGACCCTCAACAACCTTAACGGGAGGTGAGTTGCCTTAGAAACTCCTGCTTATGTTCTATTGCAGTGCCTTGACAAAATCACTCAGAAAAAGGGGATGAGATTCTTCTGGGTGCTTAATTATCTGCTTTCCTATCTGCTGGGGTAGCTGTGAGGGAAATAAGTGTGTCTCTGAGTAGTAATTTCTTCCTATTGAAGAAGAAAGAGAGGCTGAGAATGGACACCCAGTTTTGGCTACTAAAGTTCACCTATAAGTCAGACTGGTACCCTCTATAATTTGAAGCAAAAGGACCATATGGCAGTCATGAAAAGATATTTTGGCTTTTTCCCCATCTTGACATAAAAACCTTTCCAAATCCAGTGCTGCAGGCAGGAATATACAAGGACTGTCTATGCCAGCTTGGCACTTAGCAGTCTACGGGGCAACTGTAGTGACCTGACATGTTCATGGTTTTAAACAGTTAATCTTGCAGAGCCCAAAAGCAGCTTCCTGGAATATAAAAGTGATGAGACTGCAGTGATTAGCACAAGGAAATAGGTTTGAGGATCTGCTAAAAGGAATATATTTTTTATATATTTTCTTACTCAATCAAAGCAGTTCCACAGCTTTTACAGTGAGATTATATCAGTACTGACACTCTAATATCAATAATTTCCATATCTAATTTTTGATATTTAGTAAAAGCTAGCACTGTATACTGTATTGTGATGTTTAGGAATCCAGAAATTAAGCAACCCTATGTTGCTGCATCCTATACAAATAATGATAGATAGTACATTCAGAGACAAGGTAATATGTGACTGTAAGAAACAAAAGCAATGTATGGGAAAGAAAGACAAAGTTAATGAAAATATAACCATGCTGTTGACATTTCCTGAAAATATCAATGTAAAACCTACATAATTTAAATACAGAATCCCCTTTTGTCACACTGCCAAACCATCACTGATTAGCTATATATTATACTGGTGAGCCTTCCTCACCAGTTGCCAATTATCTCAGCATACAAATCTTTAATTACAAAACGCTAAGTTTTTTGCTTTGTAAGCTTGTCTCAATTTTGGATGTGACAACTTGTTTACAGACATTGACTGATGAGGGTGAAACTGAGGGGAAAAACAGGCTTCTAAAAAAATCTGTTTCTATATGTTTCAGTGGCTCTGTTTACATTCTGAATATAGGTGAATTCTATTGAATTGAAGAATATCAGGTTCTGTATGGGAGCTTGATTTTGTCCAATACTGAATCAACATATGAAAGCTTTCCAAATGCTATTCTCCTTTGCAGAATTCCTCACACACACACACACAAAAAAGGCTATACTCATGCTGAATCATTCAAAATCTGGCTACATTGGTGGGGGGAAATAAATAAATAACCAAACAAACAAACAAATAAATAAACAGATAAAATGAATACAGCTTCCTCCATATTCCTGCCAGCATGCCTGGATTTACAGTTAAAATCTCCTTTACCAAGGCAAAATGAGACCATGTCTGTTTTATACTGATAGATGAAAAAGCCCACTGGGTAATATTCCTTACTTCAAAAGGCTGATATAAATGTCTTACATTTTGGACTTCATGGGAGGTGCAATGCATCTGATGGAGCAAGAGGGAGAACGTTTTTTGTCTCAGAACTAAAAAACAACTTAAGAGGTTCAGTCATCTTCAAGAACTCTTGTTTGGACACAGAGAGACAGAAATGCCTTCCCAGGAAAAGAAAATAAGTAATTGAACAGTTTCATATGGAGTCTCCCTGTGCCATGATAAGTAGCATATTCATTACTGTTTGATTAGATGGTGCCCCAGACTATTGTTTAGCAGATTGCTCGTGTTATGTTTTATCACCACCTTCAAACGAGATCTCAGAATGGGAATACCCTTGTGCTAATTTAAGGAGCACCCGCACTCTTTTAGGAACTGGAGTTTCATAATGCTTTCCCCCTCAGCTTTCTGCCTGCACGGTGCTTTAATTAAATCAATCAGAAGGAATAATAAGGGACATGTTTTAAATTTGTCTCTCTAAATATAAATATTTTGGTAAGGAAAATTGTACATGTAAATAGATAGAATAAAATATTTTCAAGTTCTCCATGAACTGTAAATGAATCTCCAAAAGGTACTGAAGATGATTTCAGGGTATGCATGTCTTCATTTCCCCAGATACTTCATCAAAACCCCTGCTTTCAAGATCACTTTCTTCTATTTCAAGGATCAAGGAGACTCTATATATTAGCAACACTAATACAGAAAATCTCTCCTGGAAGTTACAGTTATTTGCAACAGCTGAGCTGCTCAACTGAGAGTCATAAATTTACTTGTCATCTTTGCATGTGTTACAGCTTCATTGGTTGTACTGATGTTAGAGGACTGTGACACGACCAAACATATCTTTAAGAAAAATGGATAATTTAGGATCTATTTCCAAAGATGTTGGCATCATGTGTTCAATATTTTCACTAATATCTTCACTTTTAAAGTCTTCTGAACATTAGAAGTTATTTTCCTGGTCTCTGGAAATCTTCCACTGGCGCCATATTCCTATAAGAAATGTGTTTCCGTTCTGGAAGTAGACTTAAAAGCTAATTACAAACACCACCACCAAGTCAGATAAGTCAATGTAATTGCTCTTACAAGTGCCCTCAAATTACTTGTACAAAGACCCTTCGAAGGAAACCCAGTAGTGAGGTAATAGATAAATTAAACACTTTCTTCCAAAGCAAGTAGTAGCTGTAGCTGCTACCTTTAAAGCTTCTGAAGAATTCAGAATATGTCATCCAGTGCCTATTTGTTAAATTCCTTTAAAATACTGTTACTGTGCAGAGATGATGGAGATGCTATACCCCTAGAAATAGGACAGACATGCTACAAAATGCTGCAAAATAGGATTAAGTTTTGAGTGTTTTTAAGACCTTTCCCTTTATATGAAGATATCCTCATGATATTTACTTCATTTACAGCTTCATGCATATCTTCCACCATAACTTCATTTAAGTGGTTGCCACTCCTGTCAGCTTTTTTGTTCTCTTGGAAAGAAAACACAAGAGAAAATTCCACAAATTTCTTTAATTTCCAGTATCACTGCTAATGAGAAGGGGAGAAAACTGAATCTCATGATTGCCTTAACTCCCAGAAAGACAAAAAATTGTTATGTGAAGTACTGTATTTGAAATCAAGGCTCAGTGGCTCAGGCTGACCTTGCACAAATTCAGTGAGGAATTAACATATAAAAGAATAGTCTTACGGGAAGCAAAAAATCAAGCTTTTATCATTTTCTTCAGTTCATCTGTTAAAACACGCACATGGTACATTTCCTTCTCAGGTATCTAAGACACAGTTTAGCAGAGCGCTAAACTTATTTGTAAGCTCTCAAGTGACTTCGCAGTTGCAGCTGAAGATGGATACAAGGCAGTTAATTTGCTACCACCAAGGGAAAATGTTCTAACATAAAAACATTCCCTCCCATAGCTTCAAAACTGTTGAGCACCTAGGGAGCCTGACTATTTGTAGAGTTGATACTCTGCATATGCTTCCTCTGTAACTGTTACATGCATACACATCTGGCATCTGTCTCTGTGTTAAACAGACTTAATTGTACCTAATATTAATATGTAATAAACCTCTAACCTATGTGATTAATACAAAGGAAATAAATGATAGGATATTTATAGTGTTTTTGTTTGTTTGTTTTGTTGCTGTTGTTGTTTGTTTGTTAGAAGTATTTTTGAGTTATTGGCAAGATATTCAAAAAGTTCTTCAATACTGCTACCAACAAAATATTTTAGTTGTGCCTTCTAAATTTTTTAAAATAAAAATTGTGCATTTTCATATCAGAATATATGCATTTTGTACAGCCTCTTAATCAAACAGGGTTGTTTCCTCTGTAAATGTTTTAGCTGGAATTCTTTTTTTCTATTTATTCTCTCTCTCCCTCTCTCTCTCTCTCTCTCTCTTTTTTTTTTTTTTTAAAGAAAAGAAAACAAAAAGAAAAAAACAAACAAAAAAACCCCTTTCTTCATTTTTACTCCACATTCTTTTATCCATATTAGATTTCATAGCTCATTTATTTGCCAGACATAGCTAGGTCCATTCAGAAGACATGTCATAATTTCTCAGGTGATGTTAGGGTGACTCTATATCCTAATAAATTATTCAGCTCACTGTTGCCAGTGAAGTCAAACTCAGGCAAAGAACTTGATTTCAGATTTCAATATATTTTGAAGAGATCAAAGAGCATGGCAAATCCTGTTCTTTGGTTAGTCAGACCATGCAGAACAGTAATACTCTAAAAGATACAGGCAGTTGCATAGAATGAACACTAAACAGAAGACTTTTTGAAGTTATTTTAGCCTTTCTGTCTATGTTCACCTCAAACCTTCCAGCAAAGTAATACAAATAAACAAGCAATAACTAATACTGGTAATTTGACATCTGCCATCATCCATGGTAACACAATTTAATATGCTTAACAAGCATCTTTTATAAGAAGTTATTTCTATTAGGAAGGCTACAAAGCATACTCTTTCCTAAAGCAAATATAACTGCCTAAGTCTGATGGAGATTCTCCTTAAAGTTCCAAAATTAAACTATGCAGTTTTCAAATGACCTGGCTGAAGGTCCAGCTCCTACCATGTACATTAAATCCTCCTGAGTGTGAAGGCGAACTATAACTTTATTAGCTCTCTTCTTTAAACTTCACTAGCATGCAATATGGAAAAAAATGAGATTTTTCATCTAATTTAAGAAATTCCGGGAGAGTTATCATCAGTCAAAGGATTAAAAAAATTGTGCACAGAAAGTGGACTGAGGTGCTAAATATCATTTTATTATCTGATGCATAATATCAGCAATAAGAGAAAGAATAATCTTTCTAGAAGCAGAGACAACCATATAATAAAATTTCCAGCAATTAAAATTAGATAGAACTATTATGCTGACTTTAGAGACAATGGAGAAGAGTGGATTGAAAGTTACTTTGCACTTGGTGATAAGCAAGTAAAATACTATCTTCACTAAATGCACAGGCAGTGTGCATCCAGGTAGATCCTGAAGTTGCCTACCTCAGTGTCAGAAACACATACACACAATGGTTTGACTTTTTCAGTTGAGTTTTCAAACTTAACATATTGTCTGCTGTGAGTCTAAGAGCACAATTTTCCTTTATTAAATATAAATGGGACTTAGGTGCATAACTCAGCATTATGATTACTATTTTCCAAGATCTGCTCCTAATGTTTCCCTGTTAGTATGAAAAATGTCCCCCCGTAAAGCAATATTCTAGAAATTACCTGTGTAACTTCTAATATTTTTGCAGAATATTCATTTGCCATCTAGTCAGATAAAAATTCCTTTTCCACCATGATATTTCCTTGCAAAAGTAAAATAATGTATTTTTCTCCTCTAATATTGTGCTACCACGCTGATGGCAAACTACTACATCTTTTACAAAGGTAAAATTGGCTTCAAAGTACTGCAGTTCAAATGCCTGCAGGAACACACAGTAATTTGCTGATCTTCACTGATCTTCCATGAGGCTGCAGATCTGGTACCATCTGACTTCTTGTCAGAGCTGTAGCAGGGAGTGGCTTTGCTGATGATGTACAAGGACTGCCACCTTTATACAAGCAAAATGTTTTACCAGCATGAAGAAGTGATCTTTATAATTTTTTTTTTAATCTTATATTTTTATTGCCAGGAGTTTAGCAAGAGAAATTTAGAGCAGCTGATCAGCTGTACTTTGTGTACAGAGCAAGTTGGGATAGTAGGCAGCACGTCATTCTTCCTCCTGATTGAATTTAGAGCCAAACTCCCCACCAAATCTCCTAGCCACTGTACCCTGATTTTGCTGCCCAGGTTCTGTTGGCTCCCAGTTCTATCTGAATACCAAACATATCATGACATTGAGTAGTATGCAAAAGAGTGCTAAATTCCAATTTGCTCTCATATCTACAGTTCAGACCTACAAATCTTTTGCAAATATTACCAAAGCATGCATCTAAATTATGCATAACTAGGAAATTAAGAGGAAGACAGCTTTATGTGTCAAATTCTTCATGCCTTCCTGCTTGTCCTGAGAATGAAGAATTGATAGCTCTGTAACTCAGAATGAAATTTTAGGCTTTCTGGGATTCTCCAAAATAAAACACAATATCCCAAAATAAGATTTATAGAATAGCATACCCCAAACCCCCACCAATGACTGACCTCATTCCTAAAAATGATTCTGAGCTCAAAATTCCTATTTTAAAGGTTCAGTATACTTATGCTTTCCCATTCATTATATCTATGTCTTTTCAACATCAACCCAAATATTCACCCTTCTTTAAATAAATTATCAGTCTAAATTTGGCATATGCTTTTGATTAAGTGATGGCATTTCTGAGGGAGTCAGGCTGAGATGATAAACAAGGATCCCCATACTGTCAACAACTTTGTTCATAAAACATCAGTCACAGTCCTCTGAAAAGCTGACATGCTTATTTAGCAGATAATTTTTTTTAAAGATAATCAAGTGGAAAATCAATGATGGTAATCCTGTAGAGCACATCCGCATTATCAAATGTTCTTGTGATATATTAACATGGCTACATTTAGCCACTAGAGCCTACTGGTTTACATGATATTTAAATAAATTCAGTTACAGCTGGATATTACAAACTGCCTCCATATTTTCAGCTAACTTATCTTGAAATAGATATTCTCAGTTTCAGAGGGGATTTTTTTGATGGAAAAAAAAAACAAAAACAAACAAATAAACAAACAAGAAATAAGGGCATATTAAGGAAAAACAAACATAAATTTGCATGAAAAAAATATAGAACTAGTTGTTTTTAATAGGTTAACTGCACAGAAAGAAGCTATTATGTTACACCAATTTTCAAGTAAGAAAAATGAAATTGTATACTAATTTTAAATTTCTATGCAAAATGTCTCTCTTGAACTTCCCTAGAATTCAACAAAAATTAATTTGACTCAAACTCTACCTTTGAAAAAAAATCATATCTATAGTAACATTATATTTTGCTTACTGTGAGAATCTCTTTTATAAGACAAAGAACAAATTATCACTGAATATAATTGCCTGTTGAATCTCAAACAGAAACAAGTGGAATAAAAATATAAAATGAAGCATTCTGCAGAGAGAGGGATATGTGTACTTCAGTCACTATTTCTTTTCAGTTTCTGGAAAATACAGCATTTTCTGCATGTGTTGCAGTTGGCCTTCTCTATGATGATAACATGTACCTCTGATGATACGGATGGATACATCTAAAATTCAAGTCTTCCTTCTAGCAAGACTGTAATCCTATACAGAAGGTCAATGACAATCTGCCTATTAATGTCAACCAGTTGCAAGTAGTAAGCAGCATTTTCTTATTTGGGTTTTTCTCTCCCTGCTTTGCTAGCTGATTTCTATGGGGACCTCCATCTATTTACCATACTAAATCCTGTTGTTCATCTAACACATACTCTTTGTTCATTTCCTAGAGGTAGACAATCAGAACTGGCATTATTGTTAGCATTCTCTGAAGACACGGCCAAAGCAGATGTAGCTAATCCCCTCCTACTTGTTATTCAGCAACCAGTGTCTGCCAATAGGATTTGGGAATCCCAAAAGACATTGTTTAAAGGGAAGGGTTAAAATCAGCTTCTGTAATGCCATTCTCAGTTCTTGAGATCATTCATCATATTCACAGAATCTGTTCCATGGAGGAACAAAGGTTGCTGATTAAATTAACTTAAACTAGATGGACAACCATCTGAGTGAATTTGATCACTGTCATGATCTGAAGTAACTTTATTAATAGCAAGAAGCTATGCTGGTACAGATACTTCTTTTAATCTGTTTCCAAGGCCCACGTATTCCTTGCAAAAGTCGCCATTTGGGAGGTATCACCTCTAGAGCTCAACTCCCTGAGAAGCAATCATATTAACTGAAACCTGCTGGGGTACTTGATTTAACATTAAAGTGAATTTATCAGCTACTCCCAACTTTTTGAGAGACTAATTGAATTATCAAAGGCTGCAATGGGGAATGTAAAGCCTTCTGAGATCAGATTTGTAATATAGATAAAATCCTTAACTAGTGCCATGTGATTATCTTAAAATGTAGTAACAGGCTGAGGGCTAGAACACACCTGATGTAAGATTTATTTTGCCTGTAGAAAATGTCTCTCTGCTCATCAGAATTACAGGAAATGTAATGAAGTGTTATACACAGGAAAAGGATAAAAATTACAACATCTTCAGGTATGCTGCATGCCCACATGCGTAAGCTGCATCATTTTTTATATGTGAGTCAAGTTACATATTTTCACTTTTCACATTTTATTCCCTTTTGGAAGGAATATAAAATATTCTTCATATTAAGAAGATGACACATGATCAAAATCAAGCATGAGTACATTATGTTCCTGAATTAGGGCACATAATATTGACACTATTTACAAAGAAAAGCTGCTGAACATGAACTTCATCTGTAAAAATTCAACTTTGCCAAAAATTTGACAAAATAATTATCTAGCAGTTTATTTATTTTAAATTGTTTCTCTTTGATGTGCATATAATTTTGGAATTATAAAATAGTTCTTGGCAAAATAGACCAGTTGGGACAGATGAGTGGCAAAATTACAGGGCAAAAGGCAGATTTGTATCCCACTGACAATTTGTCAGAGAGATCATCTTCATATAGATACATAAACATAGATGCTCACAAGGATATCATTTAACATATATTACAGAAACAAAGCTGTCATCCTCCATATGTATGAAAAAATACATGCTATTAATATACTGTGAATATAAAAGTACAAAAAAGTCAAGCTGTTCTGATTTGCAATGAAGCGTTTTTATGAAATGACCAATGACAAACATGCTAAATATTCAGTTTCACTTTACCCTCTGTATGATAACCTGCTAACAAAACATACAGTTCTATGAGCCATGGAATTAATTAATGATTATTTTCTGCATTTATTTTTTTTTTAAAATTTTTGTGTGAGTGTGTCATTATGGACTAACGCTTTGAAAGGTAAGACATTTTTAAGTTTTCTTGGTAATAGGCATTGATAATGGCTTTCTTCAGTCAAGAGTCTCCAGTTTTTAATAATTCGAGATATCATTTTTTCACTTATATTGGGCAATTATATATTCTATTACATACGTCTATATCTAGATAGTAGGCAGAAACTTATGTCTGAGTCCCGTGTGCTTGGGTAGATACTGTTTCAAAAGTTTCTGGTAACCAAGAAACCAGTCAGATAAACATAGCAATTTCAGGAATTTCTAAAATTGAAAACAAACTGAAACATGAAAATGCGTCCAAAAATCAAACATTTTTATTTTTATTCTTTTCCACAATTGCTTTTGGAAGACTGATCTCTCTAACCAAGTCTTCTTCTTCTTGAGTATGTGCAAAGCACCTAGGAACTCATGAACACTACTGTATATTACGTACTGGCTAAGTTTTTAAAATATCATATTCTGGCCCAATCGATGTAGACAATCTTTAAATTACTTATTGTGGAACAGCTGATAATCCAGAGCCAAGAAATGCAGACTGCTTCTGACACTGAACTAACTCGAATATTTCCACTCAACATCTACTAATGTTATGTGGTGTTCATACAGCTACATACTTTTCTCCACATGGAATGGAAGTGGGACGTAGTCACAGATTCTGACACTCATATGCCCCAAAGGAAGAAAGTTCATACCCCACCTAGGTATCTAAGTTCCTATTATAGTAAATATCAAATTCAGTCTACATCAACAGGATGTTTACTTTAATCTAGACATCTACATTTGAGCTGAATCCCACTGCTAAATAGCTGTAAGAATTAATCCAAGTGTCTAAGTAGAGATGTAGGTTACCATCTTTAAAGAGAAGTATACAAAAAGGCTTGGTTCTCTACCCTAAAAACAAAATTATTTGTCTTCTATGAATGTAGAAATATATTTTGCACTAAATTTTGGCCGAGATTATGAGTAGAGCTACATAAATGATGTCAAACATTTTGTTTCTGTGTTAGGAAAAGTCTATTTTGATTTATCAGTCTTACTACAAGAATGTGCTGTTTCATTGACAGTGTATTCAAAAAGAACTGTTTTGAAATTTCTTGGAAGGCATGCTCCAGCTTGTTGTGCCCAGCTGTTTTACAACACATAGTTAATGAAACTCATGTCCTCCTACACCAGTGAAGAAAGATCTAATTTAAGTTAACTTGTTCATATTCCTACTTCTTCCATACAGAAAAGTAATTTGTGTATAGATCTCCTAGTACTACTTCATAAAACTGCAGAGTAGATTCTGTACTCTCATATTTTGAGGAAAGTTTAAGGAAAGGATAAATTTCAAGAGATTACAGAACAAAGTTTGTCATAAGAGGCCAACATATTTCTATTAGATTATATCAGATCGAAATATACAGACTGGGAAGAGGGGGAAAGGCAAAAGCATCGGGCATAAAATAAGGATTGCAAGTTTAGACTTATTGTTCTGCAGAATGCACTATTTTATAAACCTTCAGGCCACAATAATTTAGATGTCATTTATTGGGATACAATTTTAATAGGCATTCAAGATCAGTGAAGAGAGAGAGAGATATGGTAAAGGGAACTTTAAACCAAGAAAGACTAAGCATGCGATTTTTTACATGAATTAAAAATAAATAAAAGGGAGTATTTTTTCAACAGGTCATTCTGAAAAATACAAAAGAAAAAACAACGTTTTTTAAATATCTAAATAATATGCGTCGGCAAACAGATTAAGAGGAAAAGTCTAGTGTCTTCTCATGATTTGCTCACATTAAAAATAAACCTGCAAACAAAGCAGTGATTACCAAGATCTCCCAAATCACCTCTCAAAACAGTTTCTTCTTCTCAGTAAGAAATAAATGCTTTCAAGCTCAAGCTTTACCTCTGCTAAATGATTGTTCTTAAGCTCAGCTGTGTTGTGTGTGGTTTATTCCAGCTTTTTATTTTTCCTCCTTTAAGTTGATATTAAGCAAAACTGAAAGAAACTGTTATGTAACACAAAAGAAGTTTGTCTCCAGTAAGCCCGATACCAGAATGCGTTTCAGCAGAACATTATTTTTCTGTCAAGGTTTCTTTTCCAGTTTTCACTGTGTTATGAATATATATTTGTTTATACTTATACATTTATGTAACCAAATCAACCATCAAAAGGTAAGAACTAAAGTAGCTTTGTAGGAAGAAAAAAAAAAAAAAAAAAAAAAAAAAAGAGAGATGTCCAAAACACTGAAGTGTAGCTGAACATTAACTTGTTCCACACCTTCCTGAGACTCATTCAAAATAAGACGAACAGGAATTGATGAAGTGGTGCTTTCTTCTGTATGTTGAAAACAATCTGCTTTAAAATTGTACATCTGCAGTTATGAAGATATATTTATGTAAGAAGTATTTTAACTTGCATGAAATTTAAACTGTTGTCAAGTGCATGAAAATTATTTATTCCTTAACAATTATTTTTATTTTCTTCCTTTTCCGTATTCCTCAGTCTTTCTTTCACAATATGAATTTCTGTTTATCTGCTACTGTTCCACTCCCTCTCTTCTCCTCTCAAAATATGTAGCACAGTGCTCTTTGATACTTGACTTACAGTTCTATAATGTTCAGATTTTCATTTTTCCACTGAACAAAAATATCCAGAAATAAGCCAGAGAAAGCTGAACAAAACCTAAATGGTTATCACTTCAGTCTATTTTACTTGGTATATAATCATAATTTCCAGTATATTTATTTATTTATTATCAAATACAGATTTAATTAAGTTGTTGTATATTGACTACAGTTATATAACTGAGACTCTAAATCGGTCACATGCACACACAATGGCAAAAAGCAGAAATAATGTCTCAAGCATGATATGTTTTTTGCAGATATAGAAAATCTCACAATATGAACAGACAGATTTTAATTTAAAATCTTAATTCTTAACTGGTATCTGTGTCTTGCAGTACGGCAGGAAATGACAAGGCAAAGTATTTCATGCACTATAGCAAAAATGCCTTTTTAACAAATTTACACTCAGCAGTAATGAGCTATACTGTGTGGTGCTCAGTCTAAAAAAAAGTGTGAAGAAATTCCTCCACCCAGCTCTCAGGTATTAAGTCTGTACATCTTTTATGTTGTCAGTTCAGCTTCAGGCAATGAAGTAGAAGAACCTGTTCTACACATACTATTTAAAACAAGAGCAGAAAACCTAAACCTCCATCAATCTACTGTCTTTATTTTATGGTTTATCTGTGGCAAAAATAAATCATAAGAAAGATTTGTTCTGATTTCACAGACTGATCCACCAACTTGCCGGTATCTGTGAACCATGCTATCCTACAGAGATTGCTAGTAATGGCACAGTCGCAGTCTTATATACCAAGCTACTGTTATTTGCTTCCAATTACAGTATGTAAAACTAGAACTATAAAACGTGCATGCACACACTACATACTCACAGTCATACAAATTGACGTGGTTGGTTTATTTTTATGCATAAACATTTTCTAAATGATGTATTCTCTTTCAAAATGTCTACCAGGACAAAAGAACTAGAGTACGAGAATGACTTAATTTTGAATAATTTTTTGAGATGAATTTTCCATCTGAATCCTTTGAGTATGAGACACTGCAGGATATGTAGTTCCTTCAGCAAATTACTTGTGAGCTTTTCAGGAAATAATATATCAAGTTCTGAGCTGTGACTTTTTAAGCTCTGACTTTTCAAAAAACAAACCCTACAGAGCTTTACAATCTCACATGTAAAACTTGGATCACAAGAGAAGACCCACAATAGACCAAGCATTTGCCTACCTGAAAGAAATAGTTCAACAGACTGAAGTCTATTTGTGGTGTTATGTAGGGTGAGACAGGAAAGAAAAGGGAAGTTGAGAATGCTTGAAAAATATTTTTCATTAACAAGCAGAAAATTAAAATATTGGGGAAAGAATTCATTCTGCTTCTGAATCCCTACCCCAGAATGATCTCTGTTTTTATGTTAACCTTGTGAAAAAATATCTGTGAAAAAGTGCAGTAGCAGTGCCATTAAGTGCATGACTTCTTTAGTTAAGGGCCACCGGTCAAACCCAGAGGGCCCATTCAGGAGTCACTTTCATTGAAATAAATAATAATCTACTCAGAGCAAAAAAGAGTGGATGGTGGAGGGGTAATGAAAAGGATTTAATGTAGTAACTATGCATGTAATGTACAGACACTTTTTTCAGACAGTTCTATCTAGACCACAATTTTATAATGTATTCAAGCTCAGCAGCATAAAATAGCAACTAAGCAGAGATAAAAAAATAAAAATAAAAAATAAAAAATAAAAAATCTGGGGCATTCTTTAAAAAATGATAGTTCGATTTGCTTTTTTTTTTAAAAAAAAAAAAAAAAAAAAAAGGGGACAGAAAAACACCCAAATAGTGGCACTTATTATTTAGTGGCACTTATTCGATAAACATTGTTAAGAAAATGCATAATCTATGGATTATTTATATATTTTTAAGTATGAAAGAAGTCTCAAAGCATAAGCAATCAAAAAACTTCTGAAGGAATTAGCTTTTAGGGTTTTTGACCTGATATCATATTCATTTAATCTACTTTAGGAAACTGCTTAAGGAAACATTCTGCTGCTTTCTGAAAGACTGACTTGGGGATTATTGGAGCTGTGTAATTGTTCAACTGATCAGACTAAAAAGAAACACTTTGGTTTACACTTATCTTGCAGAAATGGGCAATTAATTCGAGACATAGATTGCTGTCTGAAAGTCTTGCCAAAATAATTTCTATCTGAGAGCAACTATAGCTATGTTAAAATATACATATATTATGTGAATTGCCTCATTTTCTAACGCTCAATCTTTATTTAACATCTGTTCTTTTCCCGTCCCCTGCAATATAATTATGCAGAAATCCAGCATAAAAACAGGTTGATCAGTGAAAAGCAGGTAGCTTATTATTTTTTTTTTTACACAGATATGTTTATTCCTTTCTCCTCCCATCCCCACCTCTCCCCCCTTTTCATTTTTCATTCAGCATTTCATGTAATTTGTATACCATTTTTATTGTGTTCTTGAAATATGTTCTGTCAATATTTGGAAAAACCTGAAAAATAAGTCTGGGAAATGCATGTGATCATATCAGTATATTGCAATATATAGTGCATGTAATGGGAGAGAGCAAAATTCCCAGTTTCTCCAGCTAAAGAAAGAACTTATTACTTCACCATGCTCACTCCAGAAAGGTTTATGGTTCTTTTTAAGACATTCTGTGTAAAAGTTGACAGTGTTTCAGTGTATAACTACATATGTGTTTTCTTATCTCCAAATAGGTTCACTTTGCCTTTCTAATTTTGACATAAACTCAGTGTACGTCACAAAAGTAATCATGGTTTCATGATAAATACTACTCATTTTGCAATACTTCATTTCAACAAGTAGCACTTGACATTTAGCCTAAGAGAGATGTAAAATGTTACCCTGACAGATGTTCAAAAGGTCCACTAAAATGTAAGAGTTCCTCAGTGCAGAAAAAGGTACAAGATGTTGTTTTTCCCACAATTTCCAAGATCACTCATTAAGATAATTAAAAGATCCTAATTCACCCAGAGAGATAAAAAAAGAAAAAGAAAAAAAAAAAAAAAAAAAGTTGCGTGGCTAACTGACAAAGAACTAGTGGACGTCTATTAAATCCTCACTTAATTCATCAAAGATAAAAATAAATAAATAAATAAATAAATAAATAAATAAATAAATAAATAGATAAATAAATAAATAAGAGGAAGTAAAAAATTACAAAAGACAATACTATCTGAAATAGAATGGATTTCATTTTAAATTAAATGTGTAAGTAAGCAAAACAGAAATTAGAATCTATCATAGACAATTCTATCTACTTGAACCAGAAGTATTTAGAAAATGTTAAACTGATTTATAGAAGAAATACGTGAATTGAGTCTTCACTCTCATATTCTCATACTCTTATTTCAATTTAATATTGAAAGTATTTGAGATCTCTATTGTATTTTTTTCTACATTTTTTTCAAGCTTATGCAAAAAAAGTTGATTTTAATAGCATTCCAGCCTGCTTGATGCATAGAGTTTTTTTACATTTATGTGAAGATTCGCTCACATTTATTATTTTACAGTTAGAAGAGATGTTATCCTTTATTAACAAAACACCATGTAATCTGATAGCTCCTGCTGGAGGAAAAACAATAAATGTTTCTATTTTCACATAAAAGGTGACAAACAGCTAAAAATTACCATAGAAGACACACATAAATTCTTTGTGTGTGTGTGTGTATATGTGTGTATATGTAAAAATGTACACATATGCAGCTTCTTTACTGCAGGCTTTAAGGAAAGGGAAATTATACCATCACAGTAGTTTTAACACTGTAGATTAACAGTGATTAATAAAATAATGATCTACATAGGAATTAAAAAAAAAATAATAAAAAAATCAGAAAGATTAATAGCTTTCCTTTGGGCAAAATTACACGTGAGATAGTTAATCAGATTATTTCATTTTCATTTGTCCTTCTGAAAGATGTCTGGGTCTCTCTTCAAGTAGGTTAAACATCATTTTCAAAAGAAAAAACAACAATCAAACAACAACAACAAATGAAAAAAAAACACAAAAAACAAACAACAACAACAAAAAAAACAACGAATAAAAAATGCAAAAAAAAAAAGAAACCCTCAATTTTCAAATTTCCCTTAGTGATAAGCTAAGTAGAACTATTTCATTTTTTTCTTCTAAATAATGTCTAATGCTAGAAATTTCTTTAATAGCAAAAGATCACATGATAGCTGTTGTCAGTGTGCCCAGCAAGGTTAGCCATAAATATGTGCATATGTAACAGAGTAAGAATTCTTTTGTAATGCAAAATGTTACTTTTTGACAAAATAATATATCCGTGCCTAAGGAATTCTTCGGTATATTCTTGAAAGGACTCTCTTTATGGTTTCTCTTTTAAGTTACTGAATCTGCAGTAAACTTTCTGTTTCACATCACCTTCAACTGCTCCCAGCAAGGGAATCAAAGTATAAGAGTCAGTTTAGAAGGAGAGAGGAAAAGCTGAAGAGTGTTAGAAGAAACTGCAAAACATCCTGCTCTTCATGTATATACTGAAATTGCCTTGGAAGACTGCTGATAACTACCTGCTATGTAGTGCATTGCTACTTACTGTGCACTAAAATTTACCTAGAAAATACAGATTATTGAAACTGGTCCAGACAGACTGCAAGTGAAGGGTTTTATTTATTTATTTAATATCATTTTTTAATTTTTATTATTACTGTGTAATAAAATATGTAATAATTCCTATTATAACAAAAACATCAGCATCTTCAGTTTAAATACAAAAAGGGATGTTTAGTTTATGGTAGAGATTTTCTGATTGTCATAGATTGTATGAACAAAACTGCAATTCTGCATTGTTGCACTGCACATTATATCATACTCAATTGTCTTCACAATATCACTTCAGGATTACGCCACAACACACTAGCTGATGGAAGAACCTAGCATCTTCATTGGTACAAAATAGTCTTTGCCTTCCTTGTTTCAACATAGCTTGTCTTACCCTGACCTTTGTCCTTGTGTATTAAGGTTGAGGATACTAATCTGCAAAAGCCTTGTACTAACCACATTTACAATAGGAGTGATCAAATACTTCTCAACTCCCAAACAGTGAAACCAATATATGGAATATATTACCATATATGTAATGTCTGTATAAAAAATCACATACTCCGTGTGAGAAAGAAAACAAACAAACAAACAAAAATTAATATATTTGAAAATCAATTCCAAACTCCAGCCATGGAGCTATGTCTCCAGGCACAGACATGGCAGAACACTGAGGAACATACTCCTGTACCTCTGCATTACTTGATAATGTCAGACACAAGATCTGTCTAGTTTGTTTGACCTAGGCTGAACACACTATATAATTTTTTGTTATAAATGAGAAATGGCAGAACTTTCAGTACTATTCTCCATGACAAAACCCTGCACTGGTGGTGATCTGCGTAACAATCAATTTACTTTCAGGTCCTATATTCATATATATGTGTATTAGGGGATACATGATTTATATTAGGCGATATAATTAACATAACATGGACTCAAAAGTCAACAGTTTATGTACAGCAGACAGCTTGAACCCCCTTTATCCCAGAAGAAAAAACATACTGCCTTCATCAAGAAGTTACTTCTCAGGTCATGAAGTAATCTATTTTACTAGGAATTCAACAAAGTAAATGGTGCTCACAGACCCACAGAAATATTCTAAAGCTCTCACAATTATGTTCTGGGGCTGAATTTGTATCACTATGAAGAATAAGATAATCTATGTTCAGTGAAGGCTATATTACTTAAATATGAAAATTTGAAAGTTATCCTTCCTATGATCCCTACCTCCTCAATGGAAAAAGAGAGAACAATTCAGTATGAATTCTTGATATAAAAGCTAAAATTCTTTCAAAGTAAGTACCTGCACTTGTTTGGCTAGCAAACAAATGAAGAATAGTTATTAAATCACACATCTTAACGTTGTGGTTTTTTTACTAATATAAAGTTCACACAAAAATAGCATTCACAAAAATAATGTTTTCTCTTTTTGCTAGCTACATAACTGTTAAAAAAAACAAACAACAACAACAACAACAAAAGCTCAGATGGAAAGTGATCTGACTTTTCTCAGTTATCGTTTCACTTCTTGATTAAATGCAACTGAATATGATGTTTAAACACAACTGAATATCTTTTTTCTTTTTCCCCCATATTTCAGCCAGAATTTAAAATAAAATAAAATAAAATAAAATAAAATAAAATAAAATAAAATAAAATAAAATAAAATAAAATAAAATAATAAAATAAAAAACTAAACTAAACTAAACTAAACTAAAATAAAATAGCTAGAATTGATGTCCTTTGGGACACAGAATACTAAAAATACATGAATTTAATGTTGAGGCACTCAGTTGTTTTCTCCTCCTGGAGAGAAAATGAGAGATCTTAAGTCAAGAGCTTAACACACCACTGGGAGGTACTCAAAGAACATTGTGATGAGTGTCAACAGAATGAAAAAAAATATATTTAATAGATTGTGAAAATGTGGGAAATGGTTGACTTTCTGTTCTTTTCATGATAACTTAGCAGCATATTTGCAAGGACAGCATGTATATATAATCTCTCTCTCTTTTTTTTTTTCCCCCTACTATGTGGTGCTTATAGCAATCTCCTGTTCTGCTCTGCCCATATCCAATGGAACAGATTTCATCTGCAAGAAACACATGCCTTTCACTTACAAACTGAAAGAATGTCTGAAAGTCTTTGATGCTTTTAAGTTACTGAATTTTGCTTGAATAAACAAGGACACTAATCATAAACATGAGATGATTAATATGAACAAAACTAGCAATAAGCCATTAGTTTGGTTGGTAGCACACAGTAGCAAGTGAGGTAAATCACAAAGTATAGATGCACTGGTACTCTGTTCCTATTGGACTCTTAAGAGTACATTAAATAATAATAATAATCTAAGAAAAAAAAAAGTCTTTAGGTCAAGAAAGATTTGGACTATTACCCTTGACAATGCTCTCTTTGCCCAGAAAATCTTTATGCTTCTATAACATGAGCCACTAATGTTGATTTGGTGACTAAGATGAAAATACAATTTTATTTCACTCGTGAAATAGAAATTATATTTTGCTAAATGTATCCACTTAAACACTGACACAAACTCCTATTCATGATGAACCGTAAGAGAAAAATCTATTATTCAAATTTGAAAGCTTCACATGATATTTCTTTTCTTATTTAAACATTCCAGTATTTTTGGCAACATCCAGAATGATTAAGTAATCACCTTTCAATTACTGCCCTAACTTTTGGAGTGCCAATAGGCTAAAAACTTTAACTTCTAAAAAAATTAAGTTGTTTTCAACTAGAAAAAACAATACACAGAATTCTTAATAGAGACAGAAAATAAGATTAGAAGCAATGTTTGTGATTAGAAGCAGTCACACTAATAGAATGAGGTTAGAGAAAAAAATATATAAGAAATCAAACAGCATGTAAAGGAAAGATTAAAAGAGACACCTTGTGCAAAGTAAGAAAAGGTGATCAAAAGCTAAAAAGCTAATTATAAGATCAGAGAAAGAAGCAAGATAACATAATTAGGAAGTAATAATAAGAAAAATCAAATACAAATGTGAAAACAGTAAGTGACTAGCAGAAATGATCTAAAATTATAAGAAAGACATAAAAAGGTGATAGTGCAAGAAAAAATATGCAAGAATGCTGAAGTGTGTGAAATGGAGGGAATGTTAAAAGTAAAATGCTGGAGGAGAAATATAATGACTGGATGAAAAGAATGTGGTAGAAGGCACATAAGTGTTACCAACAGTGATAAAGAGTAATAATTATGATTTAGAGGATGATCAAACTGAATTGTTTTAAAAGTCAGGAACTAAGAACTATTACTATGGAAAAGAATAAAAATCACAAAAGGAGTAATGTAAGGTACTTGAAAACACCAGTAATATCTGTGCAATCTGACTAATTCTATACTTCCTATTGCATCCATCAACAGCACATAAAATATTACACACAAATGCATACATAATAATAATACAAGGCTAAACCATTCAGCTGTATCACAAATAATAATTATCTGGGACACTAAAAGATCATGGCAAAAGCTAATCTAATAAGTCTTCCATTATCCTTTAATACTTTAAAACTGTGCCGTGAGCTAAAAAGTTGTCAAAATTGAGTTCTGCTTACATTGAGCTGAGTAACAGTGAAATAAACAGAGATCACTGCTGAACTCTAATTACAAAAACAAATTGTTCTCTCTGTAATCGAGCTGAAAAGGTTAGCTTCCTTCCCCTCCTGTCCCCCTTAGACTTTATGCTTATTGGAGGCACAAAGGCAGATGAAAGATCATATGTCAGTCGTTGAGCAGATAGGAATTGTAAGAGAGGGGACATAATGGAAAGACCCCACCAGATAACACTGATTAGCCGCTGCCTTGAAGGGGTGAGGTCATAGAGAGCATGATGACTACTTTATACCAGATATTGTATTTCATTTTAACTCAGTTAATGGCATACTCCCTTCTCTCTAAAGTAGATTGGCTAAAGTGTCGTCTACCAGAAAAATGTAATCTACAACTATCCTCCTTCAGAAGGGAGGTGGAGACAGGAGAGGTTATACAGACAGGCATAAGGGATTTATTCTCTGCTAAAAACTGAAGGTAATATGTAAAATTTACAATTGCATACTCTCTATCTTCTGCAAATTAAATATATTGTAAATATCTGGAGAAAACTGACAACATTTAGGAGCTAAGCTACAAATAACTCTGCATTAGAAGTCTGCGTTCAGATTTCACATTGTGAAGTACTGATGATATGGATACCCAATATAAAAGGAAGCAGAATAGCTCAATACTTACCATGTCCTCTAAAATTTTATTCATTCCTACCAGGGAAAGATTGTGAGCTCTTCATTTTGACACAACGAAGGCTTACATTAGTAGGCACTTTGAGGTCCAGCTCCCCACCTCTCAGTCCCCTTACCAAAATTTTTCTTCAGTTACAATCACACATTAGCTAGTGTCCAGCACAGATATAGATGTTCATGCCTGAATATAAAATACTGAGTGCATATTAACAGCCATGGCTACCTGTACCATCACTTCTCTACAGATATGTAATTCAATTCTTGGGAAAAAAAAAGTCATTACAATACAACTAAAAATAACACAGCTCCTCAGCAGGTACCACTGTGGTGAGAATAACCCATCACAGTACTACTCTAAAAGTCTGTTGTACACAAGCCAGTCTCTGCTTGTTCACTATCAGAAACAATACATTTTGCATCATCACTTACGTGGTTTTCCTCATCTGGCATGATACTTGCAATCTCTATTTCTCAGCTCTGTGCCCCAGGGACTAAAACTATCAAAGTACAAGGAAAGAAAAACACTAATAAAAATGCAGTACCAACCCATCTCATGAACAGAATCATAGTCACCTTTGATTTTGTACGTGCTCACAGCCCTATCCAAGACAGCTTCTAAATTACTACTTTATAACACTGAAAGCCAGCTTGAGAAAGACTCTTGTTTTACGAATAGCTGGTACGTAACACACACAGCCTACCTCAGACAAGAATATTGATTCATTATAACTAGTACACAGTCTTGCATCTAGAATTCAATTCAAAGAATGGACTACTGTGAAACTTTATTACAGTGGCAAAGCATACTGTTCTTTTGAATGGTAAATTACAAGCACAAAAACAATAACTAAAAAAAAAAAGGCAATTAAATCTACTTAATCCCCACTTCCTATAAGAATATATCAGATCTAAAAAATTAAGGCTCCTTTAAAGTGAATGGAGTGGGTCATTAACAGCTTGTTGAAGATGTCAATCAACTGAAGATGTGGGAAGAATTTAAATACATGTTAGTACTGGCAGTCCTCATTTCTTGATTTTCTTTTTGTTTTACTAAGCGGCATATTTCAGTCTTGCACCCCTATTGGAACTAAACACTTCCACACAGTGAAGATTTCCATTTATAAATCTTTCACAAGAAAACTCCTCTAATACCAAATATGTTGCAAAACCTCATGCTCTGTACTACTTTCTTAATCCAAACAAATTGAATAGAAATAATTTTGAAGTTTGGTATTAACATCTTGGAATTTCGTATATATCTAGATGCATTTTATATGTATTTATACTGCTCTGCAAAAACTGATTTTTATATATGTTGAGATGTTCTTTTATTCAACAATATATATGTGATTGTTCTGTACTACAAGTCTGAATTTTCTGGTAAAGAATCATTCACAGTAGCCATTCATAACTTACATGAAAAAAAAAAGTATTTCTTTGATATCCTCTTTATAAGGTTTAAGTTAGGAGAATATAAAGCCAGTGTTCTGAACAGCAATGAAAACTGAAAAATTGAAAAGAAATCTGCATCATTTGCTCAGGTCAGAATGATGAAAGTACACATTTGTTTGGGTATTTATAAGTAAATTGGGATTCGTAATCTGATTAGGTCTTTAATATAAACAGAACATATTAAACAAAGAATAGTAGTGGAACTACTATGCTCTTATCTGTAAATATTATTTATAGTTAAAATATCTCATTTGAAATCCTCAGTTTAAGCATTTGACACCTTGTACTACACACAATGATAGATTCCACCTTGCTATAATCCTGCTTCGTTAATCTGAAAAGCTAACTTATTGCTTAAAGATTGAGACCTACATTTTTACACATTCAGAACAGACATTCATTCAAGTTGTATGCAGCCCAAATAGCTTACATTAAACAGATAAAATTGAAGGAACAGCTATCATAAATAGCTTGAGACTGTCACACAAAATCTTAGCTTTATGTATCAGACTTTTATCCAAATGATGTAATTTTTGTAGAAGATGAATAAAGTGGTTTCTCCCCTCCCTCCCCCTCCCCCAATTTTTCCCTCTTTTTTTTTCTTCCCCACTTACAGAATCTGTGAAAATTATCATAGAAAATTTTGTGTCAAGCTGCTAGAAATTGCAGAAAACTGTAAAAACTCCATCTATATATAATAACTGCTCACTTAGTAAAATGATATTAATAATAATAATATATTTTTTAAAGATGTGTTTTTTGGTTTTGTTTTGTTTTTTGTTTTGCCATGTTTGGTGGGGCTTTATTATTATTATTATTATTTTCCTCTAATCAACTTTGAAGAGAGGATTTCTGACCTTTCAGTCTAGCAAACACTGTTTTATATAAAAGACCTAATTTTGACAGAAACAAGCTTCTCCTCTTTCTAGGCTGTGGCTTCAGACTACGTAAAGCTAACATCAACCAGCAATATAAGGCACCTGCTCAGGAAGCATTCCCACCCTGTTTCTTTATTATAGCACTTTCATGTTATTGGTTCAAGTGCCTAAAAGAACAAAAACTAGCACATTGCTGCCAGACAAAAAAATAAAATAAAAATAATAATAATAATTTAAAACAAAACAAAACATTTGGATATTCAAGCCATGACAAACCATCAGGAGCTAACACTTGCCAGAGACAATCTGTCACTTATTTATCCCTCCTTTTAAGGGAGGCTTTTTTCTTGCTTTAAGTTCATTAATTACATCCCAATTATTGGCCTTTCTAGGCACCAACTGCTTCCATTGCTAAAGAAGCCTGGGCACAAGCGATTTCTAGGATGTGAAGAATCTCTCCATGTAATTTTGGACTACAAGCTACTTGTCTTCACCATATACGTGACATAGCTGATACAAACTGGACCCTGGCTTTACATATACTTCTGAAGCAAAATCATCATAAAATTGTCACAAAATTCAAAGGTAAAAAATAGCTGTATCATACAGTTAAAGAACCACAGACTCACAAAGTAGTTTGAGTTGAAAATGACCTTTAAAAATCATCCAGCTCCAATTCCCCCTGCCATGATCCACCTTATGCTAGGTCAGGTTGATCTAAGTCCCAGATCTCCTTCTAGGAATAGAGAATAGATAGCCTCTCTGGGCAACCTGTTCCAGAATCTAACCACTCTCAAGGAAAGTAATTCTTACCTTATATCTAATTTAACCTTTTAATTTAAAGCCATTACTTCTTGCCCTATCACTACACACCCTGACACAGTCTCTCTCACTTAAGCTCAGCCAGCCAAAAAAAGAAATGATAGCAGAAATAAAAGCATTCAGAATATCTAAATACTAAGACTGTCTTCTGTTTCCTTAAATCATACATTTTGTGCTAACCCAGCACCAAAAATTGAAAATATGTTTAAGATGAGATGGAATGGGATAGGATGGAATACAGTTCAGTAGGAAGAAATCTTTAATGATTATCTAGTCCTTCACATTAAACATACAGAAAAAGGAACAGAAATTCCTTCCTTTTACCTCAGTGTTTTTGGAAAATATTGTCTCTTGTTGTTGTTATTGGATTTGATAGCTACCATGATTATGATATTCTCTTCCTTTTGTAATTAGAATCATGTGGAAATCTTAGAGTAGGAATCAGGCATAACAGGAACAGAACAAGATAACTAGTTTAAAAGGAAAAGCTACCACAACTTAACATGTCAACAACTCGTATTTTCCACTCACTCTCAAATTGCTTTCAATGCCTGTTCAAGAAACTGGTCATAATATTTAAGGCTTTTACTAAGTAGGATGCATCCCAGAAAAATTCTCTGTTCAATGCACAATGAGACAGCTGTGTCCCTCTAGGCTACTCTTGTGAGTGTGAGCCTCTCAAGGCTAGAAATAAAATGTTCTCCTTTGATAACTGTCATTTGTTAGAAAATACACATCACAAGAAATAAACAGGGGCTCCAGTTAGATTCTCCTACACTGAGGAAGTAATCAAAGCCAAGAGCAATAATGAAAGTTAACAAAAAACAGAAGCTAAACAGCAGTAAAAAAACTATCTGTAAACTGAGGGTTGGAAATCAGAGCCCATCATTAAATCCTCCATGACTACATCAAGTATCACAGAGTGCTATGGATCTACTAGGATGTACATCTTGCCTCTGGCTTCCTAACCACACATCTAATTCTTATTCTTGTAACAGGCAACTAGATGAAACAAGGGAAAAAATGAATTCAGTAGGGTTGTGGGCTCCCACTCTGTATTTTGTCCCAGTAAGAAGCTAAGCACAAGCAGATCTCACCACATGGATATGATGAAATCTAAATTATGTGAGTTGTTAGATGTCACAGATTGTGATAAGAGGCGCCTGGAAATATGAATGAGGTGTAGGTAAGATATGAATCGTAAGTACACATATCATATTTACCTAAATGAATGTGTGGTATCTGTCTTTTTACTAGATATATGACTTTTTTTTAATATTCTCGTGTGTTTTACAAGAAAACAGGAGGGTTTTTTTGTTGTTGTTGTTGTTTTGTTTTTTCTTTCTTTTTCTTTTCAAATGTCGCTACTGACAGTTTATTATTTGCCCAAATTCAGTCTCCTCACACACTATATCTGCAAAACAGATGGAAAAGGTGCTTTGGAATCAAAATCATTTATCTTGGATAGAACAAGAGGCAAGACATGCTTGAAGAGTTACACCACTGACAGTTGCCACTGAGAATAAAGCACATAAAGCTAATTCTCAGCATTCATCAGGCTAGAATGCAAGCTCAGATGAACAAAGTTGCAGGTATCCTTGTCTGGCTTGAGCTGTTCAGCCTGACAATGCAGTGTGCCATACCTTTACTTTCAAACCTGTACTGTTCTTTTGGATGTGGAAATCATGAATAAAAGACTGATGGCATTGCTTGTTCAAATAAGCAAGAAAGCTATTGGAAGGACACTACTGGGTCAAATACACAGAAAATATTTATTTATGGGGTGCATTTTAAATATATTTAAGATATTTAAAAACTGTCTCTATGTGCTTCTGTGCAACTTGCTCTGGTTACCCTGCTAGAGTAAGGAAGATGGAACGTGACATCCTAAGTTCCTCTCCTAGCTCAAACATTACATGATTCTGCAAGTTTGTGATTCCACAAATTTCAGCTTCTACCTTATCTTTTTACAAGAAAAAAATAAATTTGTTTTTGTTAAGGCAGATGAAGAATTTTAAATATATTGGACTTCAGTAAGAATCAAAAAAATTTAAATCTCTCATCATTCTGCTAATTACAAACCTGTGAAGTTAAAAACTTTAGTTCTTTCTTCACAGAATCTTTGGTCTAATGTAGGCTAGAAAGTTGGATGTGTCACAACGTGAAACTGTTAATACCATTTAACTAACATTAACATTCTACCTATAGCATCTGTATGGCTCAAGTGATACCCAGTATACCTTTGGTCTAGAGCAGCTCTCATTCTGCCTGGCAGTTCTAGACAGGGTTCAGAAGTTAGCATAGCCAAGAATCACGGCTATGTGATAGCTCCATTTAGCATAAATTTCATATTGGATTTTACTTTCTATCTCAGTGAAAATTCTGTGTGAAAGGAACAGTAATTAAAAAAGCCCATAACTGCTGCAAGGTAATACAGATTGAATATATTACTGTAGCCAGATTGCAACATTTGGTTGAGGGAATTAATCATTGTAGTCAAAGTCTTCATACTCTCTTTCTACAAAGGTAAACTCTGACTAACTCTGAGTATACACACATTGCTACATGCTTCTTTCTTATCTTCCAAATTCTCCTATATCAGGAGAGATCCATGAAGCAGGCCATTGGATACAGTGCCTTAATGTGAAATATTTCTAAGATGTACTACTGAATGATGGAGTGTGTAAGATCACAAGTGTTTGACTGAAAGGAAAGTAAGCTTCTCTGAGGCTACCAAGGGAGAAAACACTGGAAAGTTAATCCTTATCAATTATATGGGTGAGTTTAAAGATTTGTTCAATCACATTAAATGACTGTTTGGGTATTCTTATATTCTTGTTCTTTCCTTCTTGTTCTTGTTCTTCTTCTTCGCTTCAGATTCGGTTTACTATGATTCACTTAGGAACTGATATAAGCTTAGCCAAATTTGCTATATTTTTAGCACAAATAAAGATATCTACACTGAGATTTAGAGTGATTTGACTAATCCACCTGTAATGCTAATTTGGACAAATTTTCACAGCTGCTCCAATGCAGAAAAAGACAAAGGCATTAAGACATGCACTATAATGGGAAAACAAAACAAAACAAAGAAATAGTGACAATAATGAACAGTGATAATAATAAACTGATGTTTATATTTCAAGTGGCAATCTTAAACTCTTTCTCAGTGAGACATCTAAAAATATCCTTCTAAAAGTGAGGAAAGTCAAAATGACAACGGTGTAAGGAATAAGGCTAAAATAAGCATTCAGTGAGTTGTGTAACTAAGGAAGAATTAAAATGTCTGAAAAATACTGCCTTTGATGTAGTATAACAAGCAAAAATGTAGACTATATCTATTTCACAGCTATTCTTATTCACTAGAACACCCAGGAATTGTAAGAATAAAAATCAGAATTAGTTGAAAATTGGAAACTGTGGCAGTGACAGAAGGCTAACAATACAACCTGGTTTTGTTTGTTTAGCTGTTGTTTTTGTGGTCATTCTTGTTCCAGAAAAAGGAAGAAAATGTTGCTTATTTTTTTACTTGAACCTTATAAATATGTACAACAACAGCATATCTCTTTCATACTGCTACTACTAATAAAAAAAAGGCAGGCTTGAATCAACTGAATCATAAGTCAAAATTCAAGATGAAAATGAGGCAGCTGTTGTAGTTTCACACTCATATACATTTTTGAATTTGAGAATTCACCTAGACAAGAGGAGGAAATATTTAAGTAAGTGACCAAGGGAATTTTTATTGTGAATGGAACAGAACAAAGAAGAACAGGCACCATGTAAGCCAGCACAGGGGGGAAAAAAAGAAAAATAAAAAGGAAAAAAACAACAACAACAAAAAACATGTGATCTCAGGTGATTTGATATCTACAGTAAAACCAGAAACTAAATACTCAAAAAGAATTAAATTTACCATATTCTGTAGTTTACCACTTTTGGGACAGGGAATAGAAAAGAACTTCATCAAATAAAATCCCAATTGAATAGGACACAAAGAAATTGGTAACCAAATAATTACTTGATTATTTACAACCCAGTTACTTGGGTTTTTATCTTTTTATTTATTTATTTATTTATTTTAAGGAGAAAAGAGAAAAGAAGAGCGAAAAAGTACAGTGGCAGCTGGTTCTAAGTGAGGAATCCATTGTAACAGATATATCATAGAGCCAGTGGAAATGAAACTCAGAGTAATCATAATGCCAAGATACATATTGTATATGTATGCTGAAGTATACTGCACTTAGAATAACTAGTCCAAGAGTATATAAGGGAATAAACATTGCTATTATGATTTATTTTTTAGCATTCAACAGGCCAGGCTGAAAATATAGTTATTGCTGTGCTACATTGTAGTGCTGGCCTAAACCTTTAAAATTTAGTGTCATTCTAGAAAAGAAAAAAGGAAAAAAGAAAACCAAAAAAACCCCCAAAACAACAACAACAACAACAAAAAAAAAACAGTACAGTTAACATTTAACTTCAAAAATGGAATCTACTTGCACATGACAAAGCATTTTAAAAGGAAACTGAAAAGGGCAGGTAAAAGACTAAATGCTTGCAGACAGTGTAACAGACTGCTTAGAGATACTATATTAGGAGTTTAGAGTAACTGTACACCACTTATCAAAAACACTTAAAACGAACAGAAAAATGGCCAGCATGTGAAACAGCAGTGTAAAGGAAGCTATTAGAAGTAAAAAGATACTCTTAAAAAACATGGGGGTTGTGTGAAAATTAGAAAGACTAAAGCATGGAACTAAACCAATAAAACATTACAATAAAATGTTTTGTAGGTACAGATGGAAACTATTGAAAACTATTTGTTGTGGCGTAGTAAGTCACAACTTTACTTGTCACAAGTCACAAGTTTACTTGGAAAAAAAGAAAGAAAAAAAAAAACAAAAAAGAATAAGAAAGGAAAGGAAAGCACGCCGGAGAAACAGTGCATCATTGAAGGTGACAGAAAATTAGCATATACTGCAACACTGAAAGATAAGGTCATATTCAAGCTCCCCTTCAAACAGGAAAAAAAAAAAAAAAGGCAAAAGAAGCACAGCGCAAAGGAGTCTAGGGAGATTCCAACAAGGCAGTCATTCTGGGTATATAGAGCAGTCATAAAAATTGCCTGCAAGTGGAAGATGAATAGTTCACATTTTAGAGAAAATGAGTAAAAAGACTCCTAACAAAACAGCAGACAAGATGAAACCCAAATATGAAATTGGAGCATTGTAACACTATCACTTTAATTAACTTTGGTGCCAAACAAACATAACACGGCAAACGTGAGTGGGAAATTCTGTGACTGTGAGGAGCTGCAGATAGCTGTTGTGGTATTGTGTGACTACAATAAAACGACACATGGGACTTGGTTTCTACACGTGCAGGTAATGTACATGATGGAAAACAGTAGGAACTGTCTAAACGCAAGCTACAAACTATAAAACAGATCTTAGTATTATCCTGGACAGTTAAATGAAGATTTCAACTCATAGAACATGCAGAGATCAATTAGAATGAGAAGCATTCTTGGAGAAGGAATAGAGATTTAAGCACAAAACATAACTTTGTTTAAATCCACAGCTGCTGCGTCTAGACTTCTGTATGCAGTTCTGCTCATGCAGTGTTCAAAAGAATATAATAGATGATCAAAGTTATGAAAAAGCTTTCATAGGAGAAGAGATTAAATAAACTGAGCTTTTTTTTTTAGCTTGGAGAAAACACAACAAAGGGAAAATATGAAAAGATTTGTGAATTGTGATTGTCAGTGAAAAGACTAATAGGAAACAATTATCTACTGTTTCTCCTAAAGCAAAAACTAGGCATTGACAGTGAAGTCATCGCATGGTAGCTTCAATCAAAAGAACTACGTCTGTGCACACACCTAAGTACACTGTGGAGATCACTGCTCGGGACATTAATGATGCAAAGGCTCCACAAAGCAATTAGACAAGTTCAAGAAAACTCCACCCAGAATTGATACAAATACATCTTATTTATTTTCTTGGATTCTCTTATTTACGCTTTTAAATGCAAGGAAATGTGTGTACATCCTATAGTCTTCATTTAATCATTGGAGAATCCGTGAAAATTCCACAAGGTGACTTAGACTTTGCAGCTAGGTGAATGATTGAATTACCTTCAGCTGGTCTAAGTGAAGTGCAAACACATGTACATTTGCCATAGGCTAGATGATGAGAGTCAATTTGTTACCTGACAGAAACTTCCACAGCTCTCAACCCTTACTAGACAGTTGTATTCATGTTTTTAAATGCCTGCAGATGTATATCTTATGTACTAAAGAAAATGTTTAAATCAGTGCGGTAGTTGCTGAATCAGTGCTTACGCTGCACCTTCCCCTTGATTTTTATTACTCTTCCTTTCATATCCATTATTCTGAATGCCAGGAAGCTATTTTTAAGCACTTAGTTCAGTTTAATAAAATATATTAAAATATCTGTACCAGAAAAATTGTAAGAATTTCTTATTAAGAACTTATTTTCATAAAATCAAATGCATAAATAACTAACTACGTGACTACTGTAGACAAGACGTATTTTACAAGGATATCATTTTACAGTGTACTCTACTACAGTGATATGGAAAAAAGACAGATGGGATCATGATTATGATTAGTCACAGAAAGCATACATGATTTTTATAGATACCATTGACAAAAAAAGTCAGATGTTAAGAAAATTTGGCCACCCACACAGTATTTAATATGATCACTACTATTACGAAATTAGCACTATTAGATGAACTTTACAGAATTTTAAATAAATCTCTCCTATTTCTGAAAGCATAATACTTAATTGTGCTTATTTACAAAAGCTCCTCTAAAAGTAATGTCTCCCATTTTATTCTGTTGGCCTCCAGCATCAGAGGCAAATGTTAGTGGTATGGCAGTAGAGGTGGGGTATATCTTGCCAATATTCTGTTCTTGCTGGGTGACAGATGGAAGCAGAGGAGCAGACAGACAAAATGACACCTGACAAGGAGCTGTGTATGAAGCACATGTGTGCCACTGAGTTCCTCCTTGCAAATAAATGGCACCCATGAATCAATGAACATCAGTATTCACTGATGCTTGTTGAATATTTATGGAGACCTGTATGGGAACTGTTGAATCATAGCCTGAACCTCTGATTGATCACCTGAGGTGAGCACTGAGTCAGCCGTGGGAGCACAGGTGAAGGTAATTCACCTGTGTGACCAGAAAGGGTAGAGCCTGTTTCCACCTCTCTTAGACTCCACTTAAGGGCTGACTACCACTGGGAAAGGATCTCTCTGGAGATCACTTCTCATGGAGGTTTTCGTGAGCCTAGAAGAACACATGTGAGCTCTAATAATAACAAAAAAGTACTTAGTCAGCTTTCAGAAAAGAGGTATTTAATGCTGAAATTAGAAACACTCTTAGTGCAATGAGATTACCTATCAGAACTGACTCTTGTATAATGATGCATGACAACATATAAAGGAAAAGCTGTGTACAGCTCTAAAAAAGTGGATGAGATGTTATTTCAGTTCTTATCTATTAACAAATATGAAATAAAAAAAAATACTAAAGCATATGACAGTCAAAGGTGTCTGACTTGTGCAACACATGAGATTTATTCCTTGAGGCATTTACTTCTGAGGGGTACTTACAGAGTTAACTATATTTTGTAAGGTTACTTTGAACATGAGAAATTATGTGACACATTCTTGACAATCCTGTTCACTTTGCCAAAAATTGTAGTTCAGTCTCTATCTGTGTGAGCCTTGCAAGAAAACAGAATATGTTCACCATTAATAACAGTGATACTGATTAGCATCTTGTGAGACTGGATCTACATTGTGAAATACTGTTGGCAAAGCTGTGTCATCTAGAATTGTGAAAAAAAATAAAAAAATAAAAAAAATGACAAGGTCAGTTCCCACAGCTATTTGGAAGAAAACCCTATCATGCACATAGTCATACCATTATATATTTAGCTAAGTTTATCTCTTTCAGAGAGGGTACAGAAAAGTTAGGAGACCTTTTGTGCCAGTGTGGGCTACGTATCAAGTAGGTGGCTCTGGCAATAGTTAAGTTAATAAGAGTGTCAGCTATTCTGCTGCAGATAAACCTAGCTTTACCATCATTAATGACATGCCCTTCACTGGTTGTGATACAAGAAGGTAGACCTCAAATATCTTAAGTAAATATTTACTTAGATTTAATAAGATTGTTACTATATATTTGTGAAATGCCAGTTGATGCTTAAATGTATTTGCCAGGGATTAGAAGCTATTCCAGAATCCACTGCTATTTAATGAACATACAAGAAATGCCTTAGAAGTAATAAGAAGTTAGGTTTAAGAAGATCATGAATTACTTCAAGTCACCAAGTGATAAAAATTTACTGAAATTATATAAGATATCTTTATATAGTGTTAGAGGTTAATCCTTAAATTAATATTTTCAATTCAACCTTGGGTATTAAATTAAAATAGCTCAAGTGGTCAGAAAAATTTATTTTGATTTTAAGCTGAGGACCATGTAATCTAAGACCATCCCCTTCTTATTCTGTGAGTCATCTCAGTAAAGTGTTTTGGCACACAGGGATTTTTAGAAGCCAAAGTACAGGTTGAGCTCAGAGTCTAATTTTAAATCTCAAACATTCTAGTTTTTATTGCTTCTGGTGCCAGTTTTGGCAATAACAAACCAGTAGAAAAACCAAATAGATGAATATTTAACCAAAGCATCAAAACTATGAACCTTACACAGTCACCCAGCTCTGTGAGTGAAAAAAAAAACCAAACCTGCTTCCAGCTACAAATACATGGAAGAGAGAACAACAGCTGTGCAAATAGAAATCATATTCCTCAAACAGAAAAGAGATTCAACACCTCCACATTATGACGGTGGTGAAATTGGAAAGATTAGTTGAATAAGTTAATGATGATGCCTCCAGAAAAAAAAAATAAAAAAATAAAAAAATAAAAAAATTAGCATCTGTAGTCTAAGTAAGACACAGAAGCCGAAAACTTGGGATAAGCAATGGCTAATGTGAAAAAGCTGTTTCCTGGAAAAAAAAAATAATAATAAAAAATACTGAACTACAATGACTCTTTCAGAATTTTAGACATCAGTGAATACTGAGCTACATGAGAGTTACTTGCCTCATGAGTGTTTTGTGAGCATATTCATAGTGATTCATATAAAATAGGTCAAATTAATCATGCTCCAAAAGTATCTGTTTCTCTCTTCATTAATTCTAAAGCATTTATCAATTAATTAACTATGTGTTATGAGGGTGAGTCTCACAAAAGCAGGTGATATGGTAGATGAAATGACAATGACCAGGTTCCCAAGAGTTTGTGTACTGTTCACTTCTCTAGAAGTGCTGAAAATGTAGATGTTTGTGATGTTAAGCTTTTTTTTTTTTTCAGTTTTCTTAATTAAAAGAACTTTAAGATCCAAGTTTTTGAGTTTACTTCCACTTATGGAGGACTAAATGTTTAGGAGAAAATCTGAGCCTTAGGTTTTAGTTGATTTTTGGAAAGCTACAGTTCACTTTAAATCTGCGTAAATTAGTGTTCTCTGGATTTCATTACAGTTCTAAAGAATATTCTTGCTGGTTTAAACTTTTTGCTTTTCTTATTATTTTACAGAGTGATCTGTTTCTAAATCTGTTCTTAAATCTGTTCCTAACAGTAAGCTGAACAAAGACACCACATCTCTGTGTAGATATATTAAAATTATGATCATCCGTATTTTGATAAAATATTTTTGTTCAGTTACAAATAGTATAATTCAGCAAAAGAATGCTGATATTTGACGTTGGAGAAGGTAAAAAAAAAAAAAAAAAAAAAAAAAAAAAAGTTACATTCAGTTGATTTGTAAGAATAAACAAGAATAAACAAATACCACATCATGCTTGCCCAAAATGGGTAAGGTAGTAAGGTGGTATCACTCCACTGACTATAATTAAGCTCTGCTCCAAAAGAGCAAGTACCTGCCCAATATGGGACACATTAGAATTTTTAGTTGCAGCTAGCCTTCAGGAAAATAAAAATTCAGATCATGTTTGTTTGTTTGTTTTTTCAAACAAATCATGTTTGTTTGTTTGTTTTTTCCAGATAATTAAATGACTCAACAAAAACACACTAACTGAGGGTTGAACAGCCTTCTTCAGAAATCCAACTGTGTTTATTACTTGTTTTCCTTCCTTTTTTTATGTTCTCTTGCTACAACTTACAGTTCTAAGATTTTTTTTGCTTTCTTCTTCCTATAACTTTGCCTCTTTCTATACACATTGTACAGATCACACAAAAAAAAAATAAAATAATAATCAAGTCTACAGTGAAGAAAGTAGCTGCTGTACAGTATTCATCTTTCAAGTATGCAAGTAGAAAATAAAGATACAAGAGTCTTTTTTTAATAAACAATAAGACACCTACTGTTGTCATGTACATTTGTGAAAAGCTGCTGAAGTGTATTAAATTTGCAATGGTCTGAAATTCTACTGACAGCTTATTTTAAAGAATTTAAAGTTATCTTTAGGCTTTAAATAGTGAAGAAACTTTTCATCTTTAAATAGTAGCTTATTTTGTCTTACATAAAGAGGTTAAACAAGACCTTCAATCACTTTAAAATATCAGCAAATTACCAACAGGGCATTTCTAAAGCTCAGACAGAATTTAATTCTCATTAATCAACTAATATATTATTTTGACTGTGTTAAAATTCTAGCAATATAAGCACTTCTGCCATTTTCCATATACTGTGATAAAAATTTGAATGTACACAAAACAAATACATAAAATTAAAGAAAAAAAAAGGAATAAAAACATGAATAAAGAATGAATAAATATCTGAATGTAATACGAATATGGATATAATTATTTTTGTTCATTTGAAAGGTATCCATAGTTAGAACTTCATAACTTTTATAGACATATATTAAAAATAATGAAAAATAATAATATATATATAATATATATAATATAATAATAATAATAATAATATATATATATATATTCCTCCTTTCAATTGGAAAAAAGAACTTGGGATAAGCATATGGACACATTGCCTTTTAAGATGTTGCTAGCAGTAACAAAATTCACAAAGAAAATTGGCAGACTCCTCAGTTTGAATCAAACTACCTAACCATACCAAGCTCAGATATTAGAAAAGAAATAAAACTAATACCAGCACACAAAGTTTAGGACCATTCATTTTCAATTGTGCACAGAGACCCAGCAGACACTTCCCTTGGCTTTGTAGGTTACAGATGTCTCACACAAATTTTTCCACTGTATTGAAATAGACAAAAGTTCACTTATGGGTCTGTTGTTCTTAGTCTTTACTCAGAGCTTTTCAGGTTTGAACTGGATTACTAGGTAGAGATCATGTTCAGTGGACAACCTAAATTACACTTTTAAAAATAAACATATAAGTTATTAAAACTTCTAATTTTTCCTATATTTAAGATTCAGATTTTGTTTAAAAAAAAACAAAAAACAAAAAACTATTTTTTTCATGATCATCACTGAATAATATCTCATTTGTGCATGTTGTGTGCATACATAAACACATCACACTACATAAATATTTGCACTAGGGGAACTATTAAAAGAAGAAAAAAGATTTTTGAAAATTAATCACATACCCATTCCCACTGATTTTTATGAGGCAGTTTGTACACATAGAAGAAATATGGTCATATACTGAAAAGAAAAACATTTACATGTCTTAAATAAAGTTTTGTTTTTTGCCATGCCACACCATGGTTATACTGGGCATATGCTCCTCTCCATTTCATGCTGCAAAGGGGAGCAGATGGAATTAAATACAGCTTGGCATGCAGTATAGAGGCAGCCGTGGAGCTGTATTTTTTAGTACTACACAGTCACTACCAGCTACATATACATTAGAGATGAAACACAAAAAAAGGGCATGTCACCTTCAGGAAAGGGTAGTAGTCAGAGAACATCTGTTATACATGCAGTGTTCCCTGTAGAAAGAACTGAAACATGATGAAATATGCATCAAAAGTTCCCTATGCACCGAGGTACATTAAGTCCCTTTCAAACCATATGAAGCCCACTTGGGGAAGGGAAGTTATTTGAGTGTGGCAGCTGGAATAGAAGAAAGCAGCAGCAGGGAATGGAAACCAGCTGTTCTGCCATTCTGGAAATAAGGATGGGCAGTAGGCACATAAAGACTGATACACTGCACGCATATATCACTGGTGTACAGAGAGGAGACAAAGTTTCACTGAGCAGTAATTAGCTAATCATGTTGCAGCTCTATGTCTGAGCAAAGTCCTCGTTAAATCCTAAGTGCTATTACAGTATATCAGGGAGTCTTGTTGTGAAGCACTGCACAGCTCACATTCTTTTCAATTCTTTCACAAGCTGAGCTCTTCCCATAAAAGATGTTCACAGACAAAAGAGTATAGAATAGGTCAGTGCAATTGTTCCCTTTCAGAACACTTTTCTCAGGACTTGTCAGTACATCTCACCCTTAGTTTAATTATGACATCACAAAAAGAAGGGCTAGAGTGGATCCTCTGGCCCTCAATAGGTTAAAATAAACATGGTTTATCACTGTCAAAAGTATATTTAACCTGTTTAAAAAAAAAAACACCAGGCAGGATGATTCTTTAATATACACAGGCAGCCAGCTTCAGTGCCTTCAGTGTATATTCTTATTCATATTGAACACAAATAACTATCCTAAAAAACTAAAAAAAAAAAACAAAAAAAAAACCTAAAAAAAGAAAAACTAAAAAAAAAAAAAAAAAGGAAAGGAGGTAAGGAAGGGTGGAAAGAAGGAAAGGCAATCATTGCCCTATTTACTATTGTTACTTTGTCTAAGTCTTTACTCAGTTAAGCTAATTGAAGCTCTGAACAAAACCAGTTCTCTCAGTAGTTGCATAAAACACTATTTTCTTCTGCTAGATCACCTGTCTGTTGATTCTGAATTTATCCATGTCTTACTTAAAAATGAGTATAGTGTCTGTCATTACTGCAACTCTAGCCTGTATTAAATTATAACACTTTTCTTCATTTGAAAATCAAAGGAATAGAACAGCAGAAAATAAGTAAGTACACAGCAAGAAAGGACAGAGTGAACTGTATACAAAAATTAGAAGATACACTTTATTCTAGAAGTACAAAAAAAGAATTAATGTTGTTCTAACTGATGCATTACTCAATGGAATAAATAATTTCTGTCCCTTATTTAAGACACTTCTGTTGATGTTTTCCCCAGATGAAAATAAAACTAATGATAATTAAAAATCAACTTCAAGTTTCCAACTAACAGGCATTAGCTTTACAGCAGTCCTATCTGCAGAACATGGGTTTTTTTAATCAACTTGGTAACAAGAACATGGCTGGAATGTACAATAGGACTGTAGCAAAACTTGAGCAATATCAGTTTTCACCATATCTATAGTTTTTTTAGCTTAGTAAGAGGAGATACAATAATACATTGATGATATAAAATGAGAAAGAATGGAGATGTATATGCTTTAATTGTCTCCTTTATGTAACCTGATAAACACACACATACACAGACTAAGAGGGAGGAAATAATCCTCTAGTCCTGTTACAATAGTTTGTATGATATTAAGTGTCCATTCAGTGCATAGATATATGCCCTAAAATTTCCATTAACAAAAGTAAGCACAGCTAGAGAACATCCATTTACAATCCAAGGGAATGCATAAATCCTTTAATGATGAAAGCTACCACTTTTATGATTTCCTCATTTCAAAAGTTGTTGATCTTTCTATGCTCCCACTTTTCATTCGATTTATAAAAAGAATCTGAAAATAAAAATTGTTAGCTGAAGATAATGATTTTGACATAGAAGGGCCTCATTTTACTGAGAACAGCACATACATCTCTTGCTCTTCTAGTGGGAATAAAGCAAAAAGATAACTAATGGATTCTAAGACTTCCAAGAACAAAACTGCAACACAGTGACTGAGCTCAGCCCCAGGAAAGTCAGTGTCAAAACAGGGAGTACAGAAAGGAAGTAATGAGATTTACACTAGTGACAGGCAAGGAATATTCTGCTTTGTTGCCTGAAAAGCAAAGCTACAACACCTTAATGTTAAAATTTACATCTAAATCTAGACAAAAGAGTTGTGTTAACTGACTTTTGATCTTGAGGCACGTTATGTAATCACCCAAGAATACACTTTTGTTTGTCTTTTTGTTTGTTTGTTTGTTTGTTTTAATTTCTATTTGTACAGTTTCAGTCCTTTAAGGTGTTGGCAATAATATATCTAAATTGATTTGGTTGTGAAGCTTGTAATTAAATTAAATCAATATACACAAAAAAAGTAAAAGAGAACTTTCAAATTGAATTAATTTGTAATTATAAGAAAAGTAGAAATGAAGGAAGAGGGGAGAAATAAATTACCTGAAAAAATGTAGTGTAACACAGCAAATGTTCCAAATTCAGCTGTGCTGAATGGTTGTAGCCCCTTTTTTGTTTCTCAGTGACACATTCTGTGTGTGTATAGATGCAGAAAGTTATTTCTGAAAATCAGTTACAGAAACTTCCCTCATAATCTGAGGCTAAATCTATTTATTAAAAGTGTTATACACCATTCACAAAACTTCACTGTTACTATGTGATAATAATCTCCCAGAACCTAAAATGTAACTCATTAAAAATCTGGTTTGTCAGAACTCAACTCTAGTTGAAAAGCGGGATAATGGGCAATAACAAACAGCAATAATAGGCGATGGTACTCTGATGCAAAGTGCATTCACTGTCACTTCAGCTGCCAGGATGTTTGCAGTTTTTCTATTTTGTATCAACGAAAGAAGCTAAGAAAGTAGTCAAGGTATTAAGCTAATCCATTTCTTCTCTATTAGGATGCTAATGCACATCCTTTTCTCATTTCTTCCAAGACAAGCTCCTGCTTCATCAGATTTCTCCTTCCTCACCTGGATAGCTTTGCTTGAACTCCAAAACTGCTCATGTGAGCAGAACATGCTACAAAGAATCACACCCCCTTCTAACAAGGAAGCACCAAACAAACTGGACTCTCATTTTAAACACACCTGACTATTACTCAACTCACACGTCAAAGTGCCACTCTTGAACCTAGATTCAGTATCAAAATAGCTGACAGGAAAAAGTGAGCCTGAATTCAGAGTAGAAGGCTGTCTAAAAATAAAACTTTAAAAGACATTCAAGATAAAAGCAACAGAGGGAGAAAAAAAGGCTTTGTCTTTATTTTTCAGAAGTATTTGCTCAATTTTTTCACAATAATTTCATTAACAAATATGTCATAGATCACTGGATATAAACATGAGGAAGGTTATGACAGTGATCTGTGTAGCAAAGGTGACTGACTCATATTCCTCTGGTAGATCATTAACTTAGATTCAAAGGGGGAATATTTTTTCTAGTTTCTCAAATGATGCATTGCAGAATATTTGCATAGCCTAGCTGAATCTAAGAAACTCTTGCAAACATGTTACCTTGGTCAGCTTTAGACTGTTGAGTTTAAGGCACTATGAATATTTGACATTTTTCATAGTAAACCTGTAATTAAAAATGCAAGATACTAATATAAAAGCTAAATATCAATAGATATTTAATCTATGCTTCAATGTGTACCGTGGACTTCAGAAGAATGAGACCAGTGATAATGCTATAAATTTTCTTAAATTCAGTACTATTCTCTTGACCAAAGTATTCACAGTAGAAAATAAGGAAGGACATTCTGTCAGATTAAATGTAATAATGAATGTGTTAAAAATGCACTAGAGTGGATATGGAGCTGATATAAGGAAATCATTGGAAAGTTCAAAAAAATCATTCTTAAAAAGATTCTTATATCTACTCTGATGCAGATAGATATTGTAGAATATTCAATTTCATGTATCTTTCTTTTTAAAAAATTTAGAATAAAAAGGAACAAGTTACTACAGTCTTGTTCCATGAACATGTTCAGAGGACCAGTCACAGAATCACAGAATCACAGAATTGTAGGGTCAGGAAGGGATCTCCAGAGATCTTAGAGTCCAACCCCCCCTGCCAAAGCAGGCTCCCTAGACCAGGTTCCACAGCTAAGTGTCCAGGTGTGTCCTGAATGTCTCCAGAGAAGGAGACCACAAAAAACTATGTATAATGCTTTTCATAGAGATGCAAAATATCATTGTGATTATGAAATAAGTGTTCTATTTTCATGTGATATTTAATCTCTTATTATTATTATTATTATTAATTAAATAATAATTAAATAATAATAATAATTGCTGAAGTATTCTAGTCACATATATCTTAGCTTAAAGATGTGCTGTTCCACAGAGAAACCTGGTAAACTGGTCTTAGAGGTGTCTCTAACACCAGTGCTGAAGTTTTCTTTTGGTCTTTCTTCATGGATCTACTTCCAGTTTTCCTTCATTCTTAGGACCTGCACTACCATTAACCAGGCAAAAGCACATGCAAAAATGCCCCCTCTATGGGATACAAGTGTGAACAGCAAGCATTTTGAAAGCAAGATTTCTGTTGCAGTGAGTGTGACACAGTTAAAAAAAACAAAACCAAAACAAACAAACAAACAAACAAAATACAACAACAATAATAATAATCCGTTAGAGATATATTAAGTCAGAAAAGCCCAGGAAAATCCAAGAAAGCAATGACTTCTAAGCAAATAGGAGGAAAAAAAACCACTTCCCTATCTCTACATTGTTTTACAGTTTAAAAGATAAACATTCTAAGGACTTACTAAGAAAGTTTAGAATACACATGATTATTTTGTAAATATAATTTATGGATTGTAATATCATTTTCATGTTTCTATGTCATTTAAAGAAACACGGATTATAGTTTTTATGCACAAACCACAACAAATAGAAATATTATTCTATTATTTGAACATAAAATGTGTGAATAACATGTGCTTCTCCAGGTGGAGCAAAAAGGAATTTTTATGTAACTTGGCAAACCTATTTAAAACTATTAATTCTTGTAAGATTTGTAAGTAGAATGTAATGATCTTAAACTGTCTGAATCTCTGAAAGGATTTAAAGTCTCAGAAACAAAATGGGGAAAGTAAAAGATAAGCACGACAAATGTGTCTAAAATCATTCAATTGAAAAAGTAACAGTCACATGGAACAGGACAGCCGAGTCAGTATAAGTAGAGAATAAGTAGAGAATCTGATCTGACCATAGACAGACAGATACTTTTATGCAGAAAAAAATGGCTTGGAATTTACAGAGAAAGAAAAAAGTAATACCTGAAAGGAGACATGCCTGTTTTAACATGACTTATTGTCCCAGTGTATTTTAAAGGCCTTTCTTTTACCCCCCATTTCTTTCTAGAAGTTAAATTATTTTAAAATCTTTAAACAGCAATAATCCAGTAATCATATCTGTACCTTTACTACAAAACAGTGAATTCCTACCCTTCAGCGCAACCTAGAAAGATGACAGAACTGACAAAAACACAACTTCTGATACTGGTTCAGGTGCTGCCATAGAAAATTTTTTCTATCAAGTTCTTCACCCCCTTTTCACAGAAAACAATTTTTCTCTAAGGAAAATGAAATACTCTTTATACCCAAATCACATACACCATATTTCTTACTCTCCTTCAGCGTGGGATGGGATGGGATGGGATGGGATGGGATGGGATGGGATGGGATGGGATGGGATGGGAGGGGATGGGATGGGATGGGATGGAATAGAGTAGAGTAGAGTAGAGCAGAGGAGAGCAGAGCAGAACAGAACAGAATAGAATAATGCATAGCAAAAGACATTTTGTTTACTGTCTTTCAAAAGAGAGGAGCTACCTTGGACTAAAAGCCCTAATCATACGATACTCAATAACAAGTGATCATTGATTTCATTGAGAAAACCATCTTGCAACACATTTGTTACTGCAATGATTTCTAGCCCCATAAGGTGCCCACTGAAGGTTTAGTTTTTGTAAAATGCTAAATGATTTTATTACCACACACTTGAGATGGATGTAAAAAAAAAAAAAAAAAAAAAAAAAAAAATTAAAACAAAAGCCATTAACATTTGAAATTATTATTATTACTGTTTTGGGGCGGGGGGGGGGGAATGATTCACCTCTCATCTCTTGATGCAAATTATTTATCTTTTTTTAGTAAAAAGTATCAAATAAACACCTGCTGCTGCAGTACAGTGGCTAACAGTACTTAACATTCATAGTTCAACTTTTAATAAGAATGTGAGGAATTAGTATGAGCCACTGCCATGAGCTCTTACCTGATGAATGAGGCCCTCATAAAGATATAATGATAAATGCAAACCTCCAAATAACTTTTTTTTTGTTATAATGGAAACATGCAATAGGAGTGATTGGCTTAACCTGCTTACTAACAATTTATATTTTGAGCTGTATACCTTTTAACATTATATTGACAGATTGCAATAAAATTTGAACCCTGGCTATATAGTGATTTTCTAAAAAGCTCTCACTTTTTAATTATTTAGAGCAGTAAATTATTTTCCTAATGAAACTTTTTGAATTTTAGAATTTTGTTTTCATTGTTGTACTTGATGGGAAGAAATCCAGCCTTTATGTTAAAACAAAACTGAAAAAAATAGATACAGTTTATTTAAAAAGAAAAAAAAAAAAAAAAAAAGTCTACTACTGCATCTTTATACAGATCAATGTCTAATTATAAGCAGAGACTTGCTGTGCCAGAAGGTTAGGAAAAAATAATCTTTCTGGCATTTATTACTTGGGAAATAAGGTCATATTTGAGGTCAATCCTCAAATATACACAGAATAAATTATACTGCAGCATTCTAAATATTCTACATAGCACAAACCACACTGCAATCCCAACATAACCAGAAACGTGTTCCTAATGACTGTACAACAGTTCAGACTGGGCTAGCTACAAAAAGAATCTAGATCCAATTACTGAACAATTAATAAAAAACTTATATTTTTTTCTGCTTAATTATAAATGTACTTTCACAATAACGTTGACTTATTTAATCATCTCTTAACTTATTCTAAGACTGAATAATCCTTTACACAATTAACCTAAAGTAAATAGACAAAACATTCCAGCAGTAGTGCTCTTTCTTATTCCCTACAGTCTAGGCAAATTCACATAAATACATAATACTAACGAGCTCAGTTTGATAGATTTTTTTTATTATTATTATTTATTTTCTGTTTTGTTTTGTTTTTAAGTTTTTCTTTTGAAATAAAAGATCTCAAAATTAGATAAAGCATATCTGGAAAAAAAAAAGCATTTGATAGAGTTTAAAGAAATAAACATGCTTATTTGTCAGAATGAAGGCTTGCAGAGATTGTGATCATAAGTAATTTTAGCTGATTCACAGACACTCATCTTTGATACCTTCCTAAAATGTGGGTGAAATTTTACTAAAAATCAGACGATTATCTTATTTGACAAATCTCATAGTACTATTAATTGTGAAATCAACACTACAAATAGAAAAATACATTATTGAAATGGAAACACTTTCTGATTGGGTTTTACTGTTGTCTGATACCCCAAGTCTCTTTTCTTTTCCTCACATCCAAAATACACAAAGAATTTAAATGACTGCTATTCTTTTATCTGTTGCAGTCATGTTTGAGTTGAGTTTTCAAATCACACTTTGGTTGAAGAACAGTATATAATATATCACAGGCAATGCCAGTGGAGATAAAGTATTTTCTAATCATTTTAGAAAAGTACTATATATATATATATATATATATATATATATATATATATATATATATATATAAATCTATTTTCGTTCTATGGAAAAAGGATACTTGTGGTTTCATTTCATGTTCATTCTGAAAGATCCTGAATGCTTTTGCTCTGGGCTAGCTACAAGATTTACAGTTTCCTCTGATAGTATTATCAGAGGGCTATTCCATCCTGTTACGCTGCAACTGCACCTCTAATAGGTTTATAATGATGGCTTAACTTTACGCTTTGTAAGCACTGGAGACTTCACTCACCTTGTTCAAGTGGCTGGCTTTTAGTTGAAGTAGTTTTCATCTTGAGTGCCTCCCTAACAGACATGTCACAGCAGGAGCCTTTGTTAGTGTCTTGGTCACTGTCAGCCTGATCACTGTCCCCATGCCCGCTGTCCCTCAAGCTGGCTCTTTCTGGATCCTTGAATGTGGAGCTACTGAAATACATATATAAAAAAAAAAAAAAAAAAAAAAAAAGAGAGAGAGAGAGAGAGAGAGAGAGAGAGAGAAAGAGAGATTTGTATTTACTTGTTCTAAGTTGAATCGTACTCTCTGCAAAGCAATTTTGACAAGAATGCAAATGGGGAAGCCGAGAAAGTTATTTAATAGGCCTTACCTTTGAACAAACTGCTGCCTGCTGCCCATGTAATTGGGCTCTGCGGGAAAATTGTCTGTCTGCGAAAGAGAAGGAAAAAAATACGTATAGTTGTACACTGGACAAATCTCCTGCAGAGCAACAAGATTTCCTAGAGGAGAAATGATTAATAATTCAAAAATTCCCTTAATCTTCAGATTTGTATATTTTAATTAAATTGGAAAATGCTGGCATGTAATTATGTGCTCAGAACAATTAAATGATTCCGGTCCACAAATTACCTGCTAAAGTAAACAAAGAGGCTCCAATAAGTGGCATTCTCTGTGAGCAACCTGACAGATGACACTGTTTATGTTTTTTCATTAGTTAGATATTAAGACTGATGGTTACTGAAAATGAGAGGAAAAAAAAAATACTTTTGTGTATTACAAAAGTGAATTATTCAATAATACTAATTTTTAATCATAATTACATCATCTACTGGGATTCTGAAGCCCTTACTACTGCAGTGCAGTTTCATGTTTCTACAAAACACGCAAATTAAGAAAAGCAAAGAAAAGAAAAGCAGAGAAAAGGAAAGAAAAAGAAAGAAAGAGGAAAAGAAGAAAAAGAGGAAAAGAAGAAGGAATAAAGGAAAAAGGAAAAAGGAAAAAGGTAAAAGTAAAAGGGAAAAGAAGGAATATTTATACTTGTTTAGCTCTTGGGGTTTAGTTTGTTTTTAAATGCTACTGGAAAAGTGCAAGTAGGAAAATATTTGGGTTTTCTCTCTTTAATTTTCATCAGTATTAATAGCTACATCTGAATAATGAGAACCACACATGCAAACAAGAACATTAAATGATTGTTGCTGACAAGTGGTTTTAAAAAGAAGATACTTTCATTAACTCTGTCATGAGTATATTTTTAGCAGCATAAGCTAAGTAATTGTAGAAGCAGAGGTATTTACAGCATCCAGACCAACATGGAGTCCTGCCAAAGGGAACTGAATTCCCCTTGTATCATCAGCTGAAGTTCTTTGGAAGAGAGACTGAATCTTTCACAAAACCCCATATACTGCAGATTCGTGCATGTCACTTCATCTTGCAGCTGACCTAGCAACAGAGCGCCTACTGTTTTCTGCATCACTTCAGATCACACCACTATGCTTTTCAGCAGCTATGAGTTTTCCAACAGCATCTCGCATATCAGCATCAGTAGCACAGGCAGCACTCAATTAATGGAAAGCCCAATATGAGATTTAATGATGTACAATGAGTGCTTACACAAATGACTGATCTCCTAGATATTTATTCTTCTTTCTCACTCTCCATTTTGTCTTTTATGATTTATTTTGTGTTGCTTGGCTGTTTTTGTTTGTTCACTTTTGGCAGGCACATGTTAATTAGAAATATTTGATGCCCTTTGTGTCATTGGAATACTGGACCTTGAAAAAGACATATGAAGTTACATTTGAAATGTAATAGTCAAAGATGGTCACAACAGAAAATAAGCAGCCACATGCCACCCTCAAAACATATGTGAAATATATGTGCTCATGCATATCTTGTGTGTTTAAGAAAAATCACAAAAGATAAATTGCCTCCTATTCTTGATTCATGAGGTATATTTACACCACACATTTTTCACATTTTTCTTACTGGTGATTGAGTCTTTTGGTTTTAAGAAAATAGAATTATTAAAAATAAAAATTAAAATTAAAAAATTGTGTTCTCATTTTGAAGTAGTTTATAATTTAAGTTATAGTGTATGTTGCAAATGACTTTTTATCATACCAAAATTACATACCCTTTGAAAATCTGATGCACAGAAAGACAGCTGTTCTTTAGAAACATTAAATGGTGAGCTTATAAAGGTTCTTAAATACTGTCCAAGAAGAGCAAGCAGTACAAAAGAAGAATTCTGAAGATTAGGCACCTAAAATCTGGTGTGGTGCCACTGCTTTTCCAAGTCTGCTTTTCAGAAGTACTCACATTTTCAGCTACAGATAGTTAAACTTTTGCAAATCTAACTGCTTCATCGAGGGGGCTTTACACATCAAGAAACAAAGAAGATCCTGTTTTTAATCAATGTCTTTAGAATAAAAATTTGCCTTAACTGCTAGCATGCTTAAAGTTATAAGCAGAAATACTAAAAAAAAAAAAAAAAAAAAAAAAAAAAAGGAAGAAATGGAGGCATAACATTCATATATTTAACTTGCAAGCCAGCATCTCTTGTGAGAAGCAAATCCATATCATATATATAATTACAACATACACAGTGTCTGATACTTCTCAACCCAAATAAACCTGCATAATTGCAGAACTCATATCTGTTTTCTAATATCTCAGTTATAGATGCCCAAGAAAACTAACCTTGTGGTTTGTTCTTTTTTTTGTTCTTGTTTTTATGCAAGAAATGTGTCTACTCACTCACACAGCAGCTACTAGAATCAACACTTCTATTTTTTATGATGTTGTCAGACAGGATGTCTGTTACAAAATGCATTTTCATCAATTCTCTTCTATCTGATTAAGAAACATAAATCAGACTCTTGCCCTGGAATTAATTATAGCAGATCCTTAAATGTGGTGCTGTCTATAATATTCAGATCTATAATCTGAATCATGGTCAGAACTGGTCAATCATTTTGTTTCTGCACTGTCACAGAAATAAAAATGTAACACAGTAGCCAAGATATGAATTTTAAAATAGAAGCTATGTAAAATTCTTGGTTGCTGTCATAATAATGGGAGGTGCTTCTGAGAAATTCTGTATTTATAGCAATAAATGGCTTTTAAATCAATCAAAATTTGACCAATTTCCTTTATATTGTATTTTGCATCTAAATAATTGTCTTTTTACAGTTAGTTTACAGCTGCAAAAGGACGACTGTAAATACTTGATAACCACAGATATCTGCACAACTTTGAGTTGAATTCTTTTTCTTCTGTTCTAAAAGTATTAAGCTTTATCCTGTTATAAACTACAGAAATATCATGCTTGTGATGATCTGTAACAGGGAACTCTGAAATCTAGGCAGTAGAGGATAGCTGTGTTCCTGTTTGATATGTAAAAATAAACATTTAATTTTAAGGCTACAAAATTTACAGTAATCTTTTACACAACAGATTACAGAGAGATATGAATGTCTATTTATTTATTCTCTAATTCCAGTTGAAGTGAGAGGTCATATACTTAAATTTTTTACACTTTCTATAGAAGTGCTATTACACATTTCAGTTCATGCATTAATCATATCTCTTAACACCGCATAGCTGTAATGTTAAAAAATAAGTAAGTGCTACTTTAAAAATTTATCAACAGCAAATAAATCCTTTGTTTTTGAGTAGGCAGCCCTTTCCAGGAAATTAGAATTTGGTCTGTCTGCTTGCCCTCCAGTCTAAGGTAGGTTTCAGTGCACCTACAGATAAACATCTGCAAGAAGACCTAATCAACTAGAATCCCTTTCCTAACAATACAGATACAGATACCCACACAAGATTCACACCATTCTGACCATCTAGCTTTAGGTTTGTTCTGCTCCTCAAGCTGCCTGCCTTCAATAATTGTGGGGATAATCTAGATGACCAGCAAGATATTCAGTTTAATAGTTAACACTAAACAAGTTGCATCATACCAGGAGGGAAGTGAATTACATGGAATTATAATTACCTGATTTAAAATAAATAAATAAACAAACACAACATATGTTACCCAAATTGAAGACTGAGGGCTGGAGTATCAGTTAGGTCACTAAGCCATGAGTTTTTACTAGGAAAAAAACCACAAAACATACTTCACAGAATGTCTACAAAACAAAACTGAGAACTGTCCATCATCCTAGATGAATACTGGAGAATTAAAAGTCTGTGTTATTGCTCTAACATATTGCACCTCCCCTAAAGAAAAGGTTTATTTTCACAGACTAGAACTAATTTATTTCCAGCAAGATTAAGTATATTATTTCCAGAGTTCTTTCAACTGCCCCCTAAAAATGCTTTCTTATATCTAACTTTCCTAATACGTGACTATACAGTAAATTTGAAGTTTTAAGAACACTATCATTACTGTGATGTTACATAAAAGTTCTTGAGGATTTGAGTACACACTTGTCAGTTTTACCTGAAGAATGAAGCTCATAAAAACAACATTTTGAAAGAGACCAGAATTCATACAAACCTCCCAGAAGCTACCAAAAACTGATTTAAAAAAAAAAAAAAAAAAAAAGAAAAAAAGCTGTTGTCACTGCTTTTCAACAAGTATCTTATGACTTCATAACATTACTTTTGAAGAAGAAAATAGAAGTACAGGCAAAGTAAACCTGTAAAAACTACACTTTCGGTATGTGGTCTTCAGATGTTACAATATAATTCACAGTCCAATGGTCTACCTTGAATAATCACTTGTTGACCAGTGTTTGCATGAACGTGTAGAACATCCTTTAAGTGCTGTTGTCAACTGTGTGGAAAACCACTCATTCTATTACACTTAGAGCTTCCATGTTAAGATGTAACAGTGTCTTTGTAAACTACAGTTATTGGTATGTATTATTCATACGTGGTGAATTCGGAATACAAAACTTCATACATGTAAAATAAAAGTGGTAAGGTTCTACCAATTAATTGGCTATAACTTCTAAAAGTTTAACTTAGGGAAAACAAAATGAAAAGTTATAGCCAAGAAGGGAATATCAAAACCAAATTCCTGATAAGATTCATTAGCCTTAATAAAACTCATAAGGGAAAAAAAAAATAATAATGAAAACAAAGCTCTCAGAACAGTTTGAACCAGTCTGGAAAATGAATTATGGGAATATTTTTAGCATTCCTGACATTAATCTTACATAGTTTAGGGTTTGGTTTTATTTAAAAAATAAAAAATAAAAAATAAAAAAAAATTGACTATTGTTTTGTGAAAGAATGGGCTTCTGCTTTCAAGAATTCCTATTATAAACAAAATTAAAACAAACAAACAAACAAACAACAAAAACAATGACAACAACAACAAAAACGTGCCTATTAAAAATTAGAAAATCCAGCTCTTTTCCTTCTTCTTTTTTTCTTTGTTTTACCACTATCCTGAAAATTTCTAACAAGCTTCAGTATATTTCATACCATTTGAACAATGTTGGACAACAATAAAAGAAAAAGCTTTCATTTTAACAGACCTTTCTTCTGAAAAATAAAAATAAATAAAAATAAAAAAACAGTTCATAAAGCCAATCTGACTGTAACATAAAAATGAGGAAAAGAGAAAGAGGAAGAGAAGGAGAAATGCAATATTTAAGTATTCTTGACAAATTATGTCCAGAAATAATAGTCACATTAGAGAAAGATGTGTTTAAAAAATGTAAAAAGAGCTAAAACATTAATCAGTTTTATGAATATTCAGCTACTAGAATATTCATAATTTTTTTTGTAGACTTACAAGAACAAGTATAACATTTTTAGAAATGATTCAACACAACTCTATTTTATGTAGATGTTCATACCTGAAACTATAATAAAGCAAGATGTCTTTGCCGACTCTAAATTCATTTTAATTAAACATTAAGTACAAAATGAAATGAAATATCTCTCCTTTTTATCAGATGACTACTTAACATCTACTTCAAGCCCTTTCCGCGTATTTTCTTAAGAACTTCCCACCCTTCCCCCAAGAAACAAATATCTTATGTAAGAACAATCATTTTTAAAGACAAAATATGTTTTGCCAAATCAGGTTTTGAAAGAGCAAACAATTGTCTTCATTTTGTTAGAAACAATATAGTATGATTTTTCACAAAGAACTCCTCCGTCTTCCACTTAGATCTATTGAGTGTGTTTGTTTAGAACAGTTGAAGAACAGTTTTTGATTTCACAAGACTTCTTTCATTAAGAAAAGGTACTACCTCAACATCAAAAATAAAATAAAATGTAAAAGAACTGAGCACAAACTTTTAATAAATGATTCCATTTTATCTGAAAGACAAAATTAAGCAAGCTGTTTTAACAACTCTTGTCCTAGTATGTGCTCTCCACTCTTTCTTTGAAAATATTTTTGAGACATAACTTATATGAATGTACATATTTGAGATGTTTCACACACTGCAAAATGAGTATTTTAGTGTTACAAGAACAGTGTATTTATGTGAATTTCTGACATGTATGACATTCTTCAAAAACACGTGGCAAGAAAACCAGTCAGATTCACAGGATCATAACATTCACTAGTCTGCTGTATGTTTTACTGAAGGATGCTGGTGTTTTCTCTTTCCCTTGTATGAGAAAAGCAAAATCGTAAGGGAGAGTTGCTGGGCTACTCAGTCAAATGGTTAGAGGGGCTTCAAGAATGTAAAGGTAGGACTCAGGAGACAGAAACTTTCTTTTTTTTTTTTCTTTTTTCCTATGAGTGGGGGAATACAGATTCTCCCCAGACAGCCTGATCCACACACTAATTTTCTCAGCACATACTACAGTTGTTACACATAGATGTTAATTTATTTATTTATTTTTTTTATTAGAGAATTTCTTTCAAAGTACCGCAGATAGTTGTATTTGTAGTACGGTATAACTGAAAACAATTATTTTTCAAGTTTTTACAAGACTTTACTCTGCAATGCACAAGGCACAAGAGAAAACAGAACCCAGACAACAGTGATTTAATGTAGTGTGAGGACTGGAAAACACAGCCCAGTGAAGATTTCTCTCACTTCATTGATGGTTGCACCAAGCCTGCATTCTGAAGAAGCTAAAAAGGTCACTGTAAGAGAGACAGTTTTTGTGTGGCCCTGGTAGATAAAGAGACCTGTAAGACAAGAGAAAGGGTGAGTTCAGACTGATCAGTTTTCCATGGATAAAATAAAGATAACTCCTCTGCTGGAGATACAGGATTCACATTTATGGGCAGACTTCTCATTAAGATAGAACTAGGAAAAAGTGTGGAAACGGAACCCATATCTTCCTTCTACTAAAAAGGGAATTAAGAAGATTTTCCAGATTGAACTCAAATTGCTGTTGGTCTTACAACGGTTTTTAGGCTTCTGAGCCTTATTTTACTTTGCAGTGCAGAACCATATAAGCGTTTAATGAAATTACCACAGTTTGGGAAGAAAATGTGCAGAGTTGTCAAATGGGACTAGAAAACTCTAATTGCAATATGAACTATTTTTTGGAGAATGTGTAAGATCAAAAGAGGTGGAAGAAGTGCTAAATATCACACCACATAAAGAGCTCTATCTGAAAGCACAATAGCTCTCCTTCTGCTATCACAGCATCAATAAATAAACCTAATGAAATTCATGACACATTATTGCATTGCTCTGTATTGCCCCTATTCATTTAAAAATGATGAACACATTTAAAATAATTCACAACCTGTCAAACGCCTGTGAGCAATGCAGTTAGACTGGAGCTTTAAGAAGCCTCTGTGAAGATCTTATGAGAGAGCTTGATACAACCTAAATCAAAGTGGAGATGGAAGTATGCGAAACCAGCATAATAACTACTTCACCTGAATCTATGAGTACAGTTGTATCCAATATATTTACACTGTTCACCAATGATATGTACTTACTGAAGCTGCACTGTCAATAAAAAGCACATTAAGAACCTTCTGAAAGAGCTTCCCTGTCAATTAGACTGCGGATACATTCTATTGCTCCAGTTTTCCTGTCAATTTAATATACTGGATCATATTAACAGTACTGGCTTGTCAATAAGGTAAATCCGAATCCTATTAATGGAGTTACACTGCCAATTTAATCGGCTTCCTGTTTATCGAGCTCCCCAGTATTTGGGAAAGCTGTAAAATGGGATTATAAGGTTAGGTTGCATGCATCTGTCTCTGTAATATATAAATATTTGAGGAGTTGTATCCTACTGTGAAGAAACACATGTAGTAACCTTATTCCTTTAATATGAACTTCAGACGACAGAATAGTCCTGTGGTTTACCATCACTGAGAAAATACAAAATAATCCTCATTTATCACATTATATTTCCTGCTTGCTCTTAGTAACACTGTTACAGAACGGTCTACATGTTTGCCAGAAACACAGAAGTGCCAAGAGTTGTACGCAATCCATCCCACCTGCATGAGAGTATCTGTACAAGAAAATAATAAAGAAGATAAAATATGTTTTAGCAATTAAATCTGAAATACTCAAAAAGTTCAATGCTTGATTAGTCCTTTTGTTGTGCTGTATAATCTCGATGGAATAGAAACTTGTAGCCATAATTTTAGTGCAACAGAGACCCCTGGAAATAAATAATATGAGGTAGTAGTTCAGGCATTAAAAAACAAGCAAACAGACAAACAAACAACAACAACAAAAAACAGCAGAAATTCTATTTAATAGAAGCCTTAATGAAGTTGAACATTAGTTGCTTTTTACCACATTCAATATTAAATAACTACTTTGACTGGATTAGCAGAATATACAACAGACCATTAAACTGATTATATTAAAACAAATCAACAAAAAAACAAACAAAACAAAAATTAAAACCTTTTACTTAAAAAAGAAAAAAAGAAAAAAGTAATTGCATTAGAATGTACTGGGCATTCTCTTATCAAATTGATTCTCTAGATCTAACTTGAAAATGTGGATTTAGAAAAACATGGTCCAAAATGACAGTTAAAGGTCAATGAATCAAGTTGCCAATTATATTTTCTGGTAGCAGATGGGTGCAATGAAACCTAATGATTGAATTTGAAACGCTTTAATGCACCTTTTATCCATGGCTCCCACCATATTGAGTTTACCTCAGTATTCCTAACAGATATTATGTTTACTGCATAACAAACTCAACCACGGTTAACTAACCAGATTGAAATCTGAACTCCTCAGAACATCCAGTTTATTGAAGAATATCATACCACAGAATCAGAATAACACTTGGGAGATTATCTTTGATATCTTTAGCCTTTTTTCACTTTTCACTTCAAACTACATGTTAAATATTAAGTCTCTAAGTTAACACATTAAAATTAGATGGATGTTTAAAAAAAGAGAAAGAAAAAGAGAAAGAAAAAGAAAAAGAAAAAGAAAAAGAAAAAGAAAAAGAAAAAGAAAAAGAAAAAGAAAAAGAAAAAGAAAAAGAAAAAGAAAAAAGAAAAAAGAAAAAAGAAAAAAGAAAAAGAAGCTACTGCCTTGAAATTTAAAGAGATCAAAGTATTTGTTATCATTTCAAAAACATTTTTATTCCCTTGCGTTTTTAACCCTTTCTTTTTCTGTGTGAAAGCAACCTTTTTTTTCTTTTCTTCACATACAGATATTCTAAGATACAATTGTAAATTGCTGGCATTTTTATTTTTAATGTTAATGCTTTTCTGAAAGCTCTTACTCAGCAGGAACACCCACTGAAGCCTATAAGAGTTATAGAATATATCTTATTCTTACCACTGCTGTTTTCTTGTTTGTAAGAGCAGTAGATCACAGATGTTTTCTGAACAGATAAAAGCTTTATAAAAACTGGAATGCTATCTGGTGGAGAAGATCAAATTATGGCTTTTTAACACTGACAAACTGTTTTGTACTCATAAGGTTCAGTAAGGGGAAGGAGAGAAAATATTTTAAATCTGTTAAGTTCATGTTAACACCTATCCACTATGTTTACCTTCTATCCAACCCATACTCTCGCTAAAAGCAACAATAAAACTCCCAGGAGTCATGACCTGAGGTCTAATAAAATCAATGGATGTTTTCAGTTTGGTTTCAGTGATCCTTGGATCAGACTGTTTAGCTCAATTACAGGATAAGTGAGTCTTTACATAGTGTGCTACATTCCCACAGATACATATGTTGTACGCATTGGAAAGCTGCAAAGGAGCAGGAATATTACTATGGTGATAGAAAGTGAAAAAAATTCTTATACATAATATTCCTTTATGCCAGCATATGGTCCTGTCAATGGATGACATTTAAACCAATTTGTAATGGCAGCAACAAGCATAGGTGATTAGCTTGGCAGAAGACACTGTACGTAGCAAAAGAGTCCAGTTCTATTATTCTTCAATTCAGTGTGAAAAATATTAGCAATGATTCCCTTAAATTTCTCAGGAATTAAAAAGCAAACTGCAGATGCTAAAACTTACAATAGTTTCTTCTCATAATGTTAGAAAAAGACCTACCACTAAATATGCTGCCAAAGTAATGGCTGAATTTATGACAGAATAGTAGATCATAAACCTTACAGCTTCACACGCCTGTGTAAGGAGATTTTCAACTATAAAATGGTGATGAGTTGATTTATTATTTGTGACATAAGATAAATAATTTAGGCTTGCACAAATTTTGCAAGAGGTTCTGTCCCTAAATATACCTTAAAGCCATAACATTCAGATGCCCATGATGAGGTACCTCATAAAATGTAAAGTTTGATTGAATACACCACAAATACAGTATCAATGGCCAAGTAGGCGTAGACAGAAAAAATAAGGTCTTTTGATTACCAAGCTCTGTATAACCATCCACATCTCTGTCACTTCAATGTCAACCTAATGCTATGACTTCATATTCTGTACTTGTTCTTGTACTTGTACTTGTTATGTACTTCATCTTCTGTACTTGTTCTATCAGGAGATAGAACAAGTAAAGAAGATTGTTATATTTCTCAAAAAGAATTCTTCACCTATAATACAACACTCACTTATACGGGGATCGCTACAGTAACTTCTGTACTCACAGGTAATTTAGGGTGTGAATTTAACATGTAAATTCTTATCAACCTAGGAGAAAATGTTCTGGATTACTCATCTCATTAAAGCTTGCCATACTAAGACTATGAAAGAAGATTTTATTGTTAAAATAAACCATATAGCAAAGGGTTCTCTGCAAAGACTGCAGGAAAAACAAACAAACAAACAAACAAACAAAAAACAAACAAACCTCATCTGTTCTAAACTTATGTTGGTTTATATACATCTAGGAAATTTCCACAAGATTCACCACAGACAGACTCAATATCTATACTAATATTTGACTGAGGTGTTGTTGGAATACAGTATTTATAGTATGGATTTGTCTCTATATTTAATTAGCTCAGCCAGCATTTGAGCACATTCTTTCAAATACAAATGAATGTAACTATGTTGTATATCATTTTTTATTCTCTTAAATATCAATTTTCAAAGAAAAGAGTTAATGTAACCTTATCTAAACAATGTCCACGTCACAAAAGTCCCAAACTAGTCTTCAGATGTTTGTTGTATGGATGAATTACCTTTCCAAATAGGAAAATAACTGAAATACAGCAACCATTGTGCAAGAAATTCTAAAGAAACTCTCATGCATTGGACAAGAAAATTATTTGTTAAAGTTGTTCTCACTGCCTTTCCTGAACATCAGAACCAATTATGTGTTTGGATGTGCTACTCCCGGCAGGTGGGTAAAGAGCCCACATGAAGCCATACCAACAGATTTCTTCACTGGAACTCAACACGAGAGTTAAGTACTCACCCACATGAAATGATCTCTGAAAGACCATTACCTGTACATGCAGTTCTACATGTATGCCCTTAAAACCTTTTCAGGTAGAAAATTTCATTTGGAGATGGATTAGATAATTTCAATGTAAAGTTACCCATTTACATAATTAAAGGTCATCTTATTCTATTGATGTTTCTCTTTAAATAAGCAGATTTGTGAATAAAACAAAAATATACAGTAGCAAGGCCTACAATATGGGCTTCAGTTCACATGCAGCTTCACCAATTTCACTGTGACTTTCTAATAATGAGTAAACTTAGGTCTGTTGATTGCTTTCATTTAGATCTTCTCAGACATAACAGTAAAATAACATGCTCTTCTAAAATATGCTGGGATCAAGAGTAAAATCAATCATCTATAAAAATAGAATTAGGATATAATTTCTAGAATGCCATTTATCAAACTTCAGCAGAGTTACTAAGGCCTACTATCTGAAACCCTATGTCTAAAGACTTGTAATAGGATTACTAATATAACCTTAACCATTACAAAACAAACATCACCAATATAATGATACCAATAGCTTTAACAGTGCATAAGGAATAGACAGTTACTTGCAAGAATTAATCTTCCATTTCACACATCTGCCCAAGGGAGTTATTGTAATTGCAAAAAATTTACTCTTAGACTGCTGAGACTCATAGTAATTATGTTTCTTTTTTTTTTAAAAATAGAAATAGCCACAGGTAGTAAAAGATTGGGTTTTGAGATAGGGAAGTGGGCATGCATTCTAACCTAAATTACTATGTTTATTATTACTAAAATACTATCTTTATTATAAAATACTATAGAAAATGTACAGCTCAAAATTTAAATTAGGACAAAATCTTTTATTTAAGTAATATCTTCTCCTCCGCTGGCTCTTCAACATGACTGCAAACAATTTATCTAAACATCTTTGCCAATATTAGCCAAAATTCCTGAGGATTATATTTGTTTAATAAAAGCAGTTTTCTTTTGCTTTACTTTTATCCAAAGAACACAAGCTAACAAGCAGGTCAGAATCTGGAAATCTATCTACTCATTCCTAATGTTATTTTGCCAGTATTGATGTAGGAGGGGATGAAGAAAAGACACTCCTTGTGTTTCTGCACTTACATTTTAAATGAACTAAAATTAAAGTTTTCTTCAAAATTCTGGAATTCAGTTTGAAACATGCAATTAATTAAAACGAGCTACTTGACAATTGAAGGAACTACAGTTTCCTTTACAATCACATTACTGTAATGATGGGATATGTATTGTTGAGGAAGATCACATATATGGTGGCCAATTAATAAACAATAAATAAATTCATCCATTTGTTCTGCCCCTTGCAATAATGTTTTCTGTTGCATCTGGAAAGAAGCTACAGGTAGTTCAGACAGACAGAAAACATTCACAGACAGATGAAATCATAACTATGTGATTAAAAACAAACAAACAAACAAACAAAACATCCCCCCCCCTTTTTTTTTCATCCCATAGATACTTTCTATGTTGTAGAAAAAAGGCATAGATTGCCACCATCTTCTAAAACACAGATAATGCATAGTGTTAAATAAATGAATAAATAGATATGCATTGCTTATTAATAACTCTTAATATTTTATTTTTTTTAATCTGGCTAAATAGTTGCTTTGAATCTGTGCTGCTGTCACATCTATGTATCTACACATAAGCAGTTTTATTATCTGGCATAAACTCTAGACATTCAAATAGTTTCCAAGGCTTCATGTCTCACATTTTTTAAAAGGCTTTTAAGTTCATTATTTCCCAAGCACTTAAATTCCACTACATTCTTATTGTCATTTGATCCACTGAAATGATGAAGAGATCAGAAAAGAACACACTGGGTACTTTACAGCTGTGGCTGGATAATCTTGCTCATGATCATCAAAGCAGGATTGTTTTTTATGATCTTCAAATCTGCATATCAAATTACACAAGTCTATGCAAAAGAGCAAAAATATCAAATATTCAGACATCAGGACTATCTCAATAGAGTACTAGAGAATGCAGTTTGAGCATAAGTGATACGAACAGCTTTTGCAGCTTTGCAGTGTTTTTAAAGTAAAGGAGAAAAGCAACAGGGAGCAGTTGAGCTAACACAGACTAAGAGATTCTGAGCTAAATTCTACATGTGCTTACGCATATCAGCAGCTCCATTCCTGTAAGCAATCCATTTAACTCAGTGATTCTATTGACCTAAATTAAAATATTCACAGAATAAGTATTCTAAGATAGTTCCTTGAAAGACATAGTAGAAATGCAATTTTTTTTTTAAAAAAAAAAAAGTTAGTGTCTGTAAGTCTCAAAATTACTTATGTACTGATTAAAGACATCAACTTGTTTTTTTCTGCTTTTGTTGGCAATAGTCTGTCCCTTAGTGTCAGTAGGAACAAAGCCCAATAACCTTGTAGTGTTTTTGTTGTTGTTTTTAACCCTTAAAATATTATACATCTTAAATATTTTCATTAAGTATGTTTAGCTCACATGGGTATACCTTAAAAAAAAAATAACAACAACAACAAGAAAAAAAACACAACAACAACAAAAAACCCACAACTGTGTTGTAGCTAAACATGCTTATCTGTAAGTGGTTGCTTAGCAATCAGCAATGAACAAGACAAAAATATAAAAGTAAAGATAGAGACTGACATGTTCTGTGTTTGAATCATGGCATTCACTAAAATGAACAGAGTAAGACCAACAGAAGTTTAAAACAAAACTCTATTAATAAAATAATCCATACAACTGTCTTTAGGAACAAACTATGCTTTCAAAAGCTACGAATTGTGATTCACTTGTCTGTTCTCAGTAAGAAAATCCTTTAGCTATTATTAAAAATACATTAAAATCCTTCAAAATTTTGATGAAGCCATTATTTACCTTTTGTTTTTAATTCAATTGTCAAGTGTGCTTCCAATGATTTTAAACACAGTATATAACTACAAAGCAAGCAAGAGTTTATAGCTTTGAAGACTTGAAATTGATTTTTAATGCACCAGCTTTCAAACACTACAAAGGCTGCTCTCTGCTGATAAAGACAGTAAACAAGAAATTGTCCTTTAAATGTTCCCTTTAATGCTTTTCTTTAATTAAAAATCAATCAAAAACAAAAACAAAACAAAAAAACCCCAGAATTGTGACATTAAAAAATTGAAATTAATACATTAAAGTGTTTAAGGATTTTTGACAGGCGATGCATTCAAACTAGAATGAAAACTTGTTACTTTTGTTTACTTCTGTCAGTTTAGAATTTTATATTTCTTCTTGCTTTGAACACTGTTCATCAAGAAATAAAAACAAGTCAAGATAGTTAAGCACTGAACACAGCTATTTTTAGTGTGTAGAAATGTTAAAATTGAGATAATATAAAAGTAGATGTTTTAAAAGTACTTAAGTAAAATGATTTTCATACCTTTGGGTTATTTTAATATATTCCTTTCCTCTAATCAAACTAAAGCCTATTTATGTAGATTAGTTATATCTAGAGTCTCATTTATCCAACCTGTATTTATCCTTTGATCACAAAGCTTGTTAACTTAAATGGTCTTTTATTGTTATGATTCGTTTTCCCATAATTATGCAGTTTAACTGCCTGATTTTTTTTGAATAAATATATGCAAACGTGCCAATCATATTCAGCAGTGTTATGCTAGATGCTCAATGAACTGTAAGAGCCATTTCAATACAATAAAACTGCCTGGAAGTGTTCCAGGGCAAGGACTGCAAATACCAGTAATCATAGTGTCACTGGAACTAGCACAGGCAAATACAAGCATGTCACATGTACCAATAGATGGCCTGAAACACTGCCTGAAACTCATTTTGCATGTCTATCACTGCAAGAACTTACAATGCATCGATCTGAGGTCCCACCCACACTACTTGTAATGAGAATACTGCTTTTCCCTTCCAGAGTCCTCCTCTGGCATGCAGCGGAGACTGCAGCACACAGCCACACAGCAGGGAACAGGATGTAATTAGAAACTCTTCTGTTACAGACAAGTATTTTATGAACCAGAGGAACTCTGGTTTGATGCATAAATGACAAAGGCAGTAGAAACTTCATAGATAGTATGAAATACTGTTCACTTTAAGTATTTACTTGCCTAGATTGCCTATAGGGCACAAAATTGAAAATAGATCATCATGGGGGTTCAAGCAGGTGCCATCTCCTCACTGCACCAAAAGTTGTAAACTGATCTTCATGCTGTCATGCTTCACAAGCAGCATTAGCAATTTGCAGCAACATTTCGGCATTATCTGTACATGTAGAGGGACTCAATTTTTAGGACTTAGGGAAGTATTTTCTTATTTCAAGCAACTGCTATCCTTTCTATACATTTAGCTCTGTAGTTGATGCAATTCAGTAAAGAGATGCTTCTCTTGTGACTTTAATAAGCAGGAATTGTATCAGAAGCCTTTGGGACTAAGAAAATATATGACTGCTCAAGGAGGTTATTTAAAGCACTACCTAATATCCTAATTAACAGGGATATTCATATGAATTTGCTTATTCTTGAATGTAGTACTTAATACTGAGCATTTTTTCTAAAACGTTTAATTATTTATCTATATCTTTCTCATAGGATTTACAGTAATTAATCCAAAATCTTCTTCTGAAAAAGACTACTGTAGAATAGTAATAATAATGATGATGATGATGATGATGATGATGATGATGATGATGATGATGATGATAAAGCTGTATTTAAAAGACCATGACAAACAAATTGCAAGGGCTTAGAATGCACCCTAGCTAAGATTTATTGCAGTCAGCATGCTCCTATATCCCATTGTTTCAGGAAAAGCTGCAACAAATAGTTAATCTCCTTGCTTCCCCCTTTAAAAACTTAATATTCAAAGAACACACTGCACTCAAAGAAATTTTTCCAAAATGATATTGCCACTCTCTTCCTAGTGTCTTTTTTTTTCTTTTACTTTGTTTTCTGTTTTTAAATTATTATTTTCCTATATAGGTAAGAGACTGCATTCCCCTGAGAGTTTTACGTTTTTCCTATATTCTCAAAACCTTTAGCATTAATTTCACCATTTCTCTACAGCTGAAGTGGAGATACAATTGAAAGCATAAAGCTCTCAGACTATCTGCTGTAAAAATTTGTCCCAACTGCTCTACTCTGACCTTTTGACTTCGATACTTTTAAAGATAAAAATGGAACTGTGTTTCTGCTCCAGTCAACAAATCATTGTTTAAGTTCTTTTCTCAAGAAAATTTCTACCTGTTGGAAAACACTAGTAGCAAAATGTAATTCCTTTATATTTACAGGCACTCCTCAATCTTGAAGCAATGTCTCAAGTCCTCTGCCATGCATCCTATATGTTTTTATTACAAAGAAAACAGCAGCCAATATATGTACATTTGCCGATAATTTGGCAAGGCATTTTAACTTTTAGAGAAACAATGAAGAAACAGATCAAGCAAGATCTTTCAAAAACATAGATGCAAATGTTACTCTGTATGTTAATGCTTCTTGAGGAGGAAGATAATAAAATGAAAACCAAATCCCAAATAGTTTACAGCCATATATTGTGACCAGAACATATTCTCTCATTCATATTTTTACCTTCTTAGAGAAGCAAGTTTGTACCTATGCCTTTTTATCAGCAAGTGATATTTTCAAATAGGCTAACCTAATTACAATTTTCCATGTATCAATATTTGCTGAATGTTAAGAATGTCACATTCTGCACATTTTTCTAAAATTTATGAAAACATATGAAAAAGGAATTTTGGTGATATGTTCAACTGAGTACTTGATTTCCTCTTGCAGCTGCACACCTGTTTGTGTTACAGTTCACATCATAGAGCCAAAATCTTCTAAATTCTAGTCTTGTCAATTAATGTCTGTAAAGATGCTGTAAGAAAACATCACAAAAAAGATGAAGTCTAAAAATAAAAGGCCTAATCATACTATTCTTAGTTGCACCCCTTAAGAATCTTAGTCACGGTTTACTTCAATCCACTGAAATAATTGATGAAGACAACATTATGCTACTGACTGATACCTGAGTAAAACCAGGCCTTCTCTTCAATGTGGATAAGAATAACAGAAACTTGGCCAAACCTGCTGTTAAAAGATTACTCATCAATGGATCAGTCATGAAAATTGCACTGATAATTACAATCATGTGTGAAATTTACCAGTTAAAGTTAGGAAATAAGAGTGAGCACCAAGATGAGGAAAGCTTAGACAACTTTAAGATCCATTGAGAGGTGAGAGCCAGTAGATGCTGTATGACTTGTCTCATCACTTATTTTAACTGTGCTTTCTACTACTCCCATAATTTATAAAACAGCAACTTCTAGGGAGACATTATTATTCTTAATTTATTGGTGACCGAAAATTCCTATCATGGCAGTATCATTTTCTTTCTTAGATAAGCGTTCTACTTCAGTTTCTTCAGTTGCCTTTCTACGTGTATTTTTATTGCTTCATATTACAGCATTTCATCTTGGAAAGTTCTTTAGATTTCACATGGACTTATATATCAGGAATGACCCTTTTGAAATAATGTTGTTATAAACAGTATTGTCAAGGAGATCAAGACCAGGGAAGTAGTAACAAAAAAAAAAAAAAAAAACAGGGCACAAATTCTGCTTCCTCTGACTATTTCAGCAACTGGACACACACTTTGCTCTAGGTTGTTACACTTGCTCCCAAAGTGAACACACTTTTTCACAGCATTATGCAATGGAAAAAAAAAATGGAATTATGCTTCACCCAAACACAGAAAATGTCCTGTCCTGCAATTCTTGTACAGCTATTCCCAGTACCAACTTTAATGAATAAGTAAACCTAAAACTACAGAACATACATACAAAATCCTACTAATTGCATACTGTATTTACATTCACAAGAGTTATTTTGCAAGACATCTGCCCTTGCCAGATTGTAAAAATTACCATTATTCATCTCAGTCAGGCTGTTCTGAAATTTCATTTCATGACAGTCCTTAGATATGGCCCTAGAATATATTCAAACATGTAATGAGTACAAACTTGCCAATCTGCAAATGTGTAGAACTGCCCCTGTGTCCTCTTGGTGTAGAATATTAATTTGTACTAGCTGTTGTGAGAGAGAATATTTGCAGCACGAGATACAGAAATCAAACTTAATAACTGATTTTACACAGGAATTTTAAAACACTGAGTACAACACAACTTCTAAAGGGAAAGTTGTATGCTTCTTTTTTTGCAAGACATTTCTGAGCTGAAGTTTCTCAGGGTAAAGCATGAGACAATACAACATCTAAAGAGAGAGCAGTAATAACATAGCTTATGATTTTGTTTTGTTTTGTTTTGTTTTGTTTTTTTCCCTGAAGATTACATCTTCTTAGGTACTACAAGGCACCTGACAATGAAGCTACACTGGGAGTTAAAACATCGTAAACATCGGGTGCCTGAAGTATTAAGAATGATCTGTACTTTATCTTAAAATGCTATGGGACTGCCTAGTACAGCAACTGAAGTGGTTCCCAGCTTGAGAGCTTCTTGCAGCACTACTAGTCTTTTTTCTCTGGGTTGTTTAGCAAAACCTGGGGACAGTATTTCCCTTATTAACTCCTGCCTCATTTCTCGAATATATATAAATCTCCTCAAGTTGCACTACAAGAATAATAAATAATCTCTAGTCTTTGTAGTAGACAGTTTTCTTCACTACTCTCGTGTCACTTTGAGGAATCTTTTTCCAGAACTTATATATTTAAGGAACCTATTTGTTCCCCTGTATCCATCCATTCTTATACTGCAGGAAAAGAAACTGTTACTTGTTCATGCAGGGAAAGGTTTCCCCATAACTAACACAAACTGATCATCACATAAACTTCTGTTATGAGAGCATACATGTGTATGTTTATACATTTTTCACATATATATACATATGTATGCCTTATATATACATATTTAATATATCTTCTTCAAAATAAAGCAAAATATTGTTTCTCTTAGTCAGATGAGTACATGAGTTTGATGTATACAGCAAAATTAGATGAACAGAATTTGCCCAGTGGGCTTCAAGATCTCAACTGAATAGATACTGCCTGTCAGCCATGTAGACACTCAATTTTCACCAGCTATCCCCATTTTTCCCCAGTAAAAATGAACAGTTTGGACTCCAAGTGATTGAAAGACTGCATGGAATACTTAATGTGGTGACGAGAATAGTGTAGTTCTTGTCTATATTTGAATGTTTTTCACTGAGTTACCTTTTGAAAGCACTGTTTCTAAAGTATGTTTAGAATGTGATTGCTGAAGTAAAAAACAGCAGAATGTGTTAATGTGTATTTGTTCTAACTCTACGGTGTGTTATTAACGTTGTTCTTTATACACATCAACCTCACATGCATGTCAAATTACAGTCTATTTTCAGAAAACGTAGGCAGTTGCAATTCTCTTATATGCCAATAAATGCTAGAGGTATTCAGAACCCTTGTCTATTTATCCAAAATTTTATACGTACCTGTAAGTGTGATGTTTAAATTATTTAATTATTATAGCAACAAAGGACTTCTCTGACTCACTTAAGCAACACATACAATCACTACAAGTAGCTGAATGCTACAAAGTAGTGAATAAAGACACAAGTTGTTAGACCTTGTGACTAGTGAATAACAGGTGTCACTCAAAGAGAGGGAAAACAACACTGCTCTCATATATATCCAGTAGTATTTTGCTTTTAGTCCTCTGGGGTCAGTCTGAAACATATAGCCACTAAGCAACAGTTTACCCCACAGGTATACACTGATATAAATTGTGCTCTCTGAAGAACAATTTCATTGGAAATCGCAAAGCCTACTGCTGTTAACAACCCCTACTGAAAAGGAGAGGAAAAAAAAAAAAAAAGAAGAAGAAGAAGACAAGCACTCTTATCAGGAGTGAGAAAATTTGGATCTTTCAGATTAATAAATTATTTGATATTAAATATTTACAGACTCAATTGCTCTAAGTAATAATATAACACTATGTGTATACATATGTATATTAATTGCATATAAGCATATTTATAGATAGATCTATAAATATATTTATATATAGATATATGAAGTTATAATATCTAACTCCTGCTACAGAACTTTGCCATTCTCACTTGCTGAGAAAATGAGTGAAGGAAAGAATTTTCATTGTATTAATAATATAGTGTAAGATTACCACAATTCAACAATATACCTGGAAAATAACTCAAGTGAATATTCGCTAGGGAACACTTGTACAACCATGTGACTTTCTCTCACTGAAGTAACTAAGAAAACTGCTGTTTCGAATTGACTAATGAAAGGAGATGATAAAGCAGCTGCTTGGATTCTGTATCTTTTTTTATCCACTGGTTATACTTTTTATTCCTAATTGTGCAATTTGCTCTTCCTGTGTTTCCTGTGATATGTTAGATCCACAGAGAGGAATGATCCTTTACAGCTTCTCCGTGAGCTTGCAGTTTGAATTTTATATGATGCAGAAATGGAAGAACAGACAGAAAGTAGCGTGTACATACTAAATTCAAATTTTATATAGAATTTACTATAGAGATGTAGAGATGGATAATACAAAACGTATTTCAGGAATAAAAAATAAGAGTGAAGAAGGATAGGATTTTCCCCTCTGACTACTTAAGTCTGGGTCTCTCCTGGACTGAAAACAACTGTTCTTTTTCACATGGTGGCTTTGTTTGGTTAATACAGTCAAAAAGAATAACATTAGCAAATTCATTTGAACAGGTGTTGACTGGGGAAAATGAGTGCTTCCTAATCTGTTCGCTGGACCATCTAAGTATTCCATGTTGGATATTCAGGAAGAACAAGAGCAAAATATTTGATACGTCTGTATGTGCTGTGTGGAGTTATGGTAGCATTTCCCACAGTTGCCATATCAAAAAACTCTTACAGAAACCACAACACACCTTTTTAAGGGAGGAAATTCCTCTTTTAGCTTTATATAGACCTCAGGATAAATAAATAAGTAAATAAATAAATAAAATCATGACTGATTATACAGTGAACACTGTAAAAAAGGTATCATATTTTCCATAGGGGTTTTACACTACAATTGAATGTTTACTACTCAGTAGCATCAATACATGAATTAATTGCTTCATATAGGCATTACATGGTTGTAGAAAAGTAAAATTATTTGGCTCTTAGTAACTATTACACTTGTCAGTAGGTTAAAAAAAAAAAAATAAAATCTTTTTTTCTTAGCACTCTGACCACTCCATTTTACAGTAAAAAAAAACGTTGACATTACTTAAACATGTGTCATTGAAAGTTATTTGTCTCATAAAGCATGAATTATAAATCAAATTATCTCTGGTTGCGCCCTAACCTAAACTCTTTCCTGAAGTGTCACTTTTTGTTAAAATCAATTCCAGATTTTACGTATTGCTCTGCTCACCTAATTGACAGCAACACAAATTCATGATAGGCATAAAATGAAATTGTTTCTGTGACACAACTCAATTCAATAGTGGGTTGAGGATTAGTTCACAGTGACCTTGTACAAACAGCCTTTACTTTCTCTTTTCTTTTTTCTTTCTTTTTTTTTTCTTTTTTTCTTTTTCTTTTTTTTTTTTTTTTTCTTTTTTTCCCCCTGTCAAAAACATTCAATTTACAGGCTATCAGTTACTGGAATTTTTGTTACTTAACTTTTCAATTACTGACGGCCACTTCTATTTAGTTTAAAATGTTAGATGCAGCTGGCAACTAGAATATTCGGTGTTCACAGACTGCAGGGTAGCATAACTCAAAGGTACTAGGAATTTTCTTTTGGTACATCAAGTGTCTAAAGTGCAACTTCTTTCCCACTAGCTGCATACACAAAGTGAGTCTGTGTCACTTCTGATACACTCAGTTCATTCCCCTATGACTCAGAACAGCGTATTAGGAGACCACAGGACAAAACAGATATGACATTTCAAATATATTTAATAGCCATTATCCAGAGCCTGCTTTCAATCCAAACGTTAAAAATCACTTTGGAACATTCCTGTAGTATTTGAACATTGAGCTGCATTAATCATGAAGCAATACTTTAAATTAAATCAACTGGAGCCAAATTCTGCCCTCACCTTCATTCTGTGAGTTCATTGCCCTAGAATATGTCGTCTGAGTTTGGACTACCTGCTAGAAATTAAGTCAATTGATTAGCACCCTATATCCAATGGTCCAAATTCTGCCATTTCTCACATTCACAAAAGTCAATAGAGGACAGTATGGATATAACTGACAGCAGAATGCAGCCCAGCTGTAATTTCTAAACGTAATTTCTTGGGTAGAAGACAGAGTATGTAACTCTTTCAGTATAAAGCAATAATCAATATTGACTCAGGCTACTGGAAATCTGACTAGTTGTTTTGCTGTTTTATGACAGGAGACGTCAGCTTTGTTGACATTTAGGGATAAGAGGAAGTCACCACATACATTTTTTTTCTGCTTGACTAAACAAAATTTTTGGTTGCTTATGGGGAGAGGAGGAGGCAATGGGGCCCCAGTCATACTGTTCTGTGTCAAAAATAAATATTTATGTATATATATTCTAAAGAAGGAAATAAGAAAAATAAAAAATAAAAACATACATCTTGAAAAGAAAGCTCATATTTACATACAGGATTGGAGGGCTATAATACACTGTTGCAATAGATATCCTCAGTGGGTAGAGTTTCTCTCATGTCCTGTCACTACAGATGATAAGATTGCTTTGGAAACACCCTCCCCCCTCTCCAACCCCAAACCAAAGCCAAGAGAAACCTGTGGAAGGGCCTGCCTATATCTGATGATCTTCTGGGAAATTACCCCCAAGTGCCCCAAATGTATTAAACGCCTACCTGCACTCTCACACGCACCTCATTTACACTGCTGTAACTCCATTTGTTTCTCTGGGCACTTACTTTTGAGTCACACAAGAAACACCTGTGTAACAGCAGAATCAGACACATCAAATGTGATCTGTTTCCACTTTTATTAAGTTCACCTCTCTTTAGTGACTTGGGTTGGTCCCTTCAGTGGTGCCTTACAGCAGATTTCACTGCAGACAAAACGTAAAGTTAAACCAGCGTCTAAAGTGAGGTCCAGGGTATTCTAAAAGTCTCCTACCTGAATTATGGACATCCGGCTCGGGGGAGCCTCGCTGGCGTTAGTCCCTTGCCCTGTGAAGCTGGTGTGGCAGCCCACATGTCCCTGGGGTACAGTCAGGTTGTTGGAGGCGGGCTTCAGGTACATCACCTCAGACCTGGGAGAGCTGAGGGGCAGGCGGGTCTGGTAGTCAAAGTACATGGGTGAGGTGGCCAGGGATGGGCTGCTCACCACGTTCATGACATTGAGGGGGCCCCGGCTGTCCTCGCCCTCACTGGGCACCAGCATAATGTCATTCTTGCTGATCTTCTTCTTCTTGCCCTTGCCCCCTCCACTGCCACTGCCTCCTCCTCCCCCGCCACTGCCTCCCCCTCCTCCCAGCTGAGGGTGGCTATACTCGGCAATGCGACAATTATAGGTGCGGATCTCCTTGTTCTCTCGCTTGCACTTCACAGCAATAGTAATCATGGCAGCTAGCAAGATGATGGAGACAGTACTCAGGGTCACAATCAGGGGCAGTGACAAGTCCCAGTGCGGCCGCCGATGCTGCTCGCCATTCACCTGTGGCTCGCCAGCCTCGGGTAGGGGCCCTGCCAAGGCCCTGACAATGAGTTTGGCCACTGCAGAGAGGCTGGGCTTGCCATGGTCACTGACTTTTACCACTAGTTCAGCCACAGGGCTGAGCTCCTCCCAGTAAGGGTGCAAGGTGCGTATCTCACCGCTAGTGGGGTCCATCTCAAAGAGGTGCTCCTCATTGCCTTCTACAATCTCATACGTGAGGCGCCCACTCTCCCCAAAGTCACTGTCCAGGGCACGAACGGTGCCTACAGGATAGCCCACCCCAGCATTGCGTGGCACCTGCAGCTCAGCAGTGTCATTGATGAGGGTAGGCAAGACAATGAGGGGTGCGTTGTCATTGACATCGAGCACGGTGACACGTACTGTGGCATTGCTCTCACGGTGGGGTGAACCTGAGTCCTTGGCCAGCACACGAAACTCAAAGTGCTTTGTCTGTTCATAGTTAAAGCTCCTCAGGGCATAGATAGCACCATTGGTTGGGTTGACGGAGACATAGGTGTAGATGGATACATCACCCACGTGCCCGGGCAGAATGGAATAAGAGACTGTCCCATTTTGGCCCAGGTCAGGGTCTTGAGCCAAGACAGAGCCCAAATACTCTCCAGGGATATTGTTCTCAGGCACCTGCAATACATAAAGATTCTTGCTAAAGCGGGGTGGATTGTCATTCTCATCAAGGATTCGGACAGAGAACGATTTGGTGGAGTTGAGTGGGGGGTTGCCCCCATCACGTGCCACAATGGTCACATTGTACTCATCCTGCGCTTCACGGTCGAGGGGCCGGTCAGTGACTACAGTGTAGAAGTTGTCATAGTTCTCCTCCAATGTAAAAGGGACAGCTCCAGGCCCACCACCACCTCCTAGCACCCGGCACTGGAGCTGCCCATTCTTACCCGAGTCACGGTCAGTGACCCGCACAAGGGCAATGACGGTGCCTGGTGGGGCAGCCTCACTCAGTGCTCCCTGGCGAACAGAGACAAAGCCAATGGTGGGAGCATTGTCATTGCGGTCAATGAGGCGGACAGTGACTTTGCAGTGAGCAGGGATGGGGTTGGGTCCTAGGTCTCGAGCCTGGACATCAATCTCTATAAGACCACTCTCCTCATAGTCCAAGTTGCCCTTGACACGGATGAGGCCACTCTGTGGGTCGATGCTAAAGAGGTCACGGACACGATCCGGTGCATAGCTGCTGAAGGAGTAGAGCACCTCACCGTTGGTGCCCTCATCAGCATCAGTAGCATTGAGGTCAATAACAGCTGTCCCTAGTGGTGCATTCTCTGGTAGTTCAACCACATAGGAGGCTGCTTCAAAGACAGGGCTGTTATCATTGGAGTCAATGAGGCGTACATTGATCTGCACCGTGCCCGAACGTGGTGGGTCGCCACCATCCAGTGCTGTCAACACCAGAGTGTGGTGGCTCTGCTCCTCACGGTCTAATGGCTTCTGGATGACCAGCTCCGGAAACTTTGTGCCATCACCACGGGACTTCACATCAAGAGAGAAGAGGCCATAGTCATCACGGGTTAGAAGGTAGGTGCGCAGCCCATTGTCCCCAGCATCTGGGTCATGGGCACTGGTAAGGGGGAAGCGGGTGCCTGGCGCAGCATTTTCTGAGATGTCCATGTCCACCTGGTCAGAAGGGAATGTTGGTGCATTGTCGTTCAGGTCCTGGATCTCCACTTTGATCATGCAGATCTCCTGGTCATTGGCGAACACCTCAAGGGACAGTTGGCACTTGGTGCTGCGCCGGCACAGTGCCTCACGGTCGATGCGTTGCTTGGTGTAGAGCAGCCCACTCTCCCCATCCACATCCAGGAGGTGAGGGGCCGAGTTCTCCAGCACCCGGAAGGTGGACTTGGGGCCACGGCCAGGGCCACTGCGCTCAGCAGGCTGCAGCCCACCACCTGCTGCCCCCGCTGCCAGCCGTGCATCGCGGCCAATGTTCCCAATGACCGTGCCTGCTCCCTGCTCCTCTGGCACTGAGTAATTTAGGTTCTTCAGTGTCAGGGCAGGAGCCCAGCAGAGGAAGAAGCAACAAATGAAAAGGTACATCCCCGAGCAGGGGTGGGGGTGGCAGCAGCTGCAGCGGTGACCAGGGTCGTCCCCGTCTTCTCTGCCTCCTGCACTAGGTTTATTCTTCCTCCTCCTCCTCTGTCGGCTCTCTTTTTTTTTTTTTCTTTTTCTTTTTTTATTCCTTCTCACTCCCCACCCCTATATTTTAAGTTCCTGAACCTGTTGCTCTAAAACATCTGCAGAGGCACAGGATGAGAGGCAGCAAATGGACCATGTAGCTCAGAGGGAGGGAGGGAGCAGACGGAGGGGGGCGGCGGGGGAGGGGGGAGTAGCTCCAGCAGCGTCTCAGGAAGTACTCGCCGTGACTGAGGTCCCCTCACAGTTACTTCGGCCGTCCAACTTCGGCAGTGGGAGGACTGTAAAAAAATCAGAAAATTTGCAAAAGATCTTCTCATCCAAGCAGACGAAGCGTTCCTGATCGCTGAATGTCCGCGGATGTACAAAGGATAATAAAAATAATAATCACAAAAAATTGGCGGTGGTGGTTGTTTTTCTAAAAAAAATGATCAAAAAAATTTTTATTTTTTTTGTTTAATACGTGTATTCATATATACATGGGAAAAGGGGATAGTGACCACAGGTCTATAAGCAGGGGGAGAAAAACCTTATTTGCTACTCATCACTTGTGATGCGATTGATGGAGTGGAGAGATGGGTGAGACAGAAGGGAAAAAAGTCTCAGCTTGTTGGAGAAGCCCTCTTCGTGTGCAATGAGAGGCAGTGAAATGTCTGATTGCACCGCGAGGCTGTTGGCTTTCAGGGAGTGTTTTGCTGCATTTAGAGATCTAATCTCGCATTGCTTGCGGCGGAGAGCTGCATCTCGCTGCCATTGGTATTTCCTCGGTTTCCTACACTCTCACTCTTTCCTTCCCGAATCAAAAGGCGAGGGCATGAGAATGGCAAAGCAGAGAATAAAATAAAAAATAAAAATGAAAGCAACTAACTAGTGTCCGGATTCACAATTCCCTTTCTCTCTACTACAAGCCTCCCACTCTCCTTCTAGGGTAGGGGAAAAAGAAAAAAGAAAAAAAAAAAAAATCAAGAAACCCACCAGCTCATCATCACCATTAGCAGCGAACATATATCTTTCAAGAGCAATCACAGGCAGCACTAATCAGATGCACGCTCTGGTTTCTTTAAGACAGGCCAGCAGCTGCCGCCACCACATCCTTTCTGTGTGTGTCTATGTGTGTGTGCAGATGCGTGTCTGAGGAGCTGCACTTTTCTCGCTGCAGTTTAATCCCAGTTTGCTTTTCTCTCCAGTCGAGAGGAAATCAACAGGCAACCCATGGCTGGACGCATAGATTAAACAAGAGCTCGAGAGAAAGGGAAGGACTGGGGGGGTGGGGGAGAGGGAAAAAAAAGAAAAGCACCACACATACACACACACACACTCTCTCTCTCTTAGTCTCCCTCTAAAAGGAAAACAGTCTCTGTATTCACAGGGCTGCGCTGTCAAGTGCCTCTCTTTTCTTTCTATACAGCATCTCCTCCCAGTGACACTGCCACCCAGTCCGCTTCATTCAGGGGAGGGGAGAGGAAGAGAAAAGAAATCCCGGTGGTGAATAAAGTGGCAGGTCTTTTAATCGCCTGATTCACCTATATTAAACCTATGCAGCTCTGTGGCGGGTGTGATGCATTTTTGCAGCCCCTTCAGGCTCTTGTAGTCTCTCCAAGCATCTCAGTAATAGTAGGAAGAGCAGCAGCAATGCCAGATGCGTTTGCCCTGTCTGATTTACCTTTCCCAGTAAATACTGGGGAAGGGCAGCTCAATTTTGTTTCTGATTCTTTTAACAACTAAAAATAAATGAATGGCAGAAACCAAATGCAGGTGTTCCAGTCTGCTGGATGAGTCAGATCCAGCGGAACAAATCACATTCACTATCTCCTCATGTTCCTCCCTTCACAGACATTAGTTGCAGCTTCTCCCTAACGCTTCTCTGACTCACTCTATAGACAAAATAAATAAATAAATAATAAGATGTATGTTTTGGAGGGGAAGGGGGAAAGGGGGGGGAAAGAAAAAAGAAAAGAATGAGAGAGGGGGTGTCAGATCCAGCTACACTTTTACTATACCTCTTTCTCCTGGAGACTGAGGATCAGGAAAACAAGGCTGTTATCCACGCACTGGCACTGAGGCTCGTCTGTCTCCTGCTTTGCTGAGTGTTTTTAAACCACCTTTCCTCAGTGTTATGTGTGCAACAATCAGAGCTCTTTCAGATTAAAGGAAAAAATAAAAAGGAAAAAAAAAAAAAAAAAAAAGTAGAAAACACCCCAAAGCAACATAGGTTCCCAACACACAGCTCTAGTTCCGAGTCTCAGTCCTGCACTGCTTTTTCTCCTTTATTTGAGTCCGGACCCAAAGTACAGAGTTAATGCTGCAACCTGTGGTGGAGAGGCTGGCGAAAGCCAAAGCGAAAACACAATTTCTTCTCTGCCTCATTGGTGGGTGGCCCCTCGCAAACAGACGGTCGCCAGCCTTAGCCAGACAGCACGCAAAAGGAACGCCGACTCCCGATAAGCCAGATCCATGGCACCAGCCGCCCGCAGGGAAGTGGAGATGCAGGGAAAATTCAACAGTTGGAGCCGCTCTCTGCCTCTCACTCCCCCCTCTTTTTTTTTTTTTCTTTTTTTTTTTTTTCCCCTCCCTGTTCCTCTCCGCCTCGCCTCCCTCACTGCAGCACTAGCGGGGCTGCCTCTCCGCGCTCTCCCAGCGCCGCTCGCCGACTGCCTCTATTCACCTCACGCCGCGGCTTAAACATTGATACGGATTCCCCGTCAACCAATCGGAGGCGGCTTTAGCGACCTGCCCCGACACCTCCCAGCCAATGGGAAATAGCGGGCGGGAGGGGGGCGGAGCGGCGACGGACGCTGGGTGTCATTGATTAGATCGCTTCGCTGGGAGATGCGCTGCGTTCGTGGTGCTCGGGACGTGGGGCTTTGAACCCGCGTAGCGCAGCTTCCCAACCCTTACCCAACTCACCCCCTCCTCCCCCTCGCGCGGCTTTCCATCCTTAATGCCTTTTTTTTTTTTTTTTTCCCTCCCTTTGCTATTATTCCATTTATTTTAATAACGTATTAACAAGTCTTCTGTGATAACGGGCAGAGAACATAAGGAGATGCGAAGGGCGCACTCCTCCTTCAAAGCACTGCGAAGGAGCACTCTCCCCCCTCCTCTCCACCCTCCCCTTTCCTCCCGCACCCCGGGGACTACTCCGCCCTGGGCTGCAGGGAGGAAGGGTGGAAGGGGGGAGCCTGCCCGCCCCCCACATCATCCCCCAAGCAGCCCTGAAGGAGCCGCCCCAGGCGGGTGTCGCCCACCCTGAAGGAAAGGAGCGCTGGGGGCGGCCCCCGGTGCGCTGCGGTGCAGTGCGGGGCGAACGGCTGCAGCGCCCTCCCCACCCGGCGCGGCACAACGCACTGCACGCCCCCCGCACAGCGCGGTCCGGCACGGCACGGAGGGAGGTTATCGGGAGCGGGGGGAGGACTGAGGCTTGCAAGGTGAGAGCTCGGAGTGCCGGGAGGAAGCTGCCATTTGTGAGCTGTGAGTGACGAGCGTGTAAGTAGCATGAATCATTTAAGGTTAAAAAAATAACGAGGGGGAAAATCAACTCCGGAGCAATTAGAAGGTGCTCCCGGCAATTATTTTCAGAGCCGCTTTTATAAGGTTCGGTTTAAAGAAGTAGCTCTGTTGCCTTCCTCGGTAGGATAGCCTCCAGCCCTTTCGGTGCCTGTAAACATCATCCGACTTGGAGAAAGTCTTGATAATGCATCAATGCAATAAGTGTTCTTTCCGGACCCATCTCCCGTCCTGGAGACGTCTCTGTAGCTCGGGCACGGACAGGATGCCCTGCAGAATGACTCGTCTCGTAGCCATCATAAAACCAACGCTGTGTAAAAATGCAGTATATAAATAAACCATCCATACGTTAGCGGCAGTGTAAAATCACTGCTCTCAGACGTGCCAACTTTCAGCGCGAGAGCGACAGACAGACGAAATAAGGGAAATGTTTACAACATGCTTTGCTTTCCGAAGGAAGGCTTCAGATTGGCTGTTGAAAATTGGCGTACTCGGCCAAGTCACTTATTTGGAAAAGTCACCCGTAAAAGCAGGAGGGCTTTGGAAACGTAGCTAACACCAGAGCCAGACCCTGGGCTGCCAGGAGATCTCGCATCACCGCAGCTTGAATGCTGTGCACTCCTTTCCTTCCTTATCCCTTGCTCCCAGCCCGCAGGTTGTCTTAGGATGTCCAGGTATCTCCTGTTCATGCTACGATAACTGGAGGAAAAAAAAAAAAAAAAATTAAAAAAAAAAAAGGGTCATTGTAATTATGTATTGGCTCCCTCTAGCGTGCTAGGGACACTGCTGCATCTGGGGTATGTGTGTCTGGCCTGCGTGTGTACCTGTGTGGGAGCTTGAAGGGAGCCGGTGGAGCACCAGCAGGGGAAAACAGTCATTTCACTATTACAGTGGCATATACTGTGTAACAGGTGTAGGGCAGTGTATCATTTGGTGTATTGATGTTAAACTAAAAAAAAAAAAAAAAAAGAAAACTTAAGTCTTTTCTTTGGGATCACGCTCGTGTCTCCATCACTTTTCTCACCAGCCCACTGACTGTCTTTCCTTTCACATGACTCAGCATTTCACAGTAAATAATCGACTCCACAGTGAAGTCAATACATTTGAGGGCACTTTGCAGTTTGTAAAACAAGTACTCAGGACTATCAGTTAAAGAGAACATTATATAATCTGTTATCCAAGCACCTGTGTTCTTTACTTGTAAATTCTTCTTTTTTTTTTTTCATCAAGCATCTTACGGCTTGCAACATTTCATTGATACCAACAACATGAATAGAATATTTAGAGGAAACAATAAACGTGAATCACTAGCACTAGATCCTCAAAACTATGTCTGCCTGTTGGGTGATGGTCATAAGCAAAGTTCTTATCCCTTCACCCTGCAATTCATTCTGGTTTCCAGTACTAACTTCAGTAAACCTATTTTTTAATGCTCATTTTTGGATCTGATTATTAGCAATTTTGAGTAATTCCTTGGTAACAATCTCAGCTTGGCATCTTTTAAAACTGTGTCTCCTAATCCCAACAGTGGCTTATGTGCCTAAATAAAAGTAAAAAGCCAGGTAAAGAAATTGTTCCTGCATATGAATGCATGACTTTGCTAGGCTGATGTTTGTTACATCAGACAGTTTATAACAACAAAATGGCATTTATTGATTTTAATCCACCTGTGCAAGTAATGAATATTTTATTTGTTCAATGATTTTACAGTATATCTGAAATGCTTTTTTGTGTGTCAAATTTGTAGAGCACGCTACATGTTTGATAGCTAAGACTTGCATCATAATTTTCTATACACTTATCAGGAAATTGCTGTATTTTTCACATAGAAAAGATAGAAGTAAGATGTGTGAAGGTAATACCAATGAGTGCCAGTCATACATATGTGCTGAATGCCATGCCAGTGTGTACTGAATTTGTACTGAAAAAAAGGAAACAGAATAGAAACTACATTTAAAGATGTTTATAAATAGATTTGTGAGAAAGCTGTGGAAAAGCACAGACAAAATGCAAATCCTATATACTATAGCAATAAACATATACATTACACTATATCAGGTCAGTCCAGAACAAGCAAACAAAAAACACCATGAAGTGCTGTATGCCTGAGAAGCTCAGCAAAGGAGCAGAGTCCAATATAACAGCCCTAGCAATGATCTGTATGTGGAAGAATCAAATAAAGCTTTGGAAATCTAATTTTGGACATTTGGAATATCTGTTCATTGGAAGCTGTAGTCTGACTTCAGACTAAGTAATGGGTAGTAATAGAGCTTAACTCAAATCTAAATTTTTAAAAAACACTGACTAATCTTGAGCATAATAAAGCTATATTCAGAATTTTGAGGGAAGTATTCATTATAAAATCTATGCTCTGTCAAAAGTTTTCAAATGAAACTCTTTACTTCAGTACAGACAATACTTAAGCACAGACAAAAAAAGTTTCAGAACAAACATCCCTAAACAAATAAAAGAAAATAAGGAGATGAGGAGCAGATCAATATAGCTAAATGTCAAGGTTCAGTGTGTAAGTTGTTTGAGCCTAAAATGTATCATTGGGAAAGCCCAAATCCAATCACCTTGAAAGCAATAGAAAGAAGGAAAATTAGAAAGGCCAAGGAAGGAATTCAAAGAACAAAAAGTACATCACATACAGAGAATAAAAATACCTTCTCAAATACAAACGTATGCTTTATCAAAATGAGGAAGCCATGAGACAAAACTTGTGGATCTACTAGCTATACAGGATAGGAGGTACTGCAGAGAAATTAAATGTCTGTATTACAGTACTCGTAACAAATGGAGACATTTCCTCAAGTCCGCTTTCTTTTTAGTAACAAAGATGAGATGTGGGTGTGTATGGAGGTGTCACCACAGAGATTCTTAAAGAGCAGAAAGTATCTAACTAAATGGTAGTCATCAAGAGTTCTTACAGAATCTAAAAACGAAGTAAATGAACTGTTAAAAATATGCTGTCATTAAGATCAGTTACTATGTGTGAGGATTAAAAGGTATAAAATCTGTTTATTGTCAAGAAAGTCTAAAAGGGTGATCAAGGAATTACTGCGTGGCAAACTTTTAGTGTGATGGAAAAATAGTTGAAATGACAATAAAAAATAGAAATTTTATGGCATCTAGAGAAATGTAAGAGAACTACTATCCAGAAACTGAATGAAATCAATAGAAACCTTTCATCTGATTTGATTCATCCCATAATGATGAAGTAGTATAACTTACACAGATTAAAAGGACTTTTCTTCCATTTATTAGTATTGTTTCAAAGTACCAACGGAACAATAGATTAAATGCCTTTTGTGGCTCTGCATGGGAGTAGCTTTATGTCAATTTAAACAGCAGGATTTGGAAGGGAGAATAGTTACTGGGAAAAGCAACAAGAAGTGACAGTACAGTAGGTAACGGCAGGGGAAGGTGAGTGAGTAGATGGTGTTAGTGGACTAATAAAGAGCAGGAGCAAAGAAGTAGGGGAAATTAAAAAAAAAAAAAAAAAAGATGCTGAATTGGAGCACTGGGCTATTAAAAATACTTGAGGAAAGAGAAAGAGCAAGTAGGAGATAAATGTGAGATTGTTGCTGAAGCGATTAGGACTCACTTCTTCTATCTAGCTGGAATGTAATTCATTTACAGGTCTACCTGTGTCATTCTGAGGAGGAAAAAAGAAAAAAAAGAAAAGAGAAAAAAAAAAACAACAGATCCATTAGGCTTAGAGACAGGATGACTTGTTAGGCCAAAGATAAGTGGCTTAAGGCTTGGATTCTCATGCCTGCTTTCAGGCATGTTTTCTAATAACTGTTTAATACAGCATACTGAAACATCAATTTATTTATTTATTTATTATTACAATGAAAACAGGATGCAGAAAATTGTGTTTCAACCAGACTAAGTAGATGTTTTCTTAATAATTCAGAAGAATAAAACAATCTCTTCAAGAGCAATCGAACTAATGGAAACCTGTTCCCTACAAGTATGTGTTTTAATTTTTCCACTGCCACTAGTATTAGCTTCCCCCTGTGCTTTCCATTACCCTGCAGATGTGAGAGGCTGAGAGTGCTTGGAAAGGTGCAGTGGATGTTTCTCCTTTTCTACGTAGAGTATCCTTTCCTCTCCCATTCATACCCATCAACTTCAATGAAATTTTAAACTATAATCACCTTTGAAATTTCTGTCTCTCTTGCAAATCTCACTGAAATTGGCCTGTATTTTATGAAGTTACTGAAAATAATGATAGACGCTCAAGTTATCGTCAAGTTGGCTGTTTGTTTACTTAGATAACTTCCTTTAAAAATAACAGTCCAACAACAACTACAATATTATATGCAAGTAAATGCAGTAGAAAAAATTAACCATTCTCTTATTACATGATCCTAGTTCCAGAGGGCACAATATGACATGGCAAAAATGATCATATGTTATGGCTTGGCATGTTGCAATACATGCACAGATACTGCTAGCAAGTTAGGAATGCACCATGTGAAAATAAACAGCAGTTTTCAGTATGTATTAGAAAATTTGTGCATTTTGAATTAAAGGATGTGCTCTGAGGTATTTACCAGCTTCTCTGAAGCAAACTTTTTATGTAATTTAAAACTCCTTTGAAACTGACATTTTTTGTGTTCATGGTAGTTTGCATGAAGACCTGTAGAAATCAGCAACATGTTTCATTTTCACTGAAAAACTAAGTCCTTTACAGATGAAAGCCTGTTTTTTAAATTATTTGTGACAAGTCTGTTTGAGATTAGACCACATACACTCTTCAACGTTGCAAAGGTTTAACTATTTGTTAAGAAATTTTAAAATGTCATTAGAATTTAATTGATAGTTTAGTAGATGGTGTTTAGTTTGTCAGCAGTTATTGCAGGCTAATGTTTCCTATGTCCATTAAACTGTGTGTGGTAGACAGGGAGGATATTTGTCTTCTTCCCCTCTCCTCTGGGCTAGACTGCACTCTGAGAAGGGGGTAGGTTGTGTCTTTTGAGAGCACACAGCAGAAGAAACTTAAGGAAGTGCGGCGTAAAAAGGAGAAGGACTTAGAAAGGAAAGACAAAAGTAAGCAGAAACTCCAGAAAGTGCTGAGAAATGCATGGAAAAGAATAAATATTGATGTGTCAGAGAGGCAGGAAAGATAATGTTCTCCTGGACTGTAGGAGGGGACTGCAGAGCTGCTGTATGGTGACCATACACCCTGTCACAACAATATGAGCTAGGAGATATTTTTCTGCACATTTTTATTCTACCTCACTTTGGGATGTTTTATGAAACTTTATTTTGAAATCTGGTTTCTGAAGTTTAAAATCCTTCCGGGAGTGCTGGTACCACTTGAGGAAAAGGTAGAAACAGAACCACCTCAAAGATCTGAATAACTGGCAGTGGGGAAATACATGACAGTTGTGCAATAGTTGATTAGAATACCATTTCTGTGTATACCAACATTTAAAGACTCTGAAATTTACCTTGAACAGAAAGAGCAAATTTACAGAAAATAATCTCAGGGTGAGCAGGCATGATACTGAAACTTGCATTTTCATATAGGATTAGGCATTAATACAGTGTGATTGTTGTACTCTGGGACCCCAATGAAACTTAGGTGTGAAACACAGACTCTGCCCAGTAGAGTTCAAAGTTTTGTTATGTAAACTTAAATGTGGAAATAATATTTTTCTTCTCTCTTCATTTTAAAGCAAAAACAAAACCCTCAAGTCCCTAAACAAACAAGATTAGTTTCCAAGTGGAGTGTGAGGGAGCTGCTGGGTATTTCTCATATTTCTTGTACAGGTATGCCCCTAAAGGCACTGATAACATAGGTAATAATTTGAAATTCTCTGAAATTTCAGTATAGTTTGTCACTACACCTTCTTTTAAGAAGAAAATAGCAGTGCCTCCTCTGTTAGGATATTACTGAAAGCAGACTGAAACTGTTGCTGAGTCAAGAGGAATATGGCTGACGCTGCAGAACCAGTAAGTTTCTTAACTGGAACATCACAGGCTTCACGCATTTCACACCTTCAAGCTGCAGGAGATTTGGGTCACCTATTCAAAACAATTTCCCATATGTTAAACATCAGAGTGTTGCTTCTTATGCAATGGTTAGGTTTTTATTGTTCACTGTTTTTCAGTAGTGTTTGCTTGCAGTAGCCAAAGAGTTGTAGATTTTTTTCCTCTCAGAGAGCTTCTATGAGTCTGAAGGCTGTTGCATCAATCACACAGGTCAACAGTTTGTGAAGGCAAGAACCAACATCTTTATGGAAATCCAGAGACAGTGTTGCTACCTGCAAGATGAGGTAGGAAGCAGGGAACTGGGGAGGACTGAAATAATTCTGATGTAAAATGCTATGTAGTCCTCAGCCATAGAAATTCACCTCTGCTGGTATTCTTACTTTCACTACCCAGGTGGAATGAAGATATCATAGTTATTGAAAGTTCTGGTTTCTTAGTACAGTACTTAGCTTCCCGAAGAGAATAAGCATGACATCTAAGCACAAAATAATCTATGTATATTTATATATAAATTTGAAGGATATAAAGTTCCTACCAGACAAAAAATAAATAAAAAATAAAATAAAATAATAAAGGAAGCTTTTTGACTGTGGGGTATTTCCATGTTTTTGTCAGTTTATTTTTTCTAAGTTAGTATTTTGCACCAACAAAATTGCCAACATTCCCAAGGGCTTATGAAATTTCTCACGCATTGCACACTGAAGATTCTGCAAGCTAAATTTGCCTGTTATGCAGTCCTTTTGTTTCCAAAGTATTCCCTTATTCAGTTATACAGTTAGCAGCTCTAGTTTAAACATAACTGATTGCAACACTCTAAACAATTCTGTTGTTAAAACTCATGGAGAAACTGAATGCCATTTACTCTCTCCTTGCAGCAATTTCATAGAATTAGAGGGAAAAAAAAGTACCAACAATGTAATGAAACTGTTCTTACTCTGTACCCCAAAAGTCCAGGGACACATCAGGGATGACTAATAATGATAATGATGATAATAATAATAATAAATTTCCTGAGTTGTGTCACTTTTTTTTTTTTTTTTTTTTTTTTAATCTTTTGAAAAGGGAGTAGCATCTTTACACTTTATGTGGGTAAAACCCTTTCTTTGCTGGTTTGCACATCTATTTGAAGTTAACCATTCAGTTGTGTTCCTGCTCACTCTTTTCTTTTGAGTGTTCTTATGTGAGCTCCAACATAAACAAGGTTTGTAAACAGCAGACTATAGATAAGCTTTCAAAATGCTGTGTGGCATTTTGCCCACATATATGTCAAGTAAAAGGTTAGAATTTTCTCTTTTTAAAGAAAAACATACCAATTAGCAGCAGTGCAGGGCTGTCTAGAGCATGAAGTTTTCAAAGCTTGACATGTCTGTAAATGCAACACAATCCATTTATTTGTATGAAGCTCTCTTTCATTTTCTGATGGAGAGAAGGATCCAGTGAGGGTCAAACCTACAATATAAGTACAACTGCTCAAAGATATTACTACATTAGATTATTTGCCTGATATGTCCAGCACAGCTAAAACTGGATAACAGGGTTGCAGATGATTGTTCTGTTTTGTTTTGTTTTGTTTTGCCTACCATATTGCAACCTCAATGCTGGTTTCAGTGGCATAGTTACCAAATAAGACTGTCAAACACTCTTATCCCCAGTGTGCAGGAAAATAAGGGAGACTGAAGGTTTGCTTCCTGAAATGGTCATGGTGAAATCTGGAAAGCATTGATAGCAACCCGCTCAGGTCTCCATCTTCATGGGGCATTGGCAACTAGTGCTCAAGGCCATACAGGGCTCTGGCTTCATTCCCTCAACACACTGGCCAACTGAAATGAGCTGACTTGACAGTTGGCTGGTGGCACAGAGCAGTGGGAGTTTGTGCCCCCCCTAGAGCCAGGGGCAACGAAGAGGAAATTACATTCATGAAAGTCATAATTCCTTTCTCTGTTTGCTCCTGGGATGGTGCTGCTATGCATCCCTCTTTCTGCAGGCAAACTGTTGTCTTGCAGTCTTGTCATAAGTTATTAGTCAGAACCCAGTACTTAAAAAAAAAAAAAAAAAGCATCAGAACCAAATGTACTAACCAAGGTGCAAAATTAACCTTTAAGAAATCCTATAACATACTGCAAAACAAAAACAGATCCTAAAACTAAAATACACAGTATCCATGAAAAAAGCTCAGTGAATTTATCTGCTTTTTGGAAGACTTCAGAGAAGTATTATTTTTAAAAATAGCCAAGTGCCCCTGTCCTGGAAATCACAACTTTTGGGCATCACATCATTAAGTAACTAAAATCACTTGTCCCTATGGAAGGCAGGGAGAGGAGGGGAGGGGAGGGGAGGGGAGGGGAGGGGAGGGGAGGGGAGAGGAGAGGAGAGGAGAGGAGAGGAGAGGAGAGGAGAGGAGAGGAGAGGAGAGGAGAGGAGAGGAGAGGAGAGGAGAGGAGAGGAGAGGAGAGGAGAGGAGAGGAGAGGAGAGGAGAGGAGAGGAGAGGAGAGGAGAGGAGAGGAGAGGAGAGGAGAGGAGAGGAGAGGAGAGGAGAGGAGAGGAGAGGAGAGGAGAAAGGGAAGGAAGTAAGGGAGGGAGGAAAGGGAGGAAGGAAGGCAGGGAGGAGGGAGGGAAGAAACCCATGCAAATATAAGTCCTGGTTATTTTTTCTCACACTTGGTTTTATGTGTAAGGTACAGAAATTGTTTTTAGTTTTATATAGGGAAGTATATTCATGGCTGCTACCCTGAGGAACTGATAGTGACAATAAATTAACATAAATGAATTGCTACAATTTTCTGTTTTATTATAATATCTTAAATTTTTAGCAGGTTTAACAGTTTTGCATACACCTAGAGATAACATCCGAATTGCAAATAAAATACTAGAGAATATATATTGCAGACAGTTTTAATTTAATGTGCACAAACGTTAAGTATTTAAATGGATAACTTCTGGCATTTGCCTTGTGTCCACTATCTGTGTCCATTGTAGTGTAAAGGGGAGGGTACTGTATTAAGATGAGTAATATTTTATATTAACATTTGGTTTATGCTACAGATGTTTAATTTGTATCTAATGAGTCAGAATAACAGAATAGTTATTTTAAACATATTCAGATCTAGAGTGCATAATTGATTTTTATCTTTTTTTTTTTTTTTTTTTTTAATAATTTCCTTATCTCTTAATAACTGGTTCCTTTTTAACATGCAGTAACTCCTATTAAACCTAAATTAATTGCTTTTAGGATGATTGTTGCTTAGAATTTTATTAAAGTAAAATTTAATTCTCAATTAACCACTTAATTTTTATACCAAATTAAAGGCCCACAAAGACCACTGAGGTAATAGGATGCACCATTTTGTTATGGTGAAGGATAACCTGTCATCAGCTATGTTCTTGTGTTTGCAGTGATGAGTCCGTACAATATCATGGTAGCCATGGCTGACATGGTGTTGAAGTACATCTCCTCCATAATGCTGGCTCCTGGCCGATAGGTCCTTATCTCACCCTTATTTAGAGGTGTTTAATGATTCAGTGTATGGAAAAGCCCAAGTCCTTTGTGAGGTCTGTGCTCGATTATTTATTTATTTATTTATTTATTTCCCAGAACTAATTTAGGAAATATTAATTTGTACTTCCTGGTATACTAATATTACTATCCTGTTGCATTGGTGAATGTTGATAAAAAAACCTGTGTAACGGAGAAGAGGAGACCACATATGGTCAAATAAAGATAAAATTACTTCTAACATGTGGTATCAGGGACCTAAGCTTTTAGGTCACTAAAGTGTCTGAATTCAAAAGTTATTGAGCTCCTATTACAAGACATAATCTTATAGAAAATTGCTGAAGAAATACATTTAAAATTCCTTTGCTATTTTCTTCCATAAGAGAAGGTGACTTTCCTGATCATTGTCTTTATTCTTTAAAGGATGTGGTCATATTAACATATCATTCACTTCCATGGATGGAAATTGTCATTCCAGCATTATGTATGTAATCCTGAGTCGGCTCTCTTGCAGAATTTTAGCAAGTAATAACTTACTGCACTTTCCTACAAAAGGCATTATGTATGGATTTAAGCCTTAATGTAAACAATCACATTGTGATCATTGTCCCAAATGATGGAAAAAATCAGAGTCCTCAAGGAACTGAAATGGTATGGAAACAAACTGAGTTTATTAATAAACGTTGAATCACAAGATCTTTCTGCATGGTTTTCCTTCCGCCCTTCCTCACTTCCTCCCTCACAAGCAAGGACCATTATTTTTTGTCTTGTAGTAAACAGTAACTGTCTGAAACAGCAATTGGCTACAGTACTCTGGGAACTGGACCCAAACTTCTAAAAAGCCACTTACTCTACAGTAAAGGCATAAAAGAAACATTCTAAAAATATATGTATTTGACTTGCAGGATGATTTTGAAAGACCTCAAAGAGACCAAATGTTCTACTACACTGTCTAACTCAAAGAGTTTAATTTAAGAAACAACACAGATTTACAGTCAACAGTCCTAAGTAATACTTGCACTAAGTATATAGCTATTACTGTATAGGTCACTCCAAAATTAATGCCTCCTATTTATTTCCATGGAAACTATACTAGATATAAAGAGCACAACAATACTATTTGATAGAGCAAATTCTCAACTACAAAGCACTATTCTTCAGCATAGTCACTATCATTATATATATAACTGTGCCAGAAATCAACAACAGCCTGCATTCCTTGTTTATAAAAATCTACACCAGCAGAGGTGACCCATTGTTGCTGTTGCCACTGCTCAAATGCACCACCCACTGTGCTTACATCCCTTGCTTTGTCTGTAAATGTTCAGCAAGCTTTGATGAAAGTTAGTGGGTGTAATTTTTCCACGTGGAGGAATTCAGTTACACACCTTTGCTTCATATGCATATGGTAGATGCCACTTTGTCAGAGTGTCCCTCTGCTGCCGTCAGTCACATGGCAACAGAGTATAATGGAATATTGGTGGGAAGGTTCAGCCTCTACTCCCATACTACCAAAATCTGCCTCTAATATTCTGGGCCAATTAATCAGGAAACATGACTTTCAGAGCAACCCTTGCAAAAACAAAATTCATTAATTCTTAATTTCTTTATTCTGTTTGATTGAAGTATTCTTTTTAAGTATTCTAATTTAGAGCAGAAACTTTGGATGCTCTCTGATATGCAAGTTCTCTTTCTAGTGCTTAGTTTTTCACATCTGGTCACATAACAGAAAAATGGATGATCATAAACAGTGACATAACCGCCAGTTAACCCAACTGATCTCCAGACCTCAGCCACCCAGGAAAGACATAGCCATGAGATCTCCCTCAATTTATTGCTGTGTCACACTCCTTATATACCATCTTAATTCCCATGCAAACATGTTCACCCGCTATGCAGAACCTAATGCATGCGAGAGGACCTATACAGATACCTACATAAACCTCCTGCCCACTAGCTCCCTAACCTACAGGCTGCAACTCAGCTATTCCAGAACACTCTGTCTACTCAGAACTACTTTATACACTTAGTACCCCAGCAAACATTATGTCAAATACTAATATACCAGGCAACTTGCTGTTGTGTATGACTGACATGAATTTAAAACGAATCAAATCACCTCAGTCATCGATAGTACAGCTCAGGTCTAACTCTTACATCACTGAATAGAAGAACAAATTTTCATTGCATTTAACAAGTCTTTTCTGGTATTAAGCATATCTACTCACTTCAGAAGATAAAAATGATACAAACGTGCTTGTTCGCATTTGTGGGGTTAATAGTGAGTACCAAACCTACCAGTAATGCAGCTATTATTTGTAATATATCAAGACAATTATTTGAAATACCAATGTTCAGTATAAACAGGTTTTATCAGTTTAATGCCTTGGTACTGAAATTCAGACAGACGAAAACTAGAATGTGAAGTGAAAATGTGCAACAAAGCAGACTACCCATGAGATAAAACCAGAGATAACTATTGACAGATTCTAAACAATAAGACACAAATATATTTTTTAAAGTTAAATAAATAAATAAATAGAAGTAAAAGGGACAGAATCTTTTTACATCATTGCTTCTGCTCATGCAACACATAAATGAATATTCACTTTCAATTATACATTGTGTATTTGAAGTCAAGTAAATAATTTCAAGTAATTTGCATTGAATGTGTTCAGTTTGTTAGAGAGGAAAGTACTTTTAAATTGTAGATGCCAATGTTTCCAACACTGTTACTGTATTTCAAAGAAAGCAAAAATTTGTACCAACATTTTTAGAACAGATAGATGATGAGCTGGTATAAGTTATAGCGTATGTCTCCAGAAGTGTGGAGTGATTGTCACAAATAATGTGAATGTGTGCTTGAATTTAGGCAGCCAGTGTTCATTGTAATGTGTTGAGCTCTCAAAGAGATTAATTTATGTATCACTTTATGATGGCATATTTTTATCTCTTTTGCTGTTTCAATTACCTTGGTAAATTGGGGAGGGCAGGGGGGAAGGGGAGGATTGTTATTTTCCCACAGTAGCATCAGATACAGAAATTTTTAGGGGATTTTTTTTTTTCTTTTTTTTTTTTTCTTCTCATTTAACTCATCTACATGTTACAGTTTAGGAAACATATTGCTAATTAATCAAGTTAATTACATATTGAGAGGCAAACTTTGTGTGACAAATGCTTTTTAATATATTTCTTTTCTGTCAGTACTTTCCATATTTTGGCTAAAGGAGATGAATCATATGCACCACATCTTGTTAAGAAAAAGGAGTTACTGATTCGCTGCTGCAAGCTTTAGCTTCTGTTTCCTGCCACTTCTGTCAATAAAACTGAAAGCAGTTGCCCTTAGATGTTTCTGATATTATAATATCATCAGTGGTAAAGACTCGTGGACATTAATTTATCTGACAATGGGTATAGAATTTAGTTGCTTCATAGCTGAATTTTGAAAAAAACAAATTGTGTGATAAAGAATCTAAATGCCCCTTGCCTGAGGGAAAAAATCCTGTGAATGAAGGATTCTGTTATGTCTGTGGGATTTTTTATTTTTTATTTTTTTTATTTTTTATTTTTATAATTATTAGTATTTTGAGAGAAGAAAAATCAAAATGATGCCAAAAACTTGTTCCCAATATTTGTAATTTATATAATCCTTGTCTGTTTCATTGACTTCACTTTTTCTTCCTCATCTTACAGGCTCAGGTATACCTGTCTTCCTTTGCAGTATGACCTGTTTGACTGAAAGACATCATTTATTTCAAAATAAAACTATGGAACAAGACATTTTAGAGGAAGACATAGAGCTCATTGCTGACTGTCAGGGGCCTTGTCTTAATGAGAAATGAAAGTATATTGTAGTATATGCTACCTTGTATGATTATTCATAATGTGGTGCAAGATAATGTAAGTTCCATAAAGTTAATTTCTTCGGTGTTATACCAGCTACTTCACAAATGTTTGGCATTTTCAGAGCAAGACTCTGGCCCCAGTGCTCTCATAACCAAATATGCATTGGATGTAAAACAAACTGGACAAAGGAGAAAGGAATTGCAACAAAACAAAATGATTGGCATGCATCTAGGATCTTTGGAAGGTTTTTTTTTTCTTTGTTGCTTATCTAATTCACAATGCTAGTTAAATAAAAAGACTATGCAGTCTGATGTGTGAACAGAGCAGGGTGCTTAGTGATGAATCCTTAGAAAGAATCTGAAAGAGGAAAGTGAGATTGTTTGGCAAGGTAGAACAGCAGATATTCTAGGCACTGAAAAAAATTTTGGTGAGTAGAAATAGGAAGTCACACATGAGCTAACTGTGCACACAGTAGACAGAGTTGTATCTGAGACAGGAAAGAGTAAGGAATTGGTCCATTTGTAGGCAAAGGCAGACTTGTGAAGCCTTGAAATTGAAGAGGAGAAATTTGACCTTGCAGTGTAATGAGACAGAAAACCACCTGAGAGACTGAGACATGAGGTAACATGATCAGAGTGGTGAACAAGAAAGATAACCTTGTCCACAGTGTTCCGAATTGACTCTAAGAGAGAGATTAGAGGCAAGAAGGTTACAATTGCTAGCAGGTCATGGCAGGAGAGTAATAATGAAGGCATGAAGCAGGGAGGAGAAAAAAAAGATGAATAACTGAAGATACTGTTGATGGGAAAAATATCCGTGGAGTCCAAAATTGGACATTTAAAAGTCACTGGTTATGTGAAAAAATATACATTTAATGTTACTACTGTTTTTATTTACTTTTTTCATGGCATTCTAAAGCCAAAGTTCTGTAATTAAAGTCACAATCCTTTCTTGATCATCTGTATTTTTATCCATCCCTACATATTCACATCTATTGATAGATAATTATTTATGTATTTTGACAGTGGAGCAACAGTAAGAGAAATGGGTGACACAGGTTTATTTTGCTACTTTTACCACTGATTGGCCCTGTGATCTTGTTTGCTGTTTTACAGTTCTTCTGACTGTAAAAAGAAAACATTTATTTTCTTCCTTTGTATGTATGCAGATGAAAAAGGTTGATACTATTCAAGAAGGCTTTGAATAATATGTAGAGCTCAGTTAGAAGATGTATCCCAAGCCAGCCTACACAAACACTTTCACAACAACCAGTATGTTTGTCCCTTTATTCTGAGGGCATACTATTTCCAGATACTGGCGTGAGCCTTGATGCATTTGTGATCACTAGAAAGTTGGAAATAATTGTGCCCAAGTAGATAGTTTTGTTTGGAGTTGTAAGACCTCAACTATGTCTAAAATATAACAACAAAAAATATTTGCCAGTATACTTCACCTTCCAATTGTGCATTTATGTGTGGCTTTGAAACAAGATATCAAAAGGCAATGGTGGTAAAGTGCATTATTCAACACAAGAAGGGGCTTCTAAAAACATTTAAAATGTAAAGACAACAGAATATTTATTGGGAATTTTAGCTGAGGAGAACAATATATTTGAAAGGTTACAAAAACAAAAAGCAAAACGAAATTAATAGAAAAACCCGCCAATATTAAATGATCATGGCTGGGAAGGCCTCAAAAAAATATCTAAAACTGGTTAACCAGTGAGACCAAGTTTTTTCACTTTGACTAAGTTTTCTTGTTTCTGCTGGTCCTGGAGATCTCCAGAGGAAAAATAAAGACAAATTCCACAGTGCAGAAGGAGGTTACAGTTCCAGTTGTTATCCAGCTGACATTCTGAATTAGCCAGAATTCTTATGGAAGCAATCACTGTGGCTTATTCTACCTGTACATCTTCCTGCAAGCTATGGGTTTAGAAACAGTGGCTTGTGTGCAGTCAATATTTAGGGAACAAACAAACAAACAAAACCAAAAACAAACAAACAAACAAAAAAAAGAGTGATGCAATTTACACATTTAATGCACATTAAAAGAACAATAATGATATGTTTTGTGTATAATAAAGAAAAACATGTTTTTGGAAGTCACTGAAATAAATTTCCTGACACAAAATTCTTAGAAGGATAAATTTACAAAGATCATCCCAGTGTAGTGCAGGAAGAGGTAATTCAGAAAAATAAAGAAATTAATAAAATTAAATTAAAAATAAAGATTTGGGATAAAGAAAGCCATTACATTGCCAGTGAGTAAAAAAGCTTAGCAATGACTCGAATGAGATGTAAACACACACAAGGCTCCTGGCTCCTACATGCAACCAGTTGTTGTTGCACGGGTATCAAAGGCTGTAAGCACCTACAATAAAAGTCCTTTGTCTTTTGTTCTGCATTAGCAAAGTAGTCCATGCCTATTTGCCATCCCAGAAAGGGAGCTCTGTGTCCTCTTGCAACATAAAAATACATTTTAATATACTCGTTTTAACTTTCTAAATTAAATTGTTGCCATTTGCTCCAGAGACAATTAGCAGGCATCAGTTAGAAGACACAATAGATTATGTACCCAATTACTTTCACTTTTCAGACAACAGTTTGCAATCACAAGAATATGTGTGGAGGTTTAATCAAAGATTAGAACTTTTTAATTAAATGGGGCCGTATGTGACTAGTCATTTGACATTAATTACTGTTTTAGTTGGATTATTTTTGATTTGTAAAAAGGCCCTGAGCACTGCAAAAATTATTTCACATCATAAAAACCACTGATTATTAAAAGTTTTCTTCATCAGACCACCGCTCTCCTGAACAAGAGATATAATTTCAGAAGTTAAATGGTTGCCTTAGAGAAGGAGATTGGTGAGTTTTAAAAGCAAAATAGCAGATGGTACTTCAACTGACTCCTCTTAGAAGGGACAGTCTGAAAGTACTTATTGTAATGATTGATAAGGTCTTCTGTCAATGCTCAGCAAAACTTCCAAGGGCCTAAACAGCTGGTGTGAGGTTCATTTGGAGTTTTAACTAGTTGACTACCCTTTGGGGTGTCTTAAAGCTAACTAGCATCACTGGCATTAATAGAGGACATCAATCAAAATGAAACGCTGTAGCAGAAACTGATCCAACACTTCAAGTAATATTTTAATTTGTTGGCCAACAGAGAGGAGGATAAATGTTAACAGTGTCCTTGTGTGATTTCTTCAAATTCAAGAATTGAAGTCCAATGATGCCACCAGTGTTTGCAAGTCATTCTTTTGTGAGCTTTTCTTTTCTTTTTCATAGATTCCACTTATTCAGTGTAAAGTGGGAACACTGACAATGAAAATCCTTATCTGAATAGCCTACAGAATGTAAAGAAGGAAAAAAAAAAAAAAAAAAAAAGGAAAAAAATGGAAAAAAAAAGAGAATCTAAAGGGTGCAGGAACAGTCCTTATAGCTCATGTAAAGATGAGGGGTGAACTTCATGCAAACACACACACACTCAGAGTCATTGTGCCTTTTGTGATGAACTTTTAAAGAGACTGCGGCTGGGGGGATTTGTCTGCCTGAAGGTGAATTAAGAAAGCAAAATCAACCCATAACCTGCAGTGCTTACAGTGCAGACTCTGCGCATAGGGCTTGGATAGGAGTGCCTACAGCTTTCTTATCCTACCAAAATGGTGCTTTGCCAAGTTGCTGGGTCTGTCTACCGCAGAGCTTGTTCTTGAATACTGCAGAATATCTGAATATCAAGGCAGGTGATGGTTATATCACTGAGAAAGTTTGCAGGTGTTTGATTTAGAGATAGCCAGAGTGCTAGCAATGCTAAGTACAAATCTGGACTGTGTATCCTCCTATTTGTCTACAAAGTGATCATACAAATAATTCTAATTTTGGTAAAGCAGTTAAAAAGTAAGTTTTGAGCCCTAAATTAACAAACTGCACAGTCTTTTGTAGACAGAAGTATTGACATGATAGGAAGAAATAATATTAATTGCAATTACATAATATTCCCAAATGGACATCTGATTTACTTACGAGTCAGCATCAGGCTGTCAACACAGCAACAAATCTGTAGTTTGAATAATAGTTAAACAGAGTAAAGATGCTTGATGGAAAAGTGAAGTTCAGTTTACATGCTGGTCTAAAGCTCAGATTTGTTTCTGCTACATCTTCCTATGTGTCTGTGGAAAAGTGTCATTAAATTTATCTGTCGTACAATTTCCTAACTATATAGCAACCTTTCTACTTCACTCAGTAGATTGTAAGACCTTGAAAATAAAACAAATTGGCTGTTGGCATTAGTGCAGTGTGTAGGACAAACAGGTGTTTCTAAATACTGCTGTTATTTCTAGTATAAATTGTATTTATTCCTAGTTTTTTAGTTTAGTCTCTGTCCTGTTACAATCTGAAAATCACTATGGAAACTGTGGTAATAAACCTGGTATTTAGCAGCCAGTTTTCATACCATGTCTAAATTAAATGCTTTTCTAGAAAGATCTAAGTCACACTGTATTTCCTAATTGATTGTAACCTTTCCTGAAATGGACAGAAATATTCACTCCATTCAGATTATTTATTTATTTATTTATTTATTTCCATTTGAAGTGGAAAACTATCAACTGTATATGAAAGCAAGCATTATAAGAAACTTTAATTCCAGAATGAATGTACAAATATATGTTTTATTATTAAGTGAGATTATTTTTTGAAGGGGAAAAAAAAATCACTGAGGAGAAACAAAAAAATTATCGTAGTATTTTGTATTCATTGCATTAGTTATTTCCCAAAGAAAGCCTATCAGTTAAAATGATGAATTCTAACCTTTACCGATTCTTCCAGAGAACATTCAATTTATATTCTTCAGGCACTTTACTACTTGTTCACCATACTGATGCAAAATTATTGTTTTTGTAATATTTATAAAGATCTAGTTACAAGTTTTCAAGGGCATTTTCCACTTTTCTTTCAAACCTAAGTCCTTCCGTATAAGTTAAGATAAAAATGGAACAAAAAGGTAACATATGGTACGGTTATTTATTGTATTAATATTTAAATACAGTGTTATGTTGAATGCAAGTCTGGTGGTCAATAGAAAATACAAAGGTCACATTATCACAGAGTACAGAAAGCTTTAAGAGATGAATACCAATGGATAAACAATTCTGCCAAGAAACTTTGTTTTTCTTTCTATTAGTCCTATGAGATCCAATAATGCTCATTTAAAGTCAATAGTTTCAAGTTCCCTTTATGAAAACAATCTGGCAAAAGTTCTTTGCATTGATAAATTTAAACAAATTAAAAAAAAAAAAAAAAGTTTTAATATCAGTTCAAATTTCACATTGACTTAATTTGTGTCTTGAACAATTTTTGTACTGAAGATGTCAATGTTTCTTTGAGCACTCCAGGCTTCTGGGCACCATTCTTTAGAGAACAACAGTTGTCATGTAAATGGCTATTGCAGTCCCTGACTGTTGCTGTGCAATACTGCAGTTAGGAGCTGTTCTTGTCCTGCAATGTAAGGGTGTGCTGGGCCTGGGGTACAAAACTACCAGCAAAGGGTACTGGGTTAGTCCACATTTGGTTAGTCCACATTTGGGTTGTGTGGACTTCCTCCACAGGGAGCTGGGACCTTTGGAGAAGATCATTTGTGCAGGTACACAGATAAGATATTTTGGAGATTTCCAAGGGTGGGAGAAGAGAAATATGAAGCAGTAAATAGTACAACAGTGAACTGGAATCCCACAGGTTTTGAGCAGTCTGAAAGCCTTGTTAAAGGGTTTGGGGAATACTGAAACAATGTCCCTACTGAGTGCAGAGGACTGTCCCAGGTTGATTGAAATAAAAAGTAGAAGGGACCTATCTTTAAAATCATGTTTGTAATTTAGTTATTTATTTTTCTTTCCTAGTCACTTTTATTTTATTTTTCTTGATAATAATAATAATTTAAAAAAAATATATATATAAAATAGTTATTTTATTTGAAAGACTGGTTAAAAAAAAAAAAAAAAGGAAAAAGAAAAAGAAAAAAAGCCAGCGTTTTTCATAATTTCGTTCTCCTTTAGGGAACATGCTCCAGGGAAAAGGTCTAGACAGGTCTCCCTCAAAGCTCTGGCTAAACTGGGGTCCTGTCATTGCTCTTGTGAATATTCCAGTAGAATTGAAATACTACGAACATGTTTCAGGGTTTGCTATTGAGTACACTGAATAATGTCTATTTTATGAAATTTGAATCTAATGATCTAGACACCTAGCAATTTAATGCTGTCAGAAGTCTGATGTTAATTTCCATGGCCTGTGGCAATAGCTTAGATATAGTAAGGACATTACCAGTGGAAATGTTAGTCACCTCCTAAGTGATATCAGAGATTTGCAAATATCACTGATATAAAACCCTTGAATGTTGATACCTAAAGTAGTTGTAGCCTAAGGACCAGCTCCACATGAATGCATATGTGTTAGCGTAGGTTATTTGCTGATCCCAAGAACTGACTTAATTGTGATATATTACGAGCCTAATAGAATATACAAATACTGGAGTACTGAGCAGAGAGAGATTACAAAACAAAAAAAAAAAAAAAAAAAAGAGGGGGTGGGGGGGTGAGGGGGGGTAGGGGGGTATTTAAACATCCTTTCCATTCAAAATCATAAATGCAATTAGCTGCCTGAATGAGGTTGAACTTTAGTTAGGAGTCACACTTTTCACACAACAGGCCTGGTTAGTGGTTAGAACAATTGCCACATAAACTAATGTTTCGGAATTTAATCTATTGTTCCTGTTTCATAAGATGCTATGCTGAGTAGGAAGGAACCATATTCTGGTCCATATTCTTGCCATCACCACAGTTGTTTTTTGGTGGTGGTGGTGGTTTTGTTTGTTTGTTTGTATTTAATCGAATTGCTGTTTAATGTAAACTAGGTAAAGAAGCTGGTGCTCAGTTCTGAGTTGCTATTTGAGTACTTCAAGCACTGCACTGTATTTTTCTGCAGCTGTTGTCTGCGAATGCAGAGTTTCTGCTTGGCACCCACCTTTGGAATTCACTCCAAATTCTGAAGCAAAAGTTTGATATAAATGTATGATCAGTTTCTTTTCATCAGACTGTTCTATAGTAGGTTTTAAAATCTAATGTAGAACAAACAGCAGTTGATTTGAGGATCAATCACTTAGATATAAGAAAAGGGTTAACATTTTTCTATATTTTGTTACTGTTCAGAGGAATTAAAATCTGTTACAATGACAAAAATGCACAGATCCATTTCAATTTTGACATAGGAAAAATCTTCTATCTATAAGGTGATAGCCAGAAACTTATTCATCCACAATAAGAATTAACAAACAAACAAAATAAAAATTTCCCTGCAGAAACAAAATATGTTCCTGTTTGACAAAGGGGATGGAACTGTAAGACAGTAAAATTAAGTGTAGTGATTTTCTGCCACATTTACCTCAGGCAATCATAGAATGATATTTAAACAAGATAGTAATTATATGAAAGGTGTCAAAAAAAACATTCAAAATGTAAATGTATGTAAGACTCCGAAAAGAAAGATACATTAGTTCTCCTAACTTACATAAGTAGGTAATACAAATCCAAAGTCCTTTTCAGGAAGACAAAGGATTTGTGGGTGTTAAAAGGTAAAAATCTTCGGTAAAAATGGAGAGTTTTTAGATACAGATTTACTTCTATGTCTTGTTACCTGTGAAAGACAGTACACAGTAAGTGATTTTATCTCTAGGGAGATGTTTCACCCTATAATTTTCCCAGTCTTGTAATTAGCACTGGGATGCCTGGGGAACACCTTTTAATCCCTTACACAGTCTACATGGAAGATGGGTGAAGAAAGCTGATCCTCAGGTGTTTAGGCTTTCAGTAGGTGCTTTCAGAAGGGGCTTAGACCTAAATGCCATCACAATGGAATTAAAGGCACCCGGAAAACTCTGTAAAATAGATTTACTTGAACAGAGTTTCAAAAGGTACTGGGATTAGCCAGTATTGGAGCAACACTTTGAGACTTTAAATTTGGGATTAAGGTAAATTACAGGGATATAATAGGTTGCAAAGAATAACATTCATTATTTTGCCTCTCTGGATACATCAACATTAGCACTGAACTTTGCATTAAGAGCATGCATTTGAAAGAAATCTTCCAGTCATCTCCCAGAAACTACATTATGGTTCATACTGTAGAGTTCTCCAGGAACATGTAACTGAGATTTATTGCAGATAGCATTACACTGGGAAACATGCCACAGAAACATGCTCCCCCTGCACTTCAGCTACTAATGGGCATTCAGTTCACCAGAGAAGAGAGTGGCTTGTCTAAAACACCCCATTCTAAATATCACCTGAGACAGAAGGTATTTGGAGGGATTGTGGAGAAAAAGATGTTAACACTGGAAAGTTTTAGAAGAGGTAGTTGAGACTGGGAAAAATTTTAAATTCTTTTCTTTTTGATGAAGTATAATTGCACTTGGCAATACCAGTGGCACTTCTCCATCAGGTCTAGGAGAACTAAGAGGATAAGTACATGATGAGTAGATGAGTGAAAACAAGTAATACAGACCTTGCACTGAAGTCACACAGGAGAACCAATGGAAGAAACTATCAGCATGCCCCTTTGCTCCCAGCTTTTAGCAGAAATCATTTTAAACTGTAATAATAAACAAAGAAGGTATATGTGGGTTACATGTAGCACACAGCTACCAATAATGAACATATATAATAGTTAGGTCCTGTACAATATAATCTCCTGTATCTGGGCTTTAGAAAAGGGGAAAAACAAAACAAAACAAACAAACAAACAAAAAAACCTTGCATGCAATTATGAGTAAACAAAAGAAATAGAATCAAACTTTATATGAGGATTAAGTATCAAATTAGACTTCCAACTTTCCATTTGTAAACAAACAACAACAAAAATCCCAACTTGGAGTCAAAAAGAGTTAGTATGGGAATTCATATGTTAAGAATGACATCTGCCAACTATCAGGACTCGTCAGCCTTACTACATTTAGAATACAGCATAATTCAGAGTTCTGTAATACTCTTTTCTCCAACAGGTCTCCAATCTGTCTAACATCAAGCCAGTATCAAGAGGTTAGAAGCTGCGTGAGATGAGTCATTTGCTGCTGAGATCTTGGAAGCAAGACTAGTCATTAACACATACTGTTGACAGTCTAAACTGTTCCCATATCACAACCCAGAGTTACAGGAGACAGGAACTCTCACCTTTCCTTGCAGAAACTTCACATCTCTCTGCATTTTCACTGTTGCATTGCTTACGCAATGGAATAAATTGTACTTGTTTCGCAGAACAAAGCCTTCAGGCCAGTACAAAGTTTCAGCGTCTCAGGTAAACCACTGAAATCATCTTGACAAGAACTTTTTCTTTTTTAGAGATGGTGGTTTTCCCTCTCATGAATTGGTCTTCCTGTTCCCTGAGTTTAACTAACAAGGTCCACAAAGGGAATGTATTGCAAAGAGCTCTATGAGGACAATTAATGAAATTCAGTGTATTCCTACCTCAGCATCTGTTAACCCTAATAGAAGTTAGGCAGATGCATGACCCAAATAATTTTTAGATAGAGAATTGTGTCTCAGGCAAATGATAGACCACTGCTATAAAACTTGGAAATAATTTTCATTATCAATATTGCAAACAAACGATGTACTGCTCATATTCCTTTTCTAAAATCAACTGCTTTTTTTACACCTCTTTGTGTCTCTCTTCCTTTCATCTCTTTTCTTTATGTTTTTGTTTTTCCAGAATCAAAACCTCATGAAATAGTCCAGAGTAGGTCAGATTAAACTAGCTTTAGAAATATTGCAGAGTGGTATTTTCAGGCCAAACAAGTAAACCATTTCCATTTTTTACAACACATTCTTTCCCAGCCATTAACATAAAAAATGTTATTGGAAGTTACTAATTACTTTATTCTGATAACCACATGTGACCTTAATTAAAAACTCTAATCCACTGCAAAATGTACATGTACATAATGGAAAGGCAATTCAAGTAAATTGTTAGATAACTGGGCTTTGTTACTCGAGCTAAACTTAATAGATACATTTTCTAAAAAAAAAAAAAAGGTGAAAAAGCATGATATTTTTCTGTGTTGCAGTTGTTCTCTTCTATACAGCAGTGAAAACAATAATTGTGATCAGTTCTTCATGTTCTTAGGGTTGGCAATGATATTAGTTTGCATGAAGAATACAGCCATGCAAAAGCACAGTAGCACTATAGAGGAAGAGAGAGGCTGCCAAAGTCTCTGATGAGACTTGCCAAAAAAATAGTCACAGTAGGGTATCTCTGCTAGCTCTCTATCAGTCTGCTATAGGTCCTGCTCTCAAGGATAATCACCTGCTGCTGAATAGAACTATTCACTGAGGCCAAGAGAGTGACTTACATTCAGTCTCAAAACTTTATAAACGGCAAAGGTGACAATACTCTCACTTTATCAGTAGTCTCTTGACACTTGCCTAACCTGGCCTCAGTGCCACATTAGCGCTACCACCCAACACTGAAATTGAAGTTGGTTTTCAGTTGGTCAGCTGGAATGGGGAATAAGCTGACATGAATGTTTGCATCTGTCTATAAAGCCATGTTCTCCGTCTTTTATTGTGTTTTTTTTAATATATATATATATATATATATTAAACATATATATATATGTTACCAGAAATCTGGAAATCTTCCTGGAAATTTTAGTCCTTCTCATGTTATCATCCTTCTTTTTCATTTTACACAAGACAAGGTTAATTGAGCTCAAAAATGAATTTGGTATGATGAACTCATACATATGTCACTCAGCTGAGAGCAAGCAGCTACTTTCCATGCAAAAATTCTTCCTCTGATGTTAAAGAATTCAGATTAAAAGAGTGAGATGCTGATTCTGAGAGCCTATGCACCTCAGGGGAATAGGCACCAAAGGAAATGAGTTTCAAAAGCAGTGATAAGTTCTACTCCCTGTCTAGGTTAGCAGTTAAACCATTCATCCAGTAAGAAGTTATTCACCTCTTGAGGCAATTGGTACTTCCTTCTCCCCCATACAGCATTGGCTTTGCAACCTCCTGAATGAAAACCAGCATTTTGGTGACAAGAGTCACCAATGAATTTTTGCCTTTTCTCTTGAAATTAAGTCACAGTATCCAAGAAGAGTCAAGTGACTATGGAAAGAGTTCTTGAATGCCATGAGATTGGGAGAGAAAAAAATATTCTGGCTATATCTCAACATGTTAGATATGTCATATGTACCTTCTATGTCACTTTGTTACAAGGATGATGGAATAGAAATAGTACTGGGAGTAAATATCTGGGGGGGGGGGGGGGGGGAAGGAAAAAAAGTACAAAACAAGGCTTTCATATTTCCTACTAAATGCTACAAAGGCTACAAGATTTTAACTTACAAAAATTGTCTGCTTCACATCAGTCCTACCTCAGCACACCAGTAGAACAAGCATTTTCCATGACTGTAATTAAGGCTGAGGCCAGTGTTAGCCCAGGGTTGGGAGCAGGCCTCCAACTTTTGTGAAGAAGAATTCTATGTAGTAAGCAGAAGTAAAAAATGGCATTTATACTATAGCAGTATTTTCAGACTTTTCTGGCAAAGTAGATAGCTCATTGACTTAATATTCTCTGATTAAATCTGTATTGCATCAGAATATGTCTGAGTTATGGCAAAGTATCTTTAGTAACCAGCTCCAAGGAAGCATATCTACTTTTAGCAATAGAAAACTTGAAGCCATAGAGGAGGGATGCATAGGGAGGCCAGAATTTTATAAATGTAGGTTTTGTGAGGATTAGGCAGTGCTGAAAAGTAGTGACCTAGATAATGGCCTGTCCTGTAGGCAAGTTTGGGCTTCTAAATACCAAGTTATACTGTCCTAAGTGATCTTCAAATTATCTTAGTTTCATTGTAGGCCTAAATCTTAGGTTGAACTGACCCATGAGTTCCTTCTTTGATTCGTTTCTAATTTGTGACGTTTGTAATGTTTCTAGTTCCTAATATTAGGTCTTCGAGAAAGATTTGATGTTCCTTTGAGTTTTGAACAGATTTCTTTTTTATTTTTTTTCCTCAAAGAAAGTGTTTCTGCATTCTGCATGAAAAACATCTGTGATGATTTTTATTTTTTTTTTTAGTCCTCTAATTCATTAGAAGCTGCAACTCCATTCAGAGAATTACTATGTAAATGTATGTGCATAAATCTAGGGAAGTTAACTTTTAAAAGGGACAGACACTTTGGTTTTTAGTAGCATTTTTACTTGTGATGTTGTTTCCAGCTGTGATAAATAAAAGTCTGAATTGCAGTGGGAAATGTAGAAATCGAGACCCCAATCTTGTGCTGAATTCCAAGTGGGTAAGATGTTTGCCAACACATGGTTCAGTGCAGTATCAGGGCCCTAAAGTCTGAACTTTGAAGGACTGACTTTTTTATTCTGTAGTGTTCGAATGGACTGCTTAAAAAACCTATAAATGCTTCATCGAGACAGCAGGGCACCATTTCAGGAACTGATTGCCCATTATAGTACTGACAATAAAATAGGAAAATACCCCAAGGGAGAAGGAGCAGGGCCTTACGACTTTCCCATTGAACTCAGTGTGAAACTTATAATTTCCTGCTCCCACTTTGCAGGTTGCAGCAGTTTCCAGTGGCTGATGCATTATGCTCCTAAGCCTTTTTCAAAGAAATATGAAATTAGGGGGCTCTTTAAATTGGAAAACCAGACAAAATCATTGCAGAAATCAGAGTTCAGAATCAGAAATCAGAAGGAAATAAAAATTTCCTTCATATATACAAAATATGTATTTCTTTCTTTCATATTGACTTCTACCTTTCCTGAGTTAATTGGCTAGAAATAATATTAATTTGATTCATATTTTCTGTGCTAAACTGTAAAAACATGCTTACCATAAATAGAAGTGAACTTACCTGTTGAAGAAATTTTCTAAGATTTTGCTTCATTCAAAGATCAAAGTGATCTCTGAAACAACAGTCATGGAGAATAGTTTAGATTGTTGTATAGATTCACACATTCTCTTTTCCTGCATCAGAGCCAAGAAACCAATATACATCCTCCTCCTCCCCTCACTGAATCTCCTCTGTGAAACTTCCAGCCATCTGCGGTTGCAGAGAGCACCTGTCTGGATAATGTGAAGGGATAAGGGAGTATGTTAAACAAGGGCAGAGGGAATTGGGGAGGGATGCAGGAGACACAGAGCTAATTGAAGCAAAGCATTTTATTAATCTGGAGTGCTGTCTCCAGGCATGCCTGAAATCTAAATAATGATACTGAACTTCAAAGGCCTTATTCTCCATTCCTTGTGCACTCAGTACTCCTATTTAAGTCAGTGGAACTTCTAAGTATATAAAAACAGAATTGTACTGTAAGCCGTAACAATCATTTCAAAATAAAATCTTATACTGACAAGAAAAGAATAACCCTTTATCTGGTCAATTCTTTCCTACCTATTGGCATTATGGGTAGCTTGAGTGTCAAGGTATGTGATTTTGACCCTCTGGAGAGCCATATAAAAGCCTAGATTTCCTTTGATATTTCATTGTTTTCCGAATGATTTGTTCTGCTGCTGTGTTCTGCTGTCAGTGGACACTGTGTGTACATAGCACATCAAGTATTTATGTAGAATCTGGCTACACAGTTTTGTAGCTTCTCAGATCTGCTCAGGGATTTGGCTTCTGCTTTTTAAAATTCTTATGTTGTTTCAGGACCATTACATATTGAATTAGGTTAATTTCATCATGTGAAAATTAATGATTGGATGGTCTGATAATGTTTTGAAGCTGTAAAGTACTCTAACAGTTATCATTAACATGCACTGTTTTTAATTCATGTGTGATTTTCAGAATGTGAAGAAACAGCTACCCTCTTTCTTACATGTACAAAGAGGAAACACAGGTCCCAGATTTCCATCTGCCTCTTCCAAGCATGTTCTTAAGGATGTCATTTGCTGAGACAGGGGACACGGTGTGAAATGTTGCTGCACAAAAAGTCCAGTTATTGTTACTTCAGAATCCCAAGATCTCTGACATTTCTCATTTCTGCCTTCCTCCAGCAACACACCAAGATGGATATCCTAATACTCAGCTCTCCCTGAACTGTGGAGACGTTCTTACCTGCTTTCACATACATACAATTTCACAACAGGCAGGATGTAATCATTGAATATGCTATAGGAGAGACTAAACAAACTAAATTTGTCATTTCCAATTGCATTTAAATATTAAATTTTACACTGACTTTTCTAGTTAAATTTGAATTTTAAAATTTTCCTGGAAGATATTTTTATTTTTAAATCCTTTTCTCTTATTAAAAAAGCCTGGCTAGAATGCTAGGGTTGGCTTAAAGCATTAATAATAATTGGCTAGCTGATATTTTTTAATGATGACATTATTTCATGGAGATAAGGAAGTTCATCCAAATCAATAGAAACTGTAAGAAAATGTAAGTTTTAATTAAGTTGCTTAGATTCCACAATCACAGCATACAGTAGAAGAAAGTCTCAAGTTTTATTTGCTTTGTTTTACAACCAATCCAAATTTAAACATAGGTGTTTGCTATGTGTTATGGAGAGGATATTGGGCAGCAGTGGATGAAGCCTGAAGCAGGCACAGCCAATGGGCAAGGATTCCGCTCTGGAGTGTGGAAGAATGTGAGATGATGGAGTGGCAGGGATGAAATGCTATGAACTGACCGAGATCCTCATTTCCCATCCCCCTGAACTGTGCAGGAGGATGAGGTAGAGGAGTCAGGAGTGAACTAGAGACTGGGAAGAAGAGTATGGAGAATGTTTTTACTTTTGTCCTTGTTTCTCACTATCCTAATTTTAATCAGCAATAAGTGAAATTAATTTTCCACAAGTTGACTTTCTTTTGCCTGTGATAGTAATTAATTTGTGAATGATCTCTCTGTTCTTTTATCAGCCTATGAGGATTTTTTTGTGTTATTTTTGCCCTTTCTCCTGCTGAAGAGATGTAAGGGAGAACGGCTTGGTGAGTGCTTGGCAGCTTGCCGAAGTTAATACACCACAATGCAGCTTAACATTTCTGTCTCAGGTATTCATATGGGGATATTTGTTGTGAAATTTTATGGAGAAATCTTCATGAGTGCTAATCAAACCTTAATTTTCTTTTTTTACTTAAAGAAAATCTCTTCCTTAAATACTGTCATAGAAGTTGAAAGCTAAATAGGCTTTCTGAATGTTGTTTCTTCAGTGTTCTGTAAATAGCTAGTTATACAATTATGCATGCCATTGCACTCAAGGGACTTAACTCTGACTAGTTCCAGGTCTCTGCTGGCTTCTTCACATTGGAGAGCAGAGAATCACCCTCCAGACTTCTAATTTCAGTGGACTTTTTGTATGCCATTTCAAAGGCTGGAAATTTATAAAATAAAATTATAATAAAAAATAAATAATAATCCCCCTTGCTCTCTGTTTTTAGAGATAAAAGAGTAACTATTATTTCACCAGTCTCACTCTCTTTAATATAGAGCACACTGGAAAGGTATAGGAAATGACTTCTTTACCAAATGCTCCTCCATAAAATTTTTCTCAAGAGAAACAGGAGAATTACAAAGAAGCTACTGACGCTGTGCTTCTGAAATATTTCTGTAATATTACCAAATATTATAGCAGTATTTGTTAGCTTGAAAAGGAATGTGAAAAAGAGAAACCATACGTTCCCAGAACTGAGTGTATCATTTTACTTATGGAATCCACACTGATACAGCTGATGCTTTTAAGGGACAACCTGACCACCATCCCAAAATAACAATGAATGTAAAACAATTTGCATTCACATATATGGGGTTAGTGTTCCTCCATTACAAAATGACCCACCATCCTTTATAACTCTTAGGATTAAATACAAAAGGAATTACACAATAAATAATCCCATGAAGCTAACGAGTGCTTTCAACGGATGAATTTAGACACATGCTTAAGTTTCTGCTCCAACTGAAGATTATTAAATAAAAAAAGGCACCTTTCCTTTTCCTGAAGGAAATTTCAGCACCACTAATGGACACTTATTTGTCATCAACTGGAGGAAAGATGGGAAGGTGGAAGGGAACAAATGATCATTATGGGGTAACCAACACAGAAGACAGAAGGAGTATCAGCAGGGGTGAAATGGAGCTAATGCCACACAGAGAAGTAACCAGTGAGCCCAAAACATCTTGGCTAAACTGATGTATTCCTAGACTGTGGGGAGATTACAATACAAGTTTTTCTGAGAATATGTTGCAGACTGTGTGCTAGGGAACACCTCCATTAGGGAAAATTTGCCTGTGGAATGAGAAATACATAAACAGAAACTGGGAACTGAAGAAATGTTGTTAAGGTCAGCAGTGGGATTTTTTTGAGAGCATTTGTTCTTTTCAGGTGTGACAGTGGGCCACCGAAACAACCTGTGGGCTACTGAGGTGCAGTTTTGAATGTGAGGTGGTGTGCAATTTATTGCCAGGCTGGAAAATCCTTGTGACATCTTTCAGGGCTGATGGCAATTCAAAATGTACTTGGTGCTTTTATTGGGCTGAAAGACACTCTGCAGAAAATAATAATAATCGTCATATAACACTGTTCCATTCCATTGAAATTTCTCTGCCTTTGCTAATGTTTGCTTAATGTGTACTAGCACAGTACATGTATTGTAGAGTAACCATTACTTCAATTAAGAGACATAATAGGAAGTCGCTAAAAGATTTTTTAATGGTACTTTATGTTAGTATTTAGATATATTAAAAAATAATGCTTTTTTTCCGTTACTTTTTGGCACAACAGACTAAATTGAAATAAGAAGATAACTGATTAAAGCAAGCTGATGGTTTTCTGATTCTGCCATGCAAAATTGTCCTTTCACAGACTGCCGATCGGAAACAACGTTCAACATGGAGAGAGCAAGAAGAAGCTTGATACAGAAAATGAGAGGCAAGATTTAAATGTTTTCAGTGATTTGCCTCAGTCCATATTCACAATTACTTACACTCCTGTAAAGGTGCTTTTCAGGTTCTTTAGGTAGCTGGAGAAATTTATGTTCTGGCTCTTGAACTGTGTTAACACTGAGACTGAGGCTAAACCTGATTGAAATAGTGGCTGTGATTCAGAAGCAAAGGTTTCCATACAAAATCCTTGTAGAATCGTAGGCAAGAGGAGAGAAATCAGTATATTTCTGTATCAGCCTGGATAATTTGGCACTTATATGGTATTCTCCAGTTACTGTCCAATTAGTACTGAATATGCAATAGACACGCTATATCTACAACTGTCTATACACATAGCTGAACATCCTATAGACTTGGATACAGAACTATATTCTGGTCCAAAACTTGTAGATCTCTTTATTGTATAGAAAAGTCAAGAATAAGTGCATTAAAGAATCCAAATTAGAGAATGTTTCTCTATCTATTTTCCTGTGCTCTAGTTTCTGAACTTGAAAAATATTTAATATTCAGTGTCTTTATGTCATGTCCTTATTTACTATATCTGAGTTACACAAAATTCTTGAGATTAAGGGTACTGTGGAAAACATTTCTTTATGCAGGTTCCCAAGTCAGACCCTGAGACACACAGACTCTGCACTTCTTTTTCCAGAACATGTGGAAACAGGATGTAACAAAAAGGAAAGTTAAAATTTTGGAGCATCCTTGAACCATTCACTATCTTACACAGACTTTTGAGCAAAACACATTTCCTCAGAACTGTTAGGTTTCTTGCCTCTAGAATCTATATACCGTTACAGATGGAGTAACGGGTTCTTTAATCTCTTTGGAACAAATAAGATTTTTATTTTTTTTTTAGAAAGTTAAAGTTGCAATAGTTTGATCTTTTTTTAGGGGCAGACTGAAATTACTAGGCTAAGAAGTATTTTAATAGCGAATATCTAAGTTTAAATTACTGAGATTTTTACAACTGGAAGTTACAAGATCAGTCTGATAGTTGAACATGGAATTTGTGTGATATGTTTGAATTTCTACTGCAATATCAAATAATATCAGTAAACAGAAACAGCTCATGCAACATAAAGTACTGATTGAAAAAATGTTTCAATTATTTTTGTTATACAGTAAGTAAAGAATTGCCTTTAAATTATTGTTTTCAACTTCCTCAAGTGTCTTTCACACTTACTGTTAGAGCTGTGAGATGTCATTCTAATTGATACAAACATTCATCATACTTTATATAAGAGATTCTTGATTTAAATCAGCTTTTAATTATAATTAGTGTTGAACTAGTACAAGTTATTAAAAATCTGAGTTTAGTGTCTTTTTTGTTGTTGTTGTTGTTGAAGTTTTTTACATCACTGGTAAATATTTGTTTTTTTCTTCTTGTGCTATTTACTATTTTTCCCCCCTTACCAATCTCAGTCTTATTGATGATTATCCATAGTATTGAAAATATGAACAGAAGATTGTGTCAACACTGACCATGCATATAATCTCTGTTCACAGGAATTTATTCCCAGATGATTTTGTAAGGGAATCCATATGACTGTATAGATGATTCCATATGATTGTTTGCCATACAATGGTGTTAAGCATTGAACTACAAAATCCAGTCCGTTTTCTGAACGATCAGCAATTATTTTTTTAATATATTGATGAAACATGCACCACTTCATCATTTGAATGAATTTGTTGTTTTCCTTGCCATTGTACTATATCAGTTCTTAACAATTACTGTTGTGTTGGTTTGTTTTCTGCTCTTACTCTTGCACTTGATTTGTTTTAGTCTCATCGTTGCTTATCAAAAAAGATTTTTGCACAAACATTTTAAATAATTGCAGTGTTTATGTCTGCATTTCAGTGTCTATTTAATGTGTCTGCCATCGTTACAGCTAGAAGACAATCTTCATTAAACATCCCATTTAATATTTTTCAAACTTTCTGATACATGTGGAGTGTATTTATTCGTGAAAAATGCTTACTAAATGAACATATCAGTATACGTAATGCTGTGTGCCAAATCCTGCATATTAACTTACACAATCAAGTTTATATTGCAAATGAAGCAACTTTCCAAAGTGGCAAGTCATCATATACTCTAGATGTTCTTATATGAATTTTTCCATAAAACATTAAGTTGAAACTGACCTTGAAAATGACTGTATACTGATAGATCAATCACTGTGAATTTTATATTTCTTGGAAATTATGTGTTCCATGATATAGGTTTTCTCTGCTGCCATACAAATACAGAGTATGCACTTCCAAATTATAATCCTCAGAAATAACCCAGTGTCTGAATTTACAGTAGTGAAAAACTAGTAATCTGAGCTATGTATGAAAAAGAAAAGAGTAACCAAGGATGATTCTTTTCATTTACCTTTACATCTGTATTTGGCAGACACCTATAACAGAGCTATTGGTGTAGACTTCTTTCACTGTTAGTAGAGAAAAACAGAAGTCTATAGCTGACCACATCCATTCCATTGTCTACTACCTATTGATCTCCATTGGATATAAAGAAATATTGAAAGTGGTGTGTTAGTATACAGATGTCTTATAGAACTCCAGACTTAGGTGAGATGTCTCCTGACCACTTACTTAAGTGCTGTTGGTATAAATATATTATGTTACTAAATTTTTTATTGCTAAATACACACATATATATAGCTATTACAATGCCTTTATTCTGTGCAAATTGTTTATCTGCTATACTGTGCACTTTATAAGGCTACATGGTTGAACCTTTATATGTTTCCACGGCATTGATCATTTTTATATCTCAGTGATACTAGTTCTTAAAATATATTCAACTTCTCATAGTTTACATTATTATAGAAAAAACACAAGTTATAAAATTAATATTGTTTACAAAATAAAATATTCCTGGCAATTCTATGAATACTAAAAAATATTAATTTCATGTACATGTAAATACAACTTCCTGAACTCTGGATGCAATAATGCTGCAAGGAAATAGATACTTAAGAAATAGCAAACAGATACTTAAGAAATGTGTGTTAATATAAAATCAGTAGGAATATTTCAGATATAATTTCTTTCCAATAGAAATTTCATCATTATGAGGTGCTTACTAATTATCATCTAGGAAAACAAAAATTCACTTTGACAGAATCTAAACAAAATGAAAAAAATGAAGGTGTCTGGCACATCAGCAGTATATTTAGTTTTTCAGCAGCTTGCTGTCATCACTTTCTAAGACTTTTTTTTTTTTTTTTTTTTTTTAGAATTACACTTATTCTTTTTTTCTGTTTTGTAGATTCTTTTTCCTTGTTTCCCAACTTCTTGAAGTTTCACCGAGGTGTGCAAACAGAGCGAACAAAAAGATATACTCAGTTCTGGCTCAGCTTGGACAGCGTCTACAGCTGGAATCAAAAATGTTGAGTGAAACTTGAAAAAAGAAGTTTCTATTTCATTTGTAAATAATGAGTAAGCTCTCTAATTGTACTAAAATATTTAAAATAAGGTGGAAACTTCTACGAACCCTGTTCAATTGCAATGGACATTTCAGTAACTTTATATTATGTTTGTGCCAATATCTCAAGCCATTCACCTTGACAGATGCTGATATCTAAAAGAAAAGCCTTCAATTGGAAATTAATATCAAATTGTGTTACAGAAGAAAGTGACAATATCTGCACAAATTAACAGAACTCTGTCTTCTCAAAAATACTTTAAAAAAAAAACAACACACACACACACAAAAAAACACACCAAAAAACAAAAAAAAAAACCAGAAAAACAGACTTCCAGATTTCCCAGTAAAAAAAACCAACAAAACCAGATATCTGTTTGATGTCACTGAATTTCATTGAGTATTTAATTATTGAAAACTGTATGTTACCAAGAAATATTCGAATAATCATGTTGTTGTTGTTTGTTAATATATATATTTGCAGAGGAAAATAAACATAGGATTTCATAAGCATATGTCTCGGTGTCATTTGCTAGTTATTAATTAAATAGAATCCGGAAATATCTGGTAAATGAGTGCTTAAAACAGATGAAATTAAACATAAAAAACACATATTGATGAGGAAGAAGGATTTTAACTTTCATTGGTGTAGTGCTTTGTATCACCAAGCTACCTTTTCTTCCAGTCCAGTTCAAGGTAAAGAAGCTGGTAAACATGTCAATAGAAAGCTGAAACTTCAATTACATTTATAAAAAATATCAGTGTTTTCTATTATTTTGGTCTCTATAAATCTGTTTTCTTGTTACAATTTCAAAATGACTGATCAGAGAAAAATTTAGCAAAAGTACTAGGCCATATCTAATCTCAAGTTAATTTAACAATCAACAGTGCAGTAATTTTACGGTAGATTTATGTTGGCACCAAAAGAAATATGGCCTCCAAATGTATGATTATACATATTGATCTATATTGGCATGTACTTCAAAATTACAACAAAAGTACTGCGACTTGTTTAATTAAAAGTTTATTTCTATTTTGATTTTGTGCTTTGTTTTATAGTTTGTTTCTTTCCATTTTCATTTCTTCCCAATCTTTAATTTTCAGAATGTCAAAGCCATGACAAATCTTACGTGAGCATAGAAATAACACATGGTGAATGTATATTTTTGTTTCATACCGAAAATATTTTTATTAACAGTACTCTTCTAATTCAGAAAATATATTATATTTATATTATATTTAATAAGCACAACATTACTTATGACCAAAAGGGAGAATATATATATATATATATATATGGTACTGATGTGAAGAGAGCAGAGGGGAGAGAAGAGGAAGAGATGGGGAGGGGGGGAGGAGAGAACATCCTCCACAGTTCCATGAGCTTTGCAGAAACAGTCATAGAAACCTGTTTTTTGTTTGCTTATTTATTTTTTTTTCCTGAAATTGATTATGCTTATCAATTAAATTATTACCTACAGATATATATATAAATGTACATTGCGCACTGTTTGAGAATGGAGTAATGGAACTACATTTATTCCAGCTGTAACTCCACTTAAGACACAACATAACCTCTGAATAAATTCAGTTTTAGAAAATTGACACTGAGCACAGGCACAGAAAACATGAAATTCTCTCATATTGGTAGAGAAAAGCATGCTTATATTTCTTATTTTTACTCTGGAGAGGTCCTTCACTTTTCAAGACCTTGCCCTTACACTATCATTTACACATCACATTTCACCGAGAGTGTAAGTATTATCACCCCGTAAGGTTACTTGCATTTGCATACCCATGTTGTATTGTCAAGTGACATTTAGCAGCATTTACTTTTTTGGCTGCCATTTCCTCATCTTGCATAATACATTTTTCTTACATTAGAAGCTGAGGCACAGGAAAATTTTAAAGTTTGAATGCACCTGTGGGATGACAGAATGATAGACATCTGTGAATAAATGCAGACTTATGGTGAACAGGTTCAGTCGCAACCCCATAAAATGGCATTTTATATTATGGCAGGCTTAAATGGTAGACTGTTGAAGAATCACAGAAAAACATTACAGCATATAAAAACGTAATACAAGGGGGGGAAATGACAACAGTGTGCAGAACTTCAGCTGATACCACTAGCCATATGGTATGTCACTCACAGTAATAACACGTACATTCCCTCTGTAAGTGCACTTAAATATCAGAGAGTGAATAAGGCAGTACACAGATTGTAAAAGGAATTTATAATCAGATACACTGTTAACTTTATACTTTCAGGAACCATTATATCCTTGCATTAACAGAATATCCTTTAAAAATGTTGTGATTCTGTGATTCCAGGGCTAGATACTTAAAAATCTACTTGTACAAATGGTTAAAATCAAATCTAAAGTAAATATATATTTTAAAACAAAACAAAGCAAAACAAAACATGAAAGCTGCCATCATTCTCCCTTTCCCCTTCAGTATACTGCAATTTTCTCACTGATAGAAGTTCTCATATATTTTACCAGTCTGCGCTGTTCTGTGTGATCCTGATGAAAAAACAGCTAGCTGAAGTTGCTTGGATGAAGGACAATAATTTACTCTTTATCACAGATGTATGGCAAACTGCTCAACTGTTCATTATTTCTCGTAGTGCAAAACCCACAGAGTGCTCAATGCAAGTTTCGCACAGCACATTTGAAATAAACAAAGGAAGTACTTTGTCATATCACATCCGTAATTAGATTGTGGAACTCATTGCCACGAGATGTTGCAGAAGCCAAGATAGTAATTAGATTCTTAAAAGGACTGAAGATAGGCCCATTGTCTATATTGAACACAGAAGTCTGGAGCCTTTGTCTCAGGAAGTCCCTCAGACTCTTAACTGTTGCAAAGGAGGAAAGCTAGAGGCCTGTAGGCAGGCCTGTTCCTTATACTCATGCCTGCTGAAGGAAGGATGTTGGAGCAGTTGAATTTACTGCTTTATCAATATATTACATTAGACTGAATTCAGATCCAGCACTGAATTATTAAGTAATATCCTGGAATTCTCACTGGATGCTGAAACATGAAAAAACAAGGAGGCAAAAAGTTTACCAAGGTTTTATTTTCTGGCAAAATGTAAAATCAAGCAGAGTGAGAGATAAACTTGAATCACTATGCTATGTATTCTTTTTAATATCAGTGATTTTTAAATACTGAGCAAGTCCCTATCTATGCTGATGAGAATTTAAGTCCTTTACTTATTCCCATTTTGACATTGTTTCCTAATTTTTATTTCTTCTTCATGTATCTTCCTGTTCATATGTGTGCTGGGTACTTTGGAGTCATGATCAGATGACTGGAAGATAGATATTTTTTTTTTTCTCACCATTTTACCAGTTTCTTGCACCTTCATCCTTGACAGGAAACTGAGTATTTATTTATTTTATTTTATTCTGTGTTTCTCTTTGAGAAACTAGCCATTCTCGCAATTTAATTGGATACTGAACATTGTTACCTAAGCAAAAATCTTATTGGTGTATCTGTAAAATTATTTAGCAACTTTATAATGTAATTATGTGGCAAATGTCTTAAGATGCACCTCTGAGGAAAAAAAAAATAAAAATAAAAATAAAAATCCTGCAGTGACAGAGAAAAAGGTGACTTGACTATACAAATTTATTCCATTTCTAGATTCAGAATAGACATCCTCTTGGTGTCAGTAATGGAAGTAGACGATTCAGGATCTTAGAACTTATGAGATCTTAGAGGCATGATGTGTTCAACATGCATATCATCACTTCTGAGGTGGTTCTTGTAGCATCATGTGTTGTGTACTATATTTTCCTTTCATCTCTTTGGCAGATTTTTCTTTGTTTTTCTAACTTTCCAAGCTAGCAGAGTGTACATCCAATAAAATATAGATCGCAGTGTAGGAGATTTGGTAACACTTCCTTGTTATTTTTCCAACAATTTTGACCTTATGCAAGAGTCAGGACATTGTTTTTCCCACCAACTGACAGATCTACTTTATTTATTTATTTATTTATTTATTTTTTAAGACTTCACTTACATAGTAAATGAATCAATACTCCTACTCACACTTTCCATGTCCTTATTTACTGTATGGCTTATGGGAACTTCTTTCATTTCAACTTTCTCCCTCAGCTTTCATGACCTGGAGGGTTTTCTCTGATCATGTTGGTGGATTTCATTTTTCTACAAGCCATTTCATCTGAAATGACAGTTCTCTTCTGACAACATTTCTGTCATCACTTGTAATGCACAATGTTGGGGGATGCCCTTCTGATTTTCCCTGTTGCCCTATTCCACCATGTAGTACTGTAGCATTTGTTGCTTCTTTCTGTTCTTCCTTGGTAAAGCACTGACTGACCCATAGCAACCTACCTGATGGTTTCATCATGTGGGATTGCAGACCTGTCTTTTCAGTTGTGGTACTCGGCATCTTGGGATCAGAGTCAATATCAGTCCTTGGCAGAGTTTTTACATTTCAGGGTACTTTCTCTGTCTGTAATTTACTGGCAGTTTCTCAGGAGCTGACAAAAGTGAGCTAGAAGTACATTTTCTTCAGCTGTAACATCAGAAGAAAATGTTAGTCAGAGCAAGCAGATTATCTAAACACAGCCTGATGAGTCTGTGTCCAGGCTCATTGATCTTTCTTAATCCATGTTTGCTTAATTCATTCTAATCCATGACCTTTGCTCCCACTTTAGCTTTGCGATGTCCCACATTCAACAGCACATCATGCCTCAACAGAGTGTCAGTGAGTTAGGGCTGCAGGATATTATCATCTGTGGCCATTGTCAAACAGAAGGGACCTGGATGCTGGTAAGAATAACAGGCATTTCTTGAAGAAATATTAAAACAGTAACATCTGTAAAAGGATTATGTCTCATTAAGGTTAGAGTTTTATCCTTATGCAGAGGTGCCAATGCTTTATTGTTTTTTGAAAGTGATCTTCAAAATTATTAAATTAATAAAAATTGAATGGTGGAGTACAGCTGGAGTGTCAGCAGTTGTATTCTGGTGTCCTGAGTGTTTCTGTGATAGTAGTATCATCACAATTCAAACTGCAAGTTACAAAGGAGAAATTTATAAAATGTATAGTGAAGGCTGAATATTTCTGTATCCTAGACAAGTACATAAATATATATAGATATATTTCTGGTTGAATCAATTAATGTAAAATAGTTTTTCCATTGCAAAATTTTTCTCATAGTAGGAAATAACAGAAAAATGCTGAGTGATATTATATAAAAGCATTTCAGTGTACCTTTCAACTCAGAAATGCAGATAATTTTCACTCCAGAGTATCACTGTGAGTTGGTATATGCAATCTATTTGAAAACAGAAATGTTTTCTCTCTATTTTATTTTATTTTATTTTATTTTATTTTATTTTATTTTATTTTATTTTATTTTATTTTATTTTATTTTATTTTATTTTATTTTATTTTTTAGTTGTTAGTCATTTTGTATCCTTTAAGGTTCATATAAAGTTTAAAAAAAAAAAAAAATCACAGAAACATAGATCTGTTAAGGTTGGAAAAGACCACTAAGATCATCCAGTCCAATTGTTCATCTACCACCAATATTGCTCAGTAAAGCATATTTGTAAGTAAACAACTACCCTTCCCTTAAAAACCTTCAGGATGGTAACTCTACCACCTCCCTTGTCAGCTATTTCCAATCCCTTCCTACTCTTTCTGAGAAGAAATTCTTCCTAATATACAATCTGAACCTCCCCTGGTGTACCTTGAGGCCGTTCCCTTTTGTCCTATCACTGTCATCTGGGAAAAAGAGGATGATCCCACCTTGCCACAACCTCTTTTCAGGTAGTTGTAGAGAGCTATTGATAAGGTCATCCTTTAGCCTCCTCCAGTCTAAACTCAATTCTCTCAGCCACTCTTCATAAGAGTTGTGTTCCAGATCCTTCACCAGCTTTGCTGACACTTTCTGGATGCATTCCGGGTCCTCAATGCCTTTCTTTTCAAAGGGAGCCCTAAGATGAACACAGTACTCAAAATGAGGCCTCATCAGAGCTGAGTACAGGGGAATGATCACAGAATCACAGATTCATCTCCTTGGTCCTACTTGTTGCACTATTCCTGATACAAGCTATGATGCCATTGGCCTTCTTGGCCTCCTGGGAATACTACTCGCTCACGTTCAGCCAAGCATTTACCAGCACCATAGAACACACATAGAATCACAGAGTCCTCAGAGTTGGAGGGGACCTTTAAGGTTATCTACTCCAAATTCCCCACAGTGAACAGGTACATCCACAGCTAGATCTCAGGTTGCTCAGACCTTGGTCCAGATTGGCCTTGAAAGTCTACAGGGATGAGGAAACCACTGCGTCTTTGGGCAACATGTTCCAATGCCTCACCACTCTCATATTTTCCCTATGTCCAACCTAAATCTACCATCGTCAAGCTTGAAACCTTTCCCCTTGTCATATCACAACAGACCCTGCTAAAGAGTTGTCTTGCCCCATTTATCAGAGCTAGAGGAGACTTTTTTAATACATACCCGCAATGAGATTGAGAAACAAGAGAGGTCAGATGTTGTCCTACCAGTTTACTATAAATTAAAGTGTCAGGGAAGGGAAAAGCTGAAAATTATTATGAAATATTATGTGAAATGTGGTGATAAGGAAGGGAAAGTGAGTGATAGGAAAGATAGAAAAAGAACAGTAGTTATGTAAAGCAGGGATAGTCACCACCTAAGATTCAGTGGTGTCTGTTGTGCACACCGTTTTGATGGTCCAACGCTGATGCTGGATTAAAGGTGCAGGGAGAAGCAGCAGCAGAATAGCTGGCCTTAGGCAGCAAACAGGCAAGCAGTAGGAGACCAACAGCAATTCCAGGAGAATCAGGCAGGTCTCGGTCAGGTAACAGGCACAGGAGAATCAAGCAGCAGGCAAGTTTCAAGCCACAGTTCTTCCAGTATCTGCCTTTTTTCATTCTCTTCTTCTGCCACCATGGTATTTCTGGGCACTTAGGTTAGGGTCACGTGCAGCACCAGTGGGCATGCAGGTTTTCTGGATGGTTATCTCCCTTTAGATGTGCTTATCTCTTGTTGCCCTAGTATTCAAGTCTTCAAATAAAAGATTTCTTGGACTTGTCCACCTGCTGAAGTTGTAGAACAGCAAGCTTTGAGACAAAGGTGCAGACTGTCCTAGACTTGTCAAAGGCTTACCTGTACTTGTCTGTCAGAAATAGTCTCTTAGAAGAGTCTGTTTCCTTCTTTCCTGGAGCTCCATTTTAGAGACTGAAAGGCCTCTAATAGGTCACCACAGAACTTTCTTAGCTTCTGTTCTTTCGACTACTTCAGCATTCAATCCACTGAGATATAATGTAAAATCCCTTAAATGCCCAAGATTAGATTTTGTTATTACTGCCTCTCTGTTAGGCCTATGCGCTAGTCTTTAAACTTCAGTATCAAATTTCCTCTTTACCCATTTCCTTCATCCTTTATTCTTGTTCTCTTGGCTACATATTTGCCATACTTCAGTAGGTGATGCAATGAGTCCACCTTTCTGTTTTGCATGATCACATGATCTGTAATCATACAAATATGAGCCTAAAAGGCAAGATCTGTGTTACTTAAATAAAAGTTCCTTCAGTTCCTTCTGCTGCTTCAGACCCATCTGTCTTGGTTTTATGATTTTTGGTTATTGGTATTCCATATCATAACATCATGTAGTACAGGGAGGGTTAAACAGTTAATGTTCCAGGTCTGGGTACCTGTCCCAGAAGAGAACTACTACATTCCACAGAAGACTGTTTGCTGTTCTGTTATCATCTCCTCTCAGGGGGAACAGATAAAGGCCTCGGTACGTCACCTGAAGTCCCTTTTGATCATCTGGATCTCCTCCCTTCTGCTTGTCCTAGCTACGTGTCTTGCCTCAGCTTCAGAGTAATAATGACTTTGGCTTTCAGACATTCTCTTATTATATTTGATTTATTAGCTGTGATTCTAATTATATTGTATTATAGTGCATTATCTTGCACTCTGATATCTTTTTTAGTAAATCAGTTTGTTTCTCCTGAGATCGTTGCCACTGTTTTGTTTTGGGGCTCATCTCTCTATCCATTTCCCTTATTCTTTTCCAGAGGTGTGGATCTGCTGGTCCCTCTGCCCTGCTAGTCACAGAACTGGGATGAACCAGCCCATAAACCATTTACATCATCTGTCAATTCCATTTTTTGATATTTTTTTTCTTTTGCTTTTGCCCTGAAATGGCCATGATTGCTAGGAAATTTAATTTGCACAATGTTATAATTACTGAGATGCAAAGAGAAGCAAAAGCGAGTGTTCCTGCCTAAATTCATCTTATTTAGGTACACAACCATCTATAGTTACCTAAAAGGAAGGACTTAATTAAAGTTGCCTTAAATGTCTCTATAGTTAATGCAGTAAAGTAGGCTGCTCCGGAGACAATTTCATTCTTAGGTGAAAGAGTCTCCAGAAAGACTCCATAGTCAACTTAGATAAGGTTTTACAATTACAAATTTGCAAAAGTGGTATGGAAAGATTATTGTTAAATGTTTGAATCTAGGTAAGGTAAATTCCAGACATTAAAGAAAAAAAAAGAAAAAAAAAAAGTGTTCCTTTTTGTCCATGGTGTTGGTATATCCTTATAGAAATGACAGACAGTAATATTTTTGAGCTTTTTAATGTTATTTGGATATCAGTTAAGTGCTGTTTATCTTGCTCCACAGCTGCTGCTCTGAACAGCTTTTCTTGTATTCCCACAGTTAAGTTCTCTCTCCAGTTTAGCTTTGTTCTTGGTGTATACACTACCAGTAATATATGTATAAATGTTACAAATGTTTGTTCGTTCCCAGGTTTTCTTCTGACACAAGTATTTGCCTAGGAAGTTAAATCCAAACATGGCTCAGTGGATAGTGCTCTCATTCAGTAGTTATCTCAAATAGATCAGAGGAGCTTTGATTCTCCTGCTGTTAGCAGTCCTTTCTACTAGGCTTGGGACTTTTCTGCACAACATCACGTCTTTGGTTACTCTACCAATGTGACATGTAGGCACATTTCTGTGCCATAAAAAGCCTCTCAGGTGGGCTGTAACACCACTGTCTCATCACTTCAGACACTTTAAAGTCCCCTCCTCAACCTGCCCATTAATACAGACAAATATGCAAACCCCCACACAGACATTCAAAAATGAGTATATTTACATATGCATGTTTGTATATATTTATGAATGAGCCATTGTATAACCCATACAGGGCCCAGAAAGAATCTAATACCAAGGACAAGTCTTGCAAAAGCAGCTAAAAATCTGTCCTAGAGGGGGCAGTTTTTGAGGCTCATTCCATAAGGTGGATAAAGGTAGAAAAGTGCAGGTGGTCTGATTGGTGACGAATTGTACCCACAACTTTTCTATGACAGAAAGTGTGGCATGCCAACAGGATGTTTTCTTATTCTCCTTTTTCATTGGTGAACCTTCTTCATCTTATCATTTCATTGTAAACTTTGGCTTTATTTTTACTATGGGCTTGTACAGCCTGTTTTGATTCAAAGAGACGATAAGATAGCATTTAAGTAAGCTGTAAACTAATTTAGCTAGCCAAAAGAAACATATTTATAATATATTATACAGAATTTGTTTTGGTGGGGAAAAAAAATAAAAAGCCTTTGAAGCCATAAAGTCTTGAAAGGGATATATATATATATATATATATATATATATTACTATATATATATATAGTAATTTGAATCCCAGAATGAAAATTATGTAAAAATTAATTGTGCACAGCCTAATTCACAGTTATTTTCTTTAAAACATCTATCTAGATGCTTATATATACAGAACATTAATTCCCTTGAAAAGGAAACTCAACTTCTCTATAATAGATTTCATTTGATCGTCTTGGAGATGATCCTGCATTCTGAGAGAGAAAAAATATGAAGACAAATAATGAAATCAGTAACACAGCTATAAAGTATGAGATACCTATTCTGCCTGCATATCCTTTGGAAAGTATTAGCTAATTATATTTAACACAGAATGAGAACATAATTCCCACTGTTTTGACAGACAATAAATTGCATGTTAGCACCTTGTAAATAATATTATTAAAAACAGTTGACTTCAGTTTCCTCTTTGTAAGAATGAAATTAATTTGAAGCCCATCACTCACAAAATGTGCATTATAATATCAAAGCAGCAGTTTTAAGACACTGGCAACTGAAAATCATGTACACCTTCTGCACAGAGGGAAAATTTGGTGCTGTAATATGAAGATAAAAGGAGAAAGCATGTAAAGACTGTGATAGCAGTATGATTCCTTATAGTAATCAGATTTTCAGTCATTATTAATTTGAGTCAGTCATTCTAGTAATGATATTATCCTGACTATAATCTAAGCACAATATTGGTTTCCACTGAGAAATGTAAATTACAGATTATTAAGCATTTTTAATTTTTTTATTAGTTGACTAGTTAAACTGAATTGCTCACTTTTTCCTTTAGAAAATCATTGTAGAGATGAATTTTAATACTTTGCTTTTAAACATATCATCTTTCACACAAGAATGCCAAAGTTCTTCACTGTAGAAATATTAATTTGTACTGTACAAATGATTTCAGAGCAGACCAATGGGTTATATTACTAGTTGTGTTGTTTTATTTAATGCTGCTCTCAGAGTAAAATGTTCATATCCTTCAGCATAATATAACAGCAAGAGTATCTGAATTTTCAAGCTCACTTTTCAAATCAAAGGACAACACTTGCTGGCAGCACAAAGATCCAATTAGTACCCTTAGTGAAAGACAATAACTCACATTAAAAATAGGAGGTTTTTTTGTTTGTTTGTTCAATTGTTTTTTGTTTTTCATTAACTTCAAAAGGGCTCAGTATTTCATTTAAAGAAGTAAACTCAATAACAGATAGTGTTAGCAGTGTCAGGGATTGATATAGACAGGGAATAGTTAAAATCATCAGATGACATGTATTCTACAAAGCTGAGAGACGTAAAATGTGCCCACACAGAAGTCTGACATGCAGGTTCAGAGTTTTCCTAGTAAAAATCTTAATTTTAATTTTCTCTAAAACAGATGTAAAGCTGCATGCATAAGAGTATTCCTTTCTTCAAATATGAGGCCATAAGAAATGCTGAAAGAGCTTTCATCTGGAAGGCTAAGATGCAACAGAGCAGTAAGAATCGACTTGCATGGGGATGTTGCAGTGTAGATCCCTGGTGATTATGTGTGGTAGCTGTAATCACAGTTCAGAGTCAATGAGCAAAGTCAAATGAGTCTTGAAAGTTCATATGACTAGAGTGAGTGAACATACTGCTACCATATATGATAGCATATATGGTATTTAACTTCTCTTGTATTCACAGAGTTAAATTTTAGTTACCTTTATGTAGAAACAAACTTTAGAGTAATTTCCTTTTCACTTTTTAGTCCAGATCAAAATTTCGATAACTGAAACCAGGGCATAGCCTTCGTAGCAAGGTGCCTTATTCAAAAAGTAAGCTATGACTGTTAAAGATGCAGCAAAATCAAATCTATGATTATCTTTGAAATCCTATACTGAGTACTTTGTATTAATCAGAACCATGAACAGAGACATAACACTTCAAACACATTCCTAAAAAAAGAAGCATGCCTACCTGAAATAAGGTCCTTGGATACAGTGAATACTTCAGGGTATTGCTTCAGGCTCTTTCACTGAAATCAGAGATAAGGTGCTTGGCAACTCAAAGGACTGAGTCAATTATGTTAAAAAAAAAAAAACAACAGCGGAACACTCATAAAGTGCACGTAACAGCTGCATGAAATGGCAATATGCTATTATTACAAGGAAATAAAATGGATCATTGTAAATGAAACACAAAGAGGATTGTTATCAGTAGAACAATTGTTATGTATTGAACAATCAGAAACACCCACTTGGAAATCCTTAACAAATTGCTTAACATTTTATAAATAGTATTTCCAGGGAATTCAGAGATCAATACAACTGTCTAGCCACCTTCCACCTGTCTGGAACTGCCTTCCAATGAGAGTAACAGAGGGAGTCAACCTAAGTAGCTTTAAAGTGGAGCTTAATACATTTTTGAATGGGATTATAGGATGCATAAGTTGCTTGTTAGAGCAAGAAATAGGAATCAATGACTTGGGAGGCCTTTTGGTATATTATCTTGTGCCTCATAAACCTTCTTCATTCCTTTGTCTCCTGTAAACATAGGTTCAGCACAGAAGACAAATTTCAACAAAACACCCCATTGTTTGCAGGCTGTTCCAGCTAATAGTGGTACTTTAGGTGCATTAAGGTAATTCTAATATCAATGTTATATTAGCAGAGTAGAGCAGAGTAGTGAATCCAGGCTTCATGAGTCACTGTTTATAATCTGCAGCTGAAGTGTCTAAAATCAATAGCTAACATGAAGCAGGGCCTTTGCAGGGATCTAGGGGCAGAGTGTGAAAATGTCAGCTGCTTTTCAGCATGTCTCTGCCAGCTGTGATCAGATGAAATTTCAACACTTCTTCCTTTGTTAGTTGCAACTGGGCACATCTGTGTTTAAATCCCTGTTTATTTTTCCTACAAAACCATACCTGTAAGCAAGTGTGGGATATCCATACACAGAAGAAGGAGAATAAACCTTCCAGATCAATCACAGTCATGGGATTTTTTTCTGCTGTTAGCTGGAGAGGAGAAAAGCGAAAACAACCATTGTAAATTTTTGGTAGTTGTGCTGCAAGCTTCTTGTTATGGTAATTAGTGATGCATGGATACTGTTAGACTTTGCAGAATGTTGTATCCCTTAATGCTTTCTATTTACTGTAGTGCCCAGAAATACTAGTAAGACCAGTAAGCTGATGCTGCACAGCGGTAGGAAAGAATGCTACTGCTGGTCTTACCAAGCAACCTGAGGGTCTTTCATTGCCTTCCATCTCCTGTAGAGGCTACAGCTGGTGAGGGAGCACAGATATATGTGTATGCTGTGGTGAAGGCACTGAAACTGGGAAATTTGATCTGCCTGTGGCATGGAAGTTCTTTTCTCACACTGTCCACAGAATACACACACTCACTGTTGAAGTGGAATTCAAAAAACATGAGTACCATGATGTGGAGACTAACATAAAAACAAAAAGTGAATTTTCTTCTGTACAGTTAAAGCATTTCAGTTATCATTCAAAGCAGGTCACCTAAAAGACCCATGCAACTTTTCCAAAGATAGAGAGACTTAGGACAATCTGCTGTGTATAAGGCTGATTGCATGAGTTTAATCTGCCAGAGCGCTGCTTTAACATATCTTGCCAATTTTTCTAAAACACAGGGGGAAGAGGACATTATATGCCAAAACTGATTCTTTCTAATTCCTTTACTTTTCTCTTTACCCCTTCTGGATGGCCACCAAACTGTTTGTTCCTTGCTGTCTGGCAAATATTAGAGTTTACCAACTATTTTTCTGAAATAGTTATGTACGCATGTTATAGGCTAGAGGGAAAAAAAACCAACTTTTGATCAAATGTTTGGCTGCATTCTCTGAGGATTAGAAAATGGCTCCTCATCTTAGTTAACTGAGACCTCTCTTCTAAGCTCTTGCTTGGTACTCCAGTGTGTTAGAAGTTAATCCTTTAAGTCTGACTATTCACCTAGTCTGTTCTAATGTCAAGGAGACAAAAGGCATCTTCAAAGATTTATTTCATTCTGTGATAGATGTTTAAGATGTTTCAGATAAACTGCTCTGAGAAGGTTCCCTTTTCTTCTCATAGATTTGGGTACAGTAATTTTGTAGGTCTAATGTTAGAATGTACAAATTAGGTGAAATGAATTACACAGTGTAAAGAAGAGAAGAAATCATGTCAAAACGTGATTTGCATGGTTCACTTGATAAGGGATTGCTAATATAATGCTGGGATTTAAAGGGAAGTGTTGCCTAGATGATGGCATCCACAAGCAGATGGCTGGTGTTTAAATGAAAAAAATAGCCAAAAATGCTGGCGTGTATTCTGTGCAAATCCTGTTTCAGCATAATGAAATAACAAATTAGTAAATAAATGATGCATCTGATAAAATGGTAGGTTTAATATATTGAATAAAGCAGAGTAACCAAATATTTCTTTACATACAAAACTTCCTGTTTCTAGAATTATACACTGTTAGAATGATCAAGTAAACATCATGCAAATACTGGTTACATAGCTATGGCTGTTATAATTGTGAACTAAAAAAATATATCAAATAAATATTTAATTAGGATATTTTCAACATGGTTGTATGAGATTTCCTCTAATGTTATGTTAGTAATGTTATGATCCCATTTATGAATGCTAGGTGAATTCTGAACTAATCAGAGAAAATTTGCCCTGGAATCTGCATTCTACTTGGTAAACTTATCTGAGCAAGTCATGAAATTTTCAAACTTAAATGGACACAATAAAATTGGCTACTATGTTGTATAATACCTTAAAAACATACCTTAACACTTTCATCTGATTACTGTGAATGATTCAACAAAAGCCACCTTAAATGCATAGAAACAGGATATCATATAGCCTAACCCAGCTGTCATGCAATTTATAAATACAGAAGCAACTACCCACATCTGTTCTCCTATTTTTTTTTAATTTTATATATATATATATATATATATATATATATATATATTTCGATTTAAGTGGAAAATTGACCTTACAATCTTCAACGTGACTTCAGGTCATTGTTATTAGTGATGAGAAAATGCTGTGTTCTTCTTTTGACTGAGTCTGGCAAACCTCCCAGATGTTTTACAATCACAGCATAAAAGCTCTGAAGTGCTGTACAATATTTTATTTTTTCAGGTTTATACACTTGTTGTAGTAGTCTGTACATCTGGTAAATAAAAAAAATCTTGTTGCAGGGAATGCGCTCTTTTTTCAGTTAAAATGATTCCCCTTTGAAAGCCTGCAGTTCTGAAATAACTAGGCTGAAATAAACAGGCTACAAGATCTTTCTTTTAGGCAAAGAATTTAGTAATTTTCATTTAGGGAGAATTGGTCTGGGAACAGTATCATTATTTCTTGGGTTTCAGGAAGAACAAATATTTGTGTGGAAAACGAGAGTTGGGCTGAGGCTGTTTCTCAAAAAACTGTGGTTTCATAAACATAGATATGTGGAACTTTACACTTTGCCTGTATGAAGGAAGGAGAAAATCCAGCATTTTTCATTATAATTCCCACTAACTATAATATTACTCAGTAATAACTCTTTTCTTCTCTGTGTGTGTGCTTATGTTTTTTGTTTGTTTTGTTTGGTTGGTTTTTTGTTTGTTTGTTTGTTTGTTTTTAAAGGGTTTGAGTACCCCAGTAAAACAATTTAGGTGAAATGGGAAGATGGTGATCCTGAGGCATAATTTCTTATACTTGCCTTTTGAAGCTGTTCTAAATTGCATGACATTAAAGCTAAGAACAAACAAGTTTGGTCTGATAACTACATTAGTGACATTCCTGGTAGTCATCTGAGATGATAACAGCCATCCTCTGACACCTACTTTCTATGAGATCTCCACTGATGGATCGTACACATGTTCTTGACAACACAACCTAATCAAATCCACAGAATTTTAGTATGAAATCTTATTTGTCTGTTCGTCATTTATTCTTCCTCCTCCAGTAGCTGCTTAATTTGATGCACATATAATTTAGGACCTATGGTTGGAATTGAAGTTTCTGTTTTTCAGGAAAATATAATAAATATTAAGTATGAGAATTATGCAAAGGAACATTCTCTTTGGTAAAATGAATACTTAACAATGCTGAAACAAGGGAAATAATCCTTGCAGGAAAAAAGTTACCTTTTTATTTTGCACTGAAATGCATTGTCGATCGCTAGGGCAATCCCAGGTATGCTGGGACATTCCCAGACATTTATACAGACTGGGGGAAGAACACTTTGAGAACATCCCTGTGGAGTGGGACTTGGGAGTCCTGGTAGATGAGAAGCTGGACATGAACCATCAGTGTGTGCTTACAGCCTGGAAGGCCAATTATATCCTGTGCTGCGTTATAAGAGGAGTGGCCAGCAGGGAGAGGGATGTGATTGTCCCCCTCCACTTGGCTCTTTGAGGCCCCATCTGGAGTACTGCATCCACGCCTGGAGCCTCCAGCACAAGGAAGACACAGAGCTCTTGGAATGGCTCCAGAGGAGGCCTACTAAGATGATCAGAGGCCTGGAGCACCTCTCCTATGAAGAATGGTTGAGGGAACTGGACTTGTTTAGCTTGGAGAAGAGAAGGCTCCTGGGAGACTTCACTGTGGCCTTCCAGTACAGGAAGGGGAATGACTGTTTACATAAGTTGATAGTGATAGTAAAATGGAAAATGATTTTAAACTAAGCTGAGAGAAGTTTAGGATAAATATAAGGAGGAAGATTTTCATGCAGATGTTGGTGACACACTGGAACAGGTTGCCCAGAGAAACTATGGATATCCGTCCCATCCTTGGAGGCATTCAAGGCTAGGCTAGATGTGGCTCTGGGCAGACTTGTCTAATGGTTGGTGACCCTGCACATAGCAGGTGGATTGAAACTAGACGTTCTTTGTGGTCCTTTTCAATCCAGGCCATTCTATGATTCTGTGAGTGGGCAATTTTGATAATTTTGAGCAATAATAATGAAATAAATATTGACTCATTGATAAAGATCAGAAATTTGAAAATATACAGGAAGAAAAGGCTCTTTATTATTGTTGTAAAACTTTACAAAACTGAATGATTCTCCATAACCTTGTCAATTTCTTTAGACTGCAATTTAAGTTACCTCATATTTCTCAGAATTCCTGTCTCAGTCCCAATTGGAAGGTGGAAGAAGTATTAGACATACTGCATCAGCTGAGTATAGAGCATTCATTTGCCATAGGCAGTTCTTATGAATCTACTTTTTTAAATCTTCTTCAGAGAAAGCATGGGTAAAGAGCAAAACTTTAAGGCCAGTAAACCCAGTGCTATTAAGATATATGGGTGGCAAAATTGGGTTCTGTTTGTTGAAAATTATCTGCAAACAGGCATCACAACTAGTCAACTCCCATTATAAAATGGGATTATGTCTGATCTAAAATATGCAGATAATGTAAGGAAGCAGAAGAATTCATAGAACCATGCAGGAATTTAATCATATGTGCTTAGTGGGGGGACTGAGGCAAGAATATTTATTACCAAGTTATGTACCAGGAAAGTTTTTATTGGAATTATGAAATAGCGGTAATGTCTGTACTTGTAAGTACAGACAGCCCCTTAAAACTCCAGAATAAGCATTTATTTTGCAAAATGAATAGGTCACTGAATACATACTACACAGTGCCTTTATTACTTTACCCACTATTAGCTGTTATTTAATAAATCTTAATAATAGGTAGAGATAAAGTCTGACTTAAGCCTACAAAAGACAGGAAATTCAGAGTTCAGACTTTTCAATCCTTCTATACCTTAGACCTTTATGCCTTGATATTGCAGGCTTCAGGGAGCCTAGTGCAAATATGTTCCACCTTATGTCACAATGCATGTTCAGTACTGTTCAAAATATGTAAGCATCCAGCTATATTTTATGGAATTGCCATTGCTAGTAACAGGCCACAAGCTTCACAGTGAGTTTTCAGGACCACAGGACTAAGACTTATTATGCCTCCTGCGCTTGAATTTGTATTCTTTTGCCTGCAGTTTTATGTCACTTGGTTCAGCTGTCACCACAATCCCTCTAATTGAATAGGTGCCTACAGCTAATTTGCTTTCTGTCTGTATATTTGAAATCATAGTTTTAAAAATATACCAGAAGCAACAATAGAGCAGGTGTGTAAAAGAAAGTTAGTAAATAGGGTTAGTAAATGACCCTAAGTGAATCCCACCATGAAGAAGCCATCAACACTCTGTATCTCTTCTAATGAAGAACTCAAGATGCTGACAACTCACAATAACTACTGCTCCTAAGTCCCCCAAAAGTAGAACAAGAGTGGGCATTATACCAGAAAAAAAGGTAGAAGTAAAATGTGTGTATAGCAGTTTTAACAGCATTATTATTATTTCTTTTTCTTATACTATTTGATCTAGATTAGGAATTGTTAGAATGTTAGGATTTCATTTCCTTTTACATTTATAACTTAATTCTGCTTACTCTATACCCACAGCAGTCCAACAAAAAACACTATATCTATGGTATGCCTGAAATTGTCTCAAACACTTGCAATATAAGATCATTGCCATGACAACAAGCTAAAAGCTGAAGATGTGGTCAGAGGAGGGAGACCTGTGTTGACAGGATGGCCTTGCTTTCTCCACACCTCCCTTATTTACTGCAAGGTTTCGGCTGCAAGCTTACTGATGATGAACTTGTTGTCACCAAACTGTTTGGTGGCAAACTTGTTAATAGGAAACATTGTAAGATGTCCCCAAAAAGCCTGGGGCTTTGGGACTTCGATACTTTGGAACTTCTGGATGAGTGCTGTAACACAATGAGGACCCCCTGCACTGACTGGACTAATGCTGCCCATCATCAATGAGATGTCTTTCTCTGCTTCCCCTCCTCTCCTTTGCCCTCCCCTCCCCTCATTTGCCCTCCCCTCCCCTCCCCTCCCTTTCCCTCCCCTCCCCTCATTTGACTTCCCTTCCCTTCCCTTCCCCTCCCCTCCCCTCCCCTCCCCTCCCCTCCCCTCCCCTCCCCTCCCCTCCCCTCCCGTCCCCTCCCCTCCCCTCCCCTCCCCTCCCCTCCTTTCCCTTCCCCTCCTCTCCCCTCCCCTCCCCTCCCCTCCCCTCCCCTCCCCTCCCCTCCCCTCCCCTCCCCTCCCCTCCCCTCCCCTCCCCTCCCCTCCCCTCCCCTCCCCTCCCCTCCCCTCCCCTCCCCTCCCCTCCCCTCCCCTCCCCTCCCCTCCCCTCCCCTCTCCTCTCCTCCCCTCTCCTCTCCTCTCCTCTCCTCTCCTCTCCTCTCCTCTCCTCTCCTCTCCTCTCCTCTCCTCTCCTCTCCTCTCCTCTCCTCTCCTCTCCTCTCCTCTCCTCTCCTCTCCTCTCCTCTCCTCTCCTCTCCTCTCCTCTCCTCTCCTCTCCTCTCCTCTCCTCTCCTCTCCTCTCCTCTCCTCTCCTCCTGCCCTCCCCCTCCCCTCTGTTTTATTTCTTTCTTTATCCCTCATAAAGTAACAGAAGACTTATTTTGATTTTTTATAAAGTTGCATAATTTAGCTGCACAGCTTACATAGATATAATTATGAATGCCAACTCTATTAAGATGATTGTAGCACATAGTTGTAATACAGAGATTCTCATTAAAATTGATTATTGTATTTGGACCTTGAGTGTCTGCTTCACCTTGTCTAAGTACTGGGGGATTTGCAAATCTGGCCACTCCTCCATACCTTTTTGGGTTGGACATAGTGATGCCAGTAAAGATTTTGAGTATAACAATTATTTACTGGCTGTAATAAAATACAGTGACAAGTACTAAGGTATCTAATCAAAATTGTTCCTTATGACCTTCATTGCCCTACTAGTTTTGATTTCAGTATTCAGATGTCATGGCTCTAAAATGCTTTAGGTGCTATCTGAGTTATTTCATTTATTTATTTATTTTCTTTTACCATTCCTGCAATAGGAAGCCATGTAAACAACAACAAAAACAAAAAAGCTGTCATAGTATCACTTAAGATTAGTTTCCATCTATTCAGAGATTGCAGTTGATTGATTGGGCAACATACTGGATTTCATATTCAGAATTCTAGATTTTCCATTGGAAAGAATCTATTTGGCTTTGAATTCAGGATACAAGTTTGCTAATTTGTTAACGGTGATGTGAGTGAAATGCGATACAGATTAAAACACAAGCATTCAGTACTGGAGTCTATATGCTATGATAAAGCAATAGGTTCTACTCTTAAAAAAAAAAAAAAAAAAAAAGGAAAAAGAGAAAGAAAAAAAATGATGAATACTATACCTTTAAGAACAATCAAAATAAAATATAAAGGATCAATATTTTAATAATGCAAGTAGTTCTATAGGATTTTTACAGCAATTGAGTCATAATTAATGCCTCCTCTTTATTACCAAAACGGAAAGCAAATGTAATATGTTGGAAGGAACTAGAACGAAGGATCCATCATTAAGTAAATGAGACACTTTAATTATCCGTGGGTCATTAGTTCAGTATGCTGTAATGGTTCCTAAAGAGCTGTTGTGTAGTCTGAAAGTACTTACTAACTTAGCACATAATGCATCAATACAGAAGAAAAAAATATCAATATCAGAAGATCATCTTGATATGTGTATAACTGATTATGTGTATAACTGATTTGGAAAATTTATGTCCACTTTTCAGCTATTATGTTCATGAAATACCTGGTTTTTTATGCACACAACCAGCTCAGGGTAAAATGATACAACCACTGTTTGAAATTGTTACTCCTTTTCACTTTTTTTTTTTTTTTTTTTCTAATTTATGACACACAAAATTCAAGTCGTCAACTTGTAAATTGGTTCTTCTACATGCATCATAGGTGGATTTTAGATGCCACGTGCACCAGTAAAATAATCCAGAAAATGAGTCCTGAAAATTCTTGTTCACTAACTCAGGGTCCTTTAAGGTTCTGTGCTTTTTAGTGTCTTAGAGGCTTACGTTTCTGGTATGATTACTTAGATATTAGCATCGCTACTACTTCAGTGCATGCCAATTTAATTCTGCAATCTTGTGTGTTCTTCACAGCAATATGAAACATTTTATAAATCTGTAGCTTCATTCTACTTTTATTAACTTTTCCTTTTTAATCCATTCTGACCTTTATTTTTATGGTTATTGCACTATGGTATGTACAGTCTCATTGAAAAATATTTGATTGACTTTCTCTCCTTTTTATGCCCTTTCATGTCATAAAAATTACCAAATAGTATATCTCATGGAAACATATGCCTGAGTGTGAGGCAAATACATGTAGCCACATATCTTCAGATCACCAAAAGGATAGCATTACTATTTTTCCTAAGTAAACGAAAGGGAACAATTACACCCTGATGTGAAAAGCTTTCTGTGGGAACATCTGATAGTTGGTTCTGGAAGGAACCTTGGGAAGTCATTTACTCCAGCCTCCTGCTCAAACAAGGATCAACTTTGAAATCAGATCAAGTTACTCGCCTAATGTGTTCTGAATGATCTCTAGGGATGGAAATTTTATGGTTGAGCAATGCATTTTGTACATCTGAGCTGAACAATCTTGGAAGACTTACAGCATCAGCAACACATCCCTCCTCATCATTAGAGTTGCCTTCATATTTCTCCTTGACTATCTACACAATCCAAAGTCTGAAGCTTCTCTTTCAGTTTCACTTTGTTTTGAATTCTCTGTTCCGGAACATACGAGGAAATTATCCACACCTACAGAGTTGTTTTAATTTTTCTAGATATCAGCCAGACTGAAGTAACTCCTACTACTTTCTATCCACTGCAGGTTATGAGACTGAAATTATAAACCTCTGTCCTTTCAGATACATGTAGTAACTATAGCCTTTTTGTTTGTCATAACCAAAGAAATAACAAATGCTTTCTATGAAATGAAATGCTGTACATTTCTAATTTCCCTTACTTTCTTACAGGATTTCTCTGCTCAGAGAGAATAACCACATTCATGAATTTATGACATACAGGTATTTAGGAGGTATTTAGGAGCAACTGAAAAGTTTTGAGATGGGAAGAATCCCCATTACCCTGAACTAGAAGACATATATTGCACTAGTGAAAATCCAATATTATTTAAAATGCTTCTCACAGCAGCTTGAAAATAGTGTTTGCATTAGAGCAGAGTAGAGAGGCACTAGGCATAGCAAAGAATACAAGTTTAATTCAGAGCTTTTTCTCTCTTTTTTTTTTTTCCTAGTAAATTTTTCTTTTCAAGCTGCTTAATTAAAGTGCCTGCTTTTGTCACTCTGACCTGTGTTTTTGTCCAGGCTTAGTATGGTGCAATTGATACTAGCCCAGTGTGAACTGCTGTTGTGTCTACTAAAGGAACACAGCATAGTGTGATGATGTTTGTTTCTGCTGAGATTTAATGGCTATTTTACTTGGCAGCTGCTTTCTGAGACATGGTTCTCCGAGGGGAACTCTCCATTTCAACAGCCACAGTATAGGTTTCCTCTCTGGTACCGAGTGTCAAACATCTGCTCTCCTCTTATCTTTCCCTTCCAGTCTTCCCTGTCTCTGGCATAGCTTGCTGCAGGCCAGGAGTCCTTTTTATTTCCCCCTCAGATTTATGAGAGCAGCTCTTTCTTGCTCAGACCTACTAGGAGCTTGTAGTTATTTAGACTATGTGAGGAACTACTGTGAACTGCTCTTTCCATCTTTTCCAGTACTACATTCCTCTCTACAAATCTTCTTTGAGTGCCAGGAATGATCCTGAAAATCCCAGAGGTACCATCTGCTAGTGAATGGAAGAGTCAGCTCCAGCATTTGCACAGTACTTAATCTTTGTACCCACATGCTCCTGAGGCTGCATTTTTACTCTTGTACACTTCCCTGTTCTCTAATGTACTTTATTGCCCTGCTCCAATTCTGTCTTCATCCCTTAAAAAAACTTATTCAAATGAAATCTGGAAAAATTAATTACATCTTATGATCTCATAACTCTTTATGATCTCATAAAGTGCAGGAAACAAGTGGGTAAGGTGGACTCTTCAATAGAGTGCAGCAATAGAACAAGGGGCAACAGGCAGAAACTGGAAAATATGAAGTTCTATACGAACAAGCAGAACTTCTTTACAATCTGACTGATGGAGCACTGGAACAGGTTGCACAGAGAGGTTATGAAGTCTCCTTCTCTGGAGATATTCAAGACCAATTTGGACACCTACCTGTGCAACCTACTTTAGGGAACCTGCAGGGGAGCTGGACTCCAGAGATTCTTTTCAGTCTCTGCAATTCAGTTTAATTGTGTTTTTCTGTCTTCACTTTTGCAAGTTCATCCTGGATTTTAATGTAAAGAGAAGGTCAACTTAAACTACTGTTTCTTTTCTTTTAGCGTATGTCTGCAGGATCAATTTAAAATTTTGCATTACTTGGTCTTTACCTTTGTTGATATTCCTTTCTCATTTTCTCTACTCTAGAAAAGGAATTTCTTTCAATGAACCTTAACCTTTAAAAGCAAGTATCTGATAGGAAATGCGTCTATGTGTTTTATGAAGAGAAAAATGGATTCAGCTGAAAGTACTGATTTTAATTTCAAGTTTCTCCAGGAATTACTGCTTTCAGAGGCCATGCTTAGTCTTCTTCTTGAGCAATTAAGTCATCAAAAAGCCTGTGAGGAAATAAAATATTGCATTATATTGTCTCTTATGAGATTATTTGGGGGCTTGTACAAACACAGAAGACTCCATTACCTCCTATTAGCAGAATGAACTCTGTCCTCTACTAGGTGGGTTTAAGACCAGAATTTGGATGGCTGGCAGTTGTCCAGCAAGTCAATATCTTTGATGGCTCTCATCTCTGAAGTCTCAGGCACGTAAGCTTTCATTAAGATGTAACACACAGACTTCCAGAACTTTAGCAGTCTGAGTTTTTACTCATAAATAACTATTTGTAAAAGAAAAAAGAAAAAAAAGGAAAAAGAAAAAGGAAAAGAAAAAAAAAAAAAGTGAGTGGGAGGTTTAAGATACTTAAATGCTGATCTATATGGAAAATCCAGTCATGAATTCCGACAATTCAGACACACAGACATTGAAGGTAGTGGTAAAACGCTGAGCAGATGGGGAAAAAGGACATATGTGCCTAAGTGGGCTGTGCAGAAGGTGTTATAAAAGTGTATTATGGGCCAAGACTTGATTTGAGAATAGTGGGACATCATACAGGCTTATTGTTTTTTAATGTCAAATTATAGTCTTGACTGATGGATGCAGCAATACCTTCCAGTATTTGGCATCTATTTTGCTGACATTTTTGTGTGTAGATTTAGATAACTTCTTTCAGATTTAATATGCTGTCTAAACTTTCAATGAGAAATGCCACAAATCTTCCAGAGGAGTTCCAGAAAAGACCACGGATATCCCCGTGGAATCCAATTCAGCTGAACCGTACTGAGATACCAATTAACAACCATGTACAATCCATGTACAGTTCAGAGGAAGTAATACAACCCACACTCTTTTTCAGATTTTATTTTTTAATTATTATTATTATTATTTTTAACAGATTCTTTCTTCTGGATAAATAAAAAGATTCCAGGCTTCTCTAATGACTACTTTTTTTATGCTTCTCATGTGAAAGAGCTGATCTCAAGCCTTTAGTGCCATTCAGATGTTCCAAGTAGAAAAATGAAAGTTTAGGAAAATATTATGATAGAGGTTTCTAAGTAATCAGACCTGGGGTAAAAGTAATATTCAAGTAATTACTGCTGTATTTTTATAAAAGAAATTTTGTTCAATATTTTATACATTTAATTTTTTTTTTTTTTTTACTCAGAACATCTTAAATATATTTCTAGATGCTATCATTTACTGGATAAATATTTAATTGAAGATGTAGGTAATGGCCTTGATTATACATTGATTACAGAAAAAAATATTTCTCAAGTATTTTGTTTTGTGGAAAGTTAATATAAAGACTGATATTAGAATCAATATCTATTTGGTATCTGTTATGAGAACAGGAGTACACTCAGTAGTTGAACTCACCACAGAATTTCAGCATACTTTGTATGACACAGTTTATAGATAAGGCAAAGGCTGCACATTTACCACAGAAGTTGGTTTGTCTATTGATGTTGCCTCTGTAACAATCTCATCTGACTGTATGCCAAATAGCTTTTGGCAGATGCTCAGCTCAGTGAGCCTACATTCCTTAGCAGCTACAGTTTAGCAAATACATGTAAGGGACAGAGACAAGCTGTGAAGCTGATGGTTCAGAAAGAATTTTACTTCAGATTAGGAGATGATTATGTAAAGAAAACAGATGATCAACTACAGGTTTAAACAAGTAAAGGTAGTCTTATGCGTATCATGCTGATTTTTGTCATAAGAGACATTTTGTCATTAATCCCCAAAAGTGGCACTATTGACTGAAATACAATCCCAAACCAGATTTTGAAGATTATCTTTCACAAGGAGTTGCAAGTCCTATAAAAAATACACAGATACCCCACAGTGTAGGAATACCATGTTACAAACATGTTTTCCAAAAGTGCTATTTACAGAGTCATATGAATGGAGCTCTGGCTCCAAATGTTATCTGTGCAATACACAAGCTATAACAATCTGCTAGTATAAGGCACACTATATTTTTATACTAACTCCAGGACTTTTATTTATTTATTTTTTAAGTTACTAGTTCATGCTTGATGATGATATCAGACTACTCTCCAGGATGCCAGCTAGTGTTCCAGAATCACACAGAATCACTCACTCAGAATTTAACACACACACACATAGCCAGTTTATTTCTGAGATAGAGGATTTGCCAGACTCATTTTAGGAATGAAGCTGAATCTTGCATTTGAGGAAATGAAAATTCTAAGACAAGTCACTGTATGAAGCACCCAAGAAAGAGGTCTTAGAAGGGAAAGCTCATGCAGTGTAGATGTAAGAAGAGCAACTGATCACAGTGATTATGACTGGAAAAGGGTTTATGCAAAAAACAGCAAGAGACCAATGGAGTATCAAATTTAACTTCTGTAGAATGCTGAAGAACAGCTAGTGTCCTGAATATGCTCCCCAAGAAATACAGAAATTGACTTATCAAACAAATCAGATTTGTTGTGACACAGTGATCAGATGTTTATTTCACCTTTCTCTGGCAGACAGTTTAAGAAATCCCTATATTAATCTGTTGCTAGCATCCTAGGGCGAAACTACCATCCTGTCAATTTTCCATGTGCAGAAATGTACCTTCAACACACTACAGAAGTCATTGGTATTGCAGGCTTCCAAAAATCCTTGTGAATTTAGTGAAAAGCAGAAATAATGATGGACAGGAACAGAGGCAAAAAAAAAAAAAAAATTATTTTCCCTGTTTAGGTTCTTTATTAGTATAAATGTTTGTAAACATAATCTGAGCACCAAATTCTATCTTATTCTTTCCTTCCTTTTTGCTGTCCATTCCTATTATCCAAGTCCCTTATGTTTACAGCTATCAGAGTGACATTATATGCACACCTTTGTAGCTGTGTTTCTTCAGATTCAGCCAACTGACTAGTTCAAGATGTATTTTTGCAGTTACTCATACTGAAACATTGGCCTTCAAGAAGCCCCAACATTTTCTATGTCCTTATGAAGTTTTTGTTTTGTTTTGTTTTGTTTTGTTTTCCTATATGTAACTTCTATTACTTTCTCTTTTGTATGGTTTAAAATCTTTGTGCTGGTGTAATTGCTCATGTGAAATGTGGAAGATCTGTCCCTTGCACCTATTTCCCAAGATGTTTTCATTTGATTACTGTCACACTGTGAAAAAAACTGGAAGTTGTGATGTTCTATTTGTCTGGCTATGGACATCCCGTAAGTATACTTCCAAGAGGTATGACCTGTCATATTTTCTCACATTGGTAACATAAAACCTGAATGATGATAATTTAAATGTCAACAATATCAAGTCCAAAACATAAAGAATGAAGAGAAATGATACTAATTATACATCAAGATTATAGATTCACAGGAATACGAGTGAAAGATATTTTAAGTCTAATAATTTGTCCTTAAGACAGGACATAAATGATTCATCACAGTTATTTCTCTAACTTGTTTTCAGAAACTTCCATTGATAGAAATTCCATAGTATTCCAAGGCAATCTGTTGCAATGCTTAATTATCTTGCAGATAAAAAATTTTTCCTCGTGTCTAAGAGAAATCTCCTTTGTACAATTTAGAAGTTCTTGCCATAGGGACAAAGTGTTTTTCCTATTTTTTTGTTTGAAAGAATTGTTATAGCTCAATATTTATTTATTTATTTTTAATATAGAGTCTGCTTTGAATGTAATTTTTATTATGTTGGCCTTCAGGGCCTGAGGTAGAGATTGGTGGTATGGAAATGGAAGATGAACCTTACCTTACCAACAGTATTACATTTTGTTGCTGTATGGCAGATGGCAGCAGAAAGGCAAGCTGACAAAATAGTGTCTGATGAGGAAGTGTGTATGAAGCAAAGGTGTGCCACTGAATTCATCCATGCAGAAATGGCATTCATTGATGCTTGCTCAACATTTTTGAAGATCAAACAGTGGATGTGAGCACAATGAAGCAATGGGTGGTTAGTTTCAGCAGTGGCAACAGTGATGGTGACTCACCTCCACTTGTGCAGATTTTTACAATTGTGGCATGCAGGCTCTTGTTCATCACTGTTGAAAATGCATACCTAAAGGTGGTGATTACTTTGAAAACTAATATATTTTGTAGCTGAGAATTTTACTCTATGAAATATTATTATCGTATTCTGTTATCCATGGAAATAAACAAGAGGACTTCCTGAGCAACCTGATGTATTCACTCAGTCCAGAAGAGGTTAACAAATTTATCTTTTGATCAAATCAAGATGGAATTTATCACAGCCTAAGTATCTAAATATGTTTCTCAGCTCTGTGGATACATAGTTGAAATGCTTCATGTAGGCATCTACGGAGTCATGTGATTCCATAATTGCCACAAGAAATTCAAGGCTTGATTTAACTACCCACCCATAGATGTTTGTTGTGTTCTCGTGTACCCAGTGGGTGGAAGATTCCAATAGGACTGACATATTGTATGAGAAAACACCATTGATAAGCCTATGCTTTCCCGAATCAACATCTTCAGGTCACTGAGAGATATCCAGTCTAGCCTGAAGAAGCTTTTCTGCTGACAGTGTATATATACCTACTTTCAGGTGAGTGAAATGGCCATTTGGGCTCTGTCAGCTACTTTTATTGTAAGATTTGATTCATTTACCCCCACACAGAGATTCTAATGGTCCTTCAAGATTTCTTCTTAGACCTGAAAGACACAGATGTGACTGCAAGTTATGACATATCACTTCAAACACTCTTGTTGTGTCTCAGACACCCTAAAAAGTTTTAAATAGAGCTTAAATAGAAATGCATGCAAGACTTCTAGTACCAAGATCTTTAATAATTCTTTTTCACTTTGCCCCCATAGCTTATGTTTTTAGAACTATTGTTCATTCTTGTTGCTGTCTCATGGTTTCCTACGATACGTCATCATATTTCTCTCTTTTCAGAGGACGAGGTAAAGAGGAGGTGGTAGTTCTGAAGACTGGAGACAGCACCTCAGTATTTTTCAGCAGCACTTCTTCCTGGCTCATTGACCTTAATGTTGAACATTATTTACATCTACTTTACAGTAATATTTTGATCTTGTTGTATTTTGAATTGCACTCTATTTACGCTATTTTCTCCCTTTGAAAATCATTTTGAATTCTAGCTCTGAGTGTCAGTATGCTTGCATCTGCTCTTAGTTTGGTATACTCAACTTAATGAGCAATGCCTCTATTGCACTGTCAAGATAATTAATTAAAATATTAAGTAGTGCCAGGTTCAGATCAGACTTCATTGGACTACTGCTTGACACAGCTTTTTTATTTTGACACTTCATCATGATATCTACATTTTCTATATGGGTCTTCAAGTTAATTGTATATGCTACTCACAACATTTTGATCTAGATAACTTTCCGCTCATTTTGTAGTGAGAACATGATGTGTGGCAGTGTCACATATATTACTTTCCTAGAGGTATATGACAACAAATCTTTTTCTCCCTTTCTACAGATTTAATTTTCTCTGGAACGACACAATCTGCTCTTGACAAATCTATGTTAACTGTTACTTACCTTCTCACACTCTTCTGTATGCTTACTAATAGGCAGCCTGTCTCAGCAGTTTTCTGAGTTTGAAAGTATGATGATATCCCTATAGTATGCTACCTATTCTTTTTTATAGTCAAGCCCTGTGTTCTTCCTCTTTTAGTCATCTAGATCTTTACCTGTTCTTCACAAATCTTGGATGAAAACCACTAATGTTTTTATTTGGTTGAAGTCTAAGTACCTCAGGGTAAATTTCACCAGTCTTAGATGACTAATTTGCAGTATAGTAGGATATTACCTTAATTTCTCAAATGTTTGAACTTGATGGAAGGCTTTTTTTAGGTAAACTTCTGTCCTTCTCTATCTTTTTTTCCCCATCCTTCCCCCCACCCCCAGTTTAAATACTGCCTTTGAACAAACAGTAATAAAAAATGGAATCTAAGATAAGCCTGAGAGGTTATTTTATTGTTGTATTCCTAAACTCTTTTTAAGACAGCTGTACAGCTGTTTACAAACTTCACTAACAGTATTAATGCTGTTAACAGTTAAATATTTTGTTTTAAACATAAAACAAAGCTATGCATTTCAACTTAAGTTTTGGAGGAAATGTCTAACATCCTAAACATATTCTCTGTAGCATTTTTTTTAATTATTATTATTTTTTTATATATATATATATATATTAATAATAAGTTTGTAAATAAGAAACATTGTATGCATAACAGTATTGTTATGGCTAGGCCTGGCTTTCTTTGTTGTATGGAACAAAGAGAATGAAAGCACAAGGAGAAACTCAGACAGGAATGTCAAGCTCTAATAAGATAGTTTTATCAGGACAAAGCTGTCTGCTGCATACCAGATTCTCCTAAAGATGAAATATAAATAAACAAACAACTGCAGATAACACTGCATCATCTAAACAGACTGGAAAACAAACTGTTGTAGGTCTTGGACAGTCTGTTATATAGACTCAAGACAGAACATAAACAAAAACAAGCTTCTGCAATTTCACAGGAAAAGCTGAGCCATGATTATATATGCTTTAGAATTTCCATATGCAGAAAAGAAGAAATAGCTTATTGGCTCATATTGCATAAATACCTCAGGAAGCATCTTGACAAAAAGGAATTCTTGCTACTGAACTTGGATGTTAATACAGAGAAAAGAAATTCAAATGAACTTTGAATTACATATAAATTCTGTGTAACCTGAAAATGCTTATTTTCTGAGTCAACCTTAGGACACTGATGCCACATAAATTATTTTCTTCTTAAAAAAGGAATTCAGTTTCAGTTCAGAAGCTTTACATGTTCTATCATCAGAAACAAACTGGTGAAGTCAGACCAAAATGCCTGAATAACCAGCAAAAGGCAGTCTGCACCATTTCATAAAGGTGCTGGGATGGACTGGAACACATGATTTCCACTTCCTTCTGCTATAGTTCTGTGCAAATCCCACTTGTTGTAATGTTTAAAATCCTAAGTACGTAAAGTACTCAGTATGTCTCAAGTTTTCAATCCCTAGAAGAATGAGATGTGCAATGATGAAAGTAACTTCTACAAATGTGGGTTTTTTTTGTCACATTTGTGTTTTGCAAATAAAATAAAATAAAATAAAATAAAATAAAATAAAATAAAATAAAATAAAATAAAGCTAGCTTTTATTTCAGTATGGAAGAACAACAAAAAAAAAAAAGCTAAATATAAGTTTTTGCAAAATACATTTATTCAGTTAGTGAATAATCCTTTATTTGCTGTAGTCCATAAATCAAAGACTTTCATAGAAAAAGAAGCTGAAAATAATAGTGTAATTTAGAGGGTGCAATAATAACTATTGTTTTGCTAGAATAACATAAAAATTATTAATTGTAAACCAAAATTAAGGCTACACACTATCTGTACTTATACCAACAAGGAATTTCACCGTGAATTAGTTTAATTTTAAGCATATAGCTATGTACTAGGACTGTTTCATTTTATTATTTATTGTTTTCCTGTGATGTTTTATGTCTGCATATGGGTAGATGAAAAAAGTTTCAAGTTTTATTCCAACATATGGGAAGGCAGTTTTTAATGTAATTGACATTTGAATAATTCAGTAATTGTTTATATACCTTACTTACAGATAGTTGCACGCTGTTGGGCTTCTGATTATTATATTCTTTGATTGATTACACCTTTAATCAGAGTAAATCTGGGCTTACTGATTAATGAGGAACTATACCAGATAAGCATGATTTTCTGTTGGGATTCAAGGTTACCTGCATAAGAAAGCTGGCATTATTGTAGCACTTAATGTTTTTGACTTCTTATTGTTTATTGTTTCTTGATACATTGTAGCATTATATGATAAATCTATCTATTAACCTTTGCTGGCAATGTAATCCTCTTCATTTAATTTCTGTAAGTTCTTATTTGTTTTTTAATTGCATGATATCAGATATGTTGAAATTTGTTGTTCATGGTAGTGAACAACTGAAAATTAATGATTTGGTAAGATGCATGCTACAGTTAAAAGATCAACTACCTTTATTTCAGTTATGTATTTTATATTTTATTCAGTTAAATGTTCACAGAGCCTGCAAAATTTTCACACTGCCTTGGTTTACGTGCTGATATTTGACTGCTGATAAAGTATGGAATTTCAATCTGTTGTTGTAACACTCTGAAATGAAGAGAAATGTGTGTTATACTTTTTATCACTGCTTAAGTTGTTTCCAGAGAATCTGATTGAAAATATAGAAAAAGCAGCCATGAAGAGGCTTCTAGAACTTCTATTTTATGGCTGACACACATTGCATCAGTGTCTTTTTGTGCAAGAGACAGTTTGGGATAATGAATATCAATTTCATGCATGTTACACACAGGCAAGTCTTAATACTCGTCATTTTCCCTACAGTTTTCTTAAAAATCAGACTGGATTATGAAGTCTAACTTCAGTTGCTACATTCTTAGTATGAAATAAGGCTTTTGGCCCAAACCTTTCCTGGCAAGAGTTTAAATTTAGTCATATATTCCTCTGAAAAAGTGAACAATTGCTTTTATGGAAAGGGAACTCAGATGTGCAAGCTGGAAAGCAGCCACTCTGCACTCCTACCAGGTCTCTGACTTGAATGATAAGGGGACCAAGCCTGCCACAGAGACACTTACCAAGCAATTTAGATGCAGCATTACTTTCTGAGCTCTGCATTAAAAGTAGATAGATTCTTTTTTGCTTCATATATTCTAAGTTCACCTTTTCCAGGGTACTGCACAGTAGTCTGAGGAGCAGTTCAGGTGCCTAACATAGGTGTCTGGCACATTTTTAGATACTCTAGAGTATATAAAACCCTCCTACAGGACTACGAGGTCCAATACAGGGCCTTACTCCAGTCTTTTAGACGGGCCAGAAGCCAGACAAAATACTGTAGAAATTTTCACACAGTATAAAGCATCTTTGTGTAAACTCCTGTATCTCCTCGTCTAGCTAGAATTTTAGATGATGTTTTCTCTCAAGTCAGAGGTTTTCCTCTCATGAATTCATGAATTTCTGATTTCCCCCTTCTGACTACGTGAACTTGTGATGTTAGCCATTGTAGAAATGATCATATTCTTAAATTTGGACACATCCCACTGTGATCAGAAATCACACAAAGTGTAGATGGAGCTAAATTAACTCCTGAAAGGCAAACACCAATTTTTGTGTAAATTTGTCTATTGCTAAATAATTTGTGTGTTTATATGGAAGAAGTGAAGTGCTTTCCAAGGAGAAAATAGAAAATAAATAGAAAATATTTTGTAGATCTTATTGCAGAAGAGACATTTCTTCCACAGAAGCATTTTCAACCCAAGGTGCTCAGTACATTGCATCTCAGTCTGAGTTGAAGCTGGTCTGGGCTTACTTTTCTCCCCATGGTTTTAAATAGATTCATATTTATGGAGCTACTTTTTTCTAATGTTTCTCTTTCCAAATGAAGTCCCAGTTTGACTCACTGTGTTTTCCACACATTTTGTACGTGACACTGAATACTTACAAGTGTAGTAACTACAGACTTATTTTGCAGAACAATGTCATCTATACAGTCAATTAAATATTTGTTCCACCTTCACCTTCTTTACATACAATGAAAGTACCTCTAGGGAGCTAATTTTAACTTTTCTTCACTGATACTAATTCCTGTGTAAACCTTTTGCTACTGCTGCATTGCAACATAATAGTGTGCTTCTACATGAATGTTTAGACTCAACATGTGGTTTAAATTCCACTTTTAATAGGACCAACTATATGACAATATAATCTTCTGAGCAGAGAAGGCCCTCTAAGAGTATATCCTGGAGAAGTAGAATTAAGAGCTGTTCTTTGTGCACACAAACAAATGGTTGGACTGGATAATATTGTAGGCCTTTTCCAACCTTGGTGATTCTATGATTCCATGATTTCTGCCATGCTGAAACGTGCAGAAATGCCATGTTGTTTTGGCAGCATTTCACCACCATACTGCAGTTTCTCTCTTTGAGAGAATCATAGAATCATTTGACTGGGAAGGGATCCTTAAAGGCCACCTAGCCCAGCTCCCCTGGAAAGAACAGAAACATTGACAGCTTGCTCATTGCCTCTTCCATCCTGGCCATGAATATCTCCATGGACAGGATTTCTACCACATCTCTGGGCAACCAGTTTCAGTGCCTCACTGCCACTACCATAAAAAAATTTCTTCCTTATATCCAATCTAAATCTCCTCTCTAAAAGTGCCCTTTTAGGTACTGAAAGGCCATTACCTGGTCTCCCTGGAGCCTTCTCCAGGCTGAACAGCCTGAGCTCTCTCATCCTGTCCTTGTAGGGAAAGTGTTCAGCCTGTTGGATCATTGTTGTGGCACTCCTCAGGACATGCTCCAACAGGTCCATGTCTCTCCTGTACTGAGGACTTCACATCTGGATGCAGTAAAGTGATAAAGCACTCACTTTTATTATTTTACAGCTCAACAGCATACCAAGACTACTGCTATATGCATTGGAGAATGGTACCATTATATATATATAGTCTGTGATAATATATTTTACATAAATGTTAAAAGTAACACTCTATTTGTTTTACCGTGAAGGTGGTAAAAATAGTTTATTTCTTAGCAGTGAGAGAAAAAACAATTTGTTGTTGTTGTTGTTTTTTCCCTAGGGGGGGAAAAATTAGAAAAAGAAAAAGAAAACAAAACTAATTAACAGCGATAGTTACATTTGACCATTTGAAAGAGTACCTCAATTAAAAAGATAAATTAACTAGATTTCTGGAATCTAACTAACAACATAATTAAATTAAAGAAAAAGTGTGTATAAATCCCACCTTTCAGTAGCACTTTCATTTTCAGATATTTGTACATATTATCAACTTTTTTTTTATTATTATTATTTTTTATTTTTTTGTACTAGTATTGTTGTCATTGTATTTACAAGAAGTCCCAGGAAGTTTTTACAGTCTGCGTAAGGTACAAAATGTGCATAGGCCTGAAATATTTCTTGTTATGTATGGCTTCTGCATAGCTACTTCGTGTTTTATTGTTTTTTACAGATTTTATGTAAAAGGCTAAATTTAAGACATAAAAGTTATGCAGAACAATTCCTCTCTTAACAGTTTTATAAACAAAGCACATTTTTTAAGGAAAAATAATGTACACTTTCAATCTCATTAGGGTTCTTAACAGCCTCACCTATAACTAAATGTAGATGTCTCTGCTAAGACTGATTCTAGATCACAGTCATTGTGCAAAGGTGTGATTGTACTACTGCTTTCACGTTGTGTTTTAGCAGAAACTTCCTCCATAGGACACATAACCAGCTGCATTATATTACATTTAATACAAAATGCAAAGAATTCCTTCCTGATGGCACCATGTTATCTGTTACTGTACACTCTGCAAAAAGAGATCTGCTTAACCTAATTGTTATCTTGACTATGATTGTTACAAATGTAATTAGTGGGTATAAAATTATGTTTGAAATATTTTCCCTCACGTTTTTGTTTGTTTGTATGTTTGTTTGTTTGTTTTTTTGTTTTGTTTTTTTTTTTTTTTTGAACAGAATATATTTGCTGGGAACATTTATTGTAGTAGTATCTTCTATACTTTCTTAAGATATTTATTTCATTTTATGATTTTGTACTTCTTCAATGTACTGTGGGTCATATGGATAGATGTATATATCTGTGTTTTTCTTCTTCTTCTTTTTTTTTTTTTTCATTTAGCCCTATATTCCCTATTGAATTGATTATCAGATTCGAATCACTTTCAGTATTTCTCTTTGAATAAAAAATTCATTCTTTTGCATGTTTTTACTGCATTTAAATTTTGCCATACAGCTCAACTATCTTTCTAGCCCTCGCTGTCCCTGTTCCACCTCTAAATGTGTCTTAATGCCTTTATGTGGAAACCATTTTAATATAAAAGAGCATAATGATTTCTGAGTGGATGTTGCAGGCCATCCGGTCAATGGTCTGTGAACTCAAGTATTTCTAAGTAAACCAGAAACCATTAGGTCATAATAGCTATGAAATAAAAAACTAAAACATCTGAATTTTAATAATACTCTAATTATATATTTATTCCATTCAGTAACGCACTTATAACTTGTATGGCTTTTCATGATTTCCTGTAATATTTCTGACAAATTGGTCAACGTCTGCTGGATCTGCAAACAGTAAATTTAAAAGCAACATGATAACTCCTAAAGCTTCCTTTCTTTGGTGTTTTTTGGAGAGGAATGTAATTCAGATAAGCAACACTACATCTTAAATCAAATGTAGGTTTGGGGGGGTAAATGAAATATGTTGTACTCTGAGAGACAAGATTTATATCTTCTGTGGATCAGGATTCATGGGAATATGCACACTGAAAGACTAATGCATCTAAAACCAGAATTAGGTAGCCTGAAGTCTCCTAGCTACTGTCAGAAAACATCTGGGGCAGTTGTAGTTCCTTGACTCTGTAAGTCACTAAATTACACTCCCAGAAGTGAGGACATGGCATCTTTCTGCTGCGGTGCCAGCCCTAGAAGACAGAAGTGAAGTTTGTCCTGCTCATAAGTGTAAGCATACACACTGTAAACACATGTAAGGACATTTGTGATATACAGCTTCTTAAAAGTAAATGGGAAAAATAAATAATAAATAAATAAATAAAATAAAAACTGCTAGAATGAATTTGTGTTGATATACATGTCTGTCTTAGAATTACATGAGTTAAACCTCAGAATTGCCTATTGTTTCCCACAGGCTGTGTAAGGTAAAATATTTGAAGGTTAGTTCAGACACAAATATCTGCCTTTGAATAAGTCAGCCCTATGTTCAAGGAATAAGTGTGGTTCACTAGAATTTTCTGTCATGTAAACTGGTACTGTGTCCCAGGTACCAGAAGGAGCCTAGGTTCTACACTGCCCTGTGTGACCTTTTGATGGAGGGATTTAATCTGAAGGAACTCTCAAATGTGCTTACCATGTATGAAAGACTAAATCTTCCCATTGAAGTTTATCATAGGACAGTTCTTTAAAAGCCAGAATAATATAACTGTAATGATTGCTTTCATCCTTCATTTCATAGAATTTTGGGGGGTTGAAAGGGACCTTTAAAGGTCATGTAATCCAATTTCCTGCAATGAATAGTTACATCTAGAAGTAGATCAGATTGCTCAGAGCATGGTCTGATCTAACCCTGAATGTCTCCAAGGATGGGACATCTGTCTGGGCAACGTGTTCCAGTGCTTCACAATCCTTAATATAAAAAACTTCTTCCTTATATCCAATCTCAATCACCACTCTTTTAGTTTGAAATAATTTCACCCTGTCCTATCACGACAGACCCTGCTATAGAGTCTGTCCCCTTCTTTCTTGTAGGTCCCCTTTCCATACTGAAAGGCCATATCACATCTCCCTTGAGTCTCCTTTTCTCCAGGCTGAACAGCCCCAGCTCTCTCAGCCTGTCCCTGCATGGAACATCCCTTGGATCATTTCTGTAGTCCTCCTCTGGAATTTTTTTTTCATTCAAAATGGCTATCATACTGTGTCTTTCATCCACCTGAAAAGTCTCTGCAGTTCCAATTTGCAGAATATAATAGGAAGTGCTGAAAGCAGGCACTATGTAAAAGTGATCAAATAATGCCATTGTGCAAAGTGCAAAGACATTCTAAAAAATTTTGTTTGACAGATAGGAAAAGCAAAAAATGACAGGAATAATGAGAAAGAAAATACGTAAAAATGCCTTCTGGAGAAAGATACTTTGTTCTCAGATATCAAGCATGTTAAGGCATTTTATATATACTTATTTTTAAATATAACGGTATTAAAGTAACCTCAAAGGTTATCTAGAAAACGGAGTGAGTGCCATTTCCTAAATGGGCCCTCTTTGTGAGCCACCAAACTTATGCTTTGTCACTGTGTAACATATAGGTGCCTAACTTCAGAGGAAGCTTCTGGATTTTCAATTCAGAAATTCACTTTTAGAAGAAGTATCCTGCTCTTGTCCTGGCCCTGAATATTTCCTTTTGGTCAATGAATTGGTCAGAATGTGAATTTTGGGACTTCCCTCCTAATACTCTTTGTGATGCTTGATAGGCAGAGCTGATGGATTCCAAGTACCTTAAAAATGCAAATTGCAATTGAAAAATCTAGCTGTAAAAGTATAGCTCAGCATGAGGAAAAAGTATTAGATGCTTGTTCTCCAAAATAGTTAGAAAACTGACATCTTGTTGCTTTTTTTGATCAGGGCTATAAAAGGAAATAAAAACAACTGTAAAGGAGGAATTATTATGCTTTCCTGTTATATATTGGAGCTGGAAAAATCTCGTGTAGATGTTTAATGACTTCAACTAATTTGCTTTTTTTTTTTTAAAAAAAAAAAAAAGAGAGAGAGAGAGAGAGAAATGAAATGAAATTCAGCCTTGGGAAAATATCTCTGAAGAATTCTTTGCTGTGATTTGTTTCTGCCTTCCCTACCGCGTAAGTTTGTATAGAAGTCTGTACTAAATGAGAAATATTAAGGTAATAAAGTTCTTAATTTAAGTTCCATCACTGAAATGACAGTTATGAGAATGAGAGAGAGAGTCACCTAATGCTGTAATTAATATTACTAGTTAGACTGCCTGACATTCTGAGAGATTAAAATGAAACAAACAAATAAATTATTTCTGTGGACGGAATTACTATTAATTTGTTAGAGCTGGAAACTCCAAAGGGAAGAGAGTTCTGAGGCTGATCTACTTACATCTTTTCTTTGGAGACAGCAAGCCAAAATACTCTATTCTGCAGTTTCTAAGACTGCTGATTTTTATTATTTTTTTATTTTTACTTTTATTTTTCCTCCATTCTTCCTGGGAACCATACTAATACTTAATGGAACTTGTTGGTGTCTTACCAACCATTTTGGGATCTCTATGTTCCCCATATTTTTTCCCCAAATTGTGTTCCACGTTGCTCCCTGGAAAGAGAGTTTCATCTGTTCCACATTGCCACAGCCTGAGTGGAGCAATTTCTCTGTTAGTGAATTAAAACTGTGCTCAATTGTTCTCTGCAAACAAGGCTGACTGCCTTGGAAATGTTTGAGTCTGGACTATTAAACTCTTATTTTCTAAAGCTGAGTAACTATGGCTAAATTGATCCCAGTTACTTATTAACTTCCAAATATAGACCTAGAATAAATGTCCCAGGGCATACCATGCAGGAGACTATGCTGTACAAATAAATAAATAAAAAATGGAGAGACAAATGAATTTCAGTGCAGGAGAAAGTTCTGTGCATCCTTTTAATTCACTAGCATAGACACAATTGCTTTTGTTTCTTTCTACTGCTCAGCTCAAAGTTTTCTGAATCGCCCACACAAAGAGTTATGAAGAAATGTATAAAAGAAATACAAACTTTCTTAAGGTACCCAAACTTTGAGCAGTGTCATGGAGGTTGGGAGCCTGGAAATGGGGAACCTCTTTAGGGAGTTGTACATAAAAGGTTGCATTGTTCAGTTTGAAATGTGAGTGAACTACTTTATTTGTGTAAATTTCTCTTTAACTAAGAGTTCTGGGATCCTTTGTTAAACTCAGATACATGAGGTATGTAGCTACTACTTTTGAACTAAATTATAATACATGCTTTCCACTTCTTCTCATCATGAAGATGAGAGGAGAAAAGAGGCATTAGATGTGCTTTTCTTCTTTTCGCAGTAGTTGGTGTCACTACAGCTAGCCTCTCAGTCAAACTGCTGGCAGAAAATTGACATACAGGTTCCCACACAATTCAGTAACTCAACTTCTCAACCCCTCTGCACTCCTCTGCTTTATCTTAAACATCCGTTCCAGATAGACTAGAGAAATACTCTCAGTTCATGCATATGAAACTCTGTCAGAAATATTTTTATTTTCATTTTTTTTGTTGCTGTTATTTGTAGAGTTTTTGTGAGGTCTTTTGTTCATTTTTTTTGTTTTGTTTATTTCTTACCTTTAACATTAAGAATGGATTTAAGTTAGTTTTTCAGGATTTTTCATCCCCAGAGGACTTGGCATGAGGAGGAAGTAAAGTGGGACTCCAGACCAAACCCCAGACACTCTCTGCCTCTGGTTGTCGCAGCTTGCTGCAGAGAAATGCTTCCCTCACACTATCATGGTTTGACTCCTACTTTGGGTACTCTTGTATCTCTCATTTTCTTTGATTTGGTTAAATTTAGTAAATTACTGTTCCTCCTCAGATAATTGCCTTTTTTTTTTTTTTTTAATTAATTAATTTTTTCCCCGGGGTCTGTGCCCCTGTCATGGACTTATATCTAGGGATAACCCCATGACAAGAGAAAATGTAAATGAAAACAACCTACCACAAGTGGTTTACGGCAAGTCCTTGTATGGTTTTGTTTCTTTGATTATGCTGTGTGTCCATGTTGTTTTCTTTTTTGTTTGTTTGTTTTGTTTTTGTTTTTTTCTTGACAAGGTCTTTGAGAGTTCTGGAATTTCTATATCATAAGTTTAGTACTGGTGAATGCTTAGGGATATGTCTCGCTCCAATTTAGGAGTGAGGCAAAGGTTCTTTTAATAATGTTATGCCCGGCGTGAGATTAAGAAGAAGAGCATTCAAATGTTGATCCGACCAGTTTATTGGAAATAATAGACAATTGAGGGGATGGGGAAGGGAGAGTGACGAATGCCAAAATTAGGGTGATGGGGAAGGGAAAGTAGGCGATAGAAAAAGGTAGAAAAGAGCAAGAATTACGTTAAAGCAGGGAATAGTCACCTCCTGGATGCAGCAGCGTCCCAGAGCACGTTGTTAACGTTGGTCCGGGGCAAAATAAGCGTAGGGGAGAGCAGCAACGGAGTAGCAGGCTGCAAACAGCAGATCGGTGAATCGCAGAAAAGGTGGTCAGAGCATCGTGGTCTCCAGAAGCAGAGTCTCGGGCAGCGAGGTCCCTCGGAGCAGAGTCTCGAGCAGCAATCCCAGAAAAGAGAATAGGCAGCAGTAGGACAACGGTGGAGGAATCTGAGGTCGGATACCTAGATGCCCACAAAACTGTGGTTTGTCCGTGCCCCTTTTTATCCTTCTTTCCAGCCTTCCAGAGATTTCGGGACGGCTCGGGTCAGAGTCTTGTGACTTCCTCAGAGCTGTCAATCTTCCTTGAGATGGGCCAACAGGAAAGACCACTTAAGGGCCATTAGTCCTCAGGGATGCCCATCTTCCTTGAGATAGGCCAACACAAAAAGACCACTCAAGGGCCATTGATCAGTATCTTATCGTATCTTTCGTAGCTCCCGGACTTGTCCATCTCCTGTGTGTCTCCATTTCAGCAAACTTTGAGACAGTAATGTAAAAAGCATGGCTTCTTACAGGATAGGATAAAAATACACTTAAATATTAAATAAACAGTGGTAAAGTATATTTTTATAAGCCTATATAGTTCTGAATATTGGTTCTCTTCACATACTCAATGTCCAGCACTCAAAATTGTAAGCTCTTAATAATCACCTTATTAACTATTCAAGTTCTTGTACTTTACGGGAGCTTAAGATCAGGGATTTAATTTTTGTCTAAAAGTATCATGCAATCATTCAAAAATGCTTCTTGCATTTTCTGCAGAAGGACTATACAGCACCACTTTGGATTATGTTCCATTCCTGCACAGTTAATAATAATTCCAATCCATTGTTATAACATTTGAACTTGAGTGTGATTCACATTTCTTGGCATAATATGTGCCATGCTACTGCAGTAAATAAATAGCTGCTTTAACTTCACTGGTGCACAAAGTTAAATGTCAGAAAGTCATATTTGCATTTATACACGAAATAATTACATGCTCTTCAGAATAGTGTAATTAGGGATACTAATGTAAAATTTTTACCAAGAATGAGTGTCTGCAGAAAAATAACAGGAGCAAACAGCAATAATGATAATAATAATAATAATAATAATAATCTGAATGTTTAAACTGTGTTGTGTAGAACCTTAAATCGGTGGCTGTAATACATCATAACTGGTTATTTGTGTTAATTCTGATCTGGTCGAAATGTCATATTTAGTTTCTAATATATATTTTTAATTTGAATCTTTGAACAACCCATGAAAAGCTGCAGATCTTGACTAACAGTAAGTTTAAATTTCCCTCATACAGAACTGAATTTGAAGTGGTTAGAATAACAATCAACATGAATTTGATGTTTCAGCTCAGCTACTAATGAATTACAGTATGTATGCCATCAACTTCATGTTACAATAAAAGTTTAATCCCTTTTCAGATTTAGAAGTCAGGAACTGAATGGAGTGGCTGAAGTCCTTCTTTTGATCCCAGAAAAAAATGGAAAGAGATAATTAAAATATCTATCTTGATTTAGGAGAGTCAGTTTGCTGAGCATCTGTTTTCTTGGTGTTGGAAGGCATTAACTGAAATCTGGATAAATGGGAAAAATTTGGTGAGTTAGCATCAAGAAGTGAACCATAATATTACAATGCCAAAATGAAATGCAAATATACAAGGCAATTAAAAATGTTTTGTTGCTGTTGTTTGTTATCCATCTTTCTCTTTTTATTTTCTAATATTTTTAATTGAAATAGGGCTGTGTGATGTGGGAGTGAACCCACAACTGGAAAATTAAAACTGAACTTTAAAACAGTAGCGCACTTGAAGAAACAGACTGGCATCCACTACATCTGTTTTTTTCCCTTGTAACATTTCTCCAGTATTTCTAAGAATGACTTTTTTTTTTTTTTTTTTTTTTTTTTTTTTCTGGCAGGATTACTTGTAGAAATAGATAATACTAAACTAACAGTAAAGAACTGTCAACTAAAGTGAGTTCACTGACGTAATTCACATTTCCAATCAAGAAAAACACCAGAGTCAACATAACTCCAGTTCAATATGTTTCCTGTTTTGACTTTCAAGTATTCAAACAAATGTCTCACAAGTAATTCTTATTAGAAACTCTATGTTACATAACTACCTAAAGATATATGGAGAAAACTACATATAGCACTTAATTGCTTCATATATGGAGAACAGAAGCAAAACTCATCTAAATAAATTATTTGACAGAAATCTTGACCTTGGCTTTACTTTTGGTAAGCTATTTTTTTTTCTGTTTTGTCATGATACCTATAAAATGCCACAATATATGTGTATTGAACAGAACGATACTGACTAAATCATGAGATTAGCCTACATATTCAGTGACTCATTTATGAGTGCTTTTTAGCTGATGGCTTTTATGTCAAAATAGAGACATAAAAATATCACACGATATCAAGAATCATAGATATACATGTGTTTTTTTTTTGCACTAAACATTTGCTTTGGTGTTAACCTGAGACTCTAAAATGAATTAACGTAGATGCAAATCTGTGGGCATTGAAGGAGAAGAAAATGTTTGCATCAACCTTTGTGCAACTGCTGACTGGTGTACATCTCAAGATACGACTCAGGTTCACTTAAGCAAATCCACCATGAAAGGTCAAAATCACTTATGAGGGTTAAACACAAGTAAAATGTCACTTTTATAGTCTTTCTAATCCTCAACAGATTCAGAAGACATTTTGGTTTTCTCTGAAGGCATTTGATTTTGCATTGACACAGAAAGGGCCTTATCCGGGTATATGTTTTTTTTAAGTGGAATAAGGGGCAGAAGAACAGTGGAGCAAATTCCGGCAGCATGAACTGACAGATGAACTAGGGACTTGGTTTGCCAAAGAAGCACATTTGGTATATTTGTTTAGTAACCACATATAATTTGAAGGGGAGAAAGTGATACAATGTTGTTATCCCTGCTCTCTTAGAAAATGACACTGAACTCCAGCAGACGCTTGAGAATTTGTCAATAATGAAAACTCCTGAATGGCTGCATGGCGGACTTTGTTGCAGAAGAAAATTGGAAATGGTTTCTTCCCACTGGAAATGCAAGTAGTGTTCATACATGGGACTGAGTAAAGATATCTTTCATTTTACATCATTAGTGTTGTTGATAAGATGAACTTCGGAAAAACACAAGAGTGCCCTTAAGACTCTGATTGCCCTAGCTTCAGCTGTGGTAGAGTCTGAACCTCAACTGCCAGAAGGTACAATCTGATAAAAAAAAAAAATCTTTGTAAGAGTCACGGTAGAGACAGACATGTTTTCCAAATGGACTAGGAAAATGATGATTGCAGTAGTTTTGTAGAAAAGTCTTGCAGAGATCATGGACCTTTGCATTTATGTTCTTTCCAAACATTAGGATCTCACAAAGTAATACCAAATTTTGAGAGTAGAAGGGAGAGTAAGACTGTGATGATCTACAAGTATCCTGATAAACAGAGAAGGAGCTACTGCCCAAGAAAATGGCAAGGGAGCTTGCTCTTCTATTACTTAAACAAATGACCTACTTTATTTTTTACTCCTAAGAATGTTATATGTTTTGCACATGGAGTCTGTGGAAGGAGAAGGATGGACAGTTAAAGCCATGTGAAAGGAAGTACTTGATTTACCCAGTTTACCAAATGGAAATTTTTAGGCAATAGGATTATCTCTGTATTGAAAACCTTATATTTGAGTCCAGGGACTTCACTGTTAGATAACACAAACTATGCTGTCATTATCTCTTCTGTACTGGAGAACTACTACTGTTCTCAAAGTAAAGCTCTTGATCAGAATGCCTTTCAAAGTGACATTTCATTGCTTGAGCTCCTGATTTTTGGATAAGCAGCAGAATAATTAATTTTCATTTAATAGCAGCCACAGGTAAGTCCACTTACGCAGACTGCATGTTAGTATTTGACAGTGTTCACCAGTACACTTAAAACTTCATATAAAGGAAGTCTGAGCTGAATCAGTTAATAAATGAATGTGAAACAGTATCACAGTATCACAGTCTCGTGCGGGTTGGAAGTGACCTTAGAGATCATCGAGTCCAACCCCCGGGATTCGAGCCTCCTGTGTTGCAGAGCGGCACTTCTACCACTTGCGCCACAGGGGGGATTCGAACCCGGGCTCTGGTGTTGCAAAGCGGCATTCCTACCACTGCGCCACCAGAAAACATATCTTCATTAAAAATATACAGATAAAGATACCTTTAGATAAAGATACCAGATATACAGATAAAGAAATCTTATTGTCAGCTACAATGAAAACCATTAGAAATTTACCAGTGCCTAGTAAGGAAAATATCAACATTTGAAATCCCTTGCTTTTACAGGAAATAAACAGAAAAAGACAATCTTTCCAGGCACTCTGAAGATGATATTGCATGCAAGAGTTTAGGCTGAAATTATGGACTTGTGGTTTCCATAGTCTTTTAGATACTAGAAGAAAAAGTCCCCTGAAGCTTGGTAGACAGAATACACTTATAGTAATTTCAAGAACATGTTTGAATGACATGAAAACCTTATAGCATTTCTGCAGACACAAGCACCAGATACGTATCTCTCCTTCTTTGCTCTTTCCTAATGTATGTTTCCAAAAACATAAACTGCTTTCCTTTTTTTTTTGGCAAATTCAGGTTTGTCTGCTCATGCATCACCTCAACTTATTAGTCAAGAATCTTTTTGAGCGTCTAAGATGAGTCACTTGACCATGCTGCAGTCAAGTGTTATTGTGGAGAGTAGGTAAGATAAGGAAAGAAACACTCTCTTGTTCTGAAAAAGTATCCATGAAAATATCTTTTGACAAATATTCTCTTTTAAATTTCATGTATCTTTTTTTTTTTTCCTAATTACTTAATGAATCTTCACTACCATAGACCATGTAATGATTTTGTTTTTCTTCCAACCTTAGCTTCCATGTACTATTTCCACATTACTTGCTGACATTTGGTGAAAGCCAAATCTTCCTAAGTTCTGTAGTAGAGGTCTTTCATGTGACTAAGAAATATACATTTAAACAACACATGGATGAAAAATAAAAATGCAGTGGGACAGACTGACTAACAAACTCAGTGGCCTGCAGTACTGGCTCCTCAAGACCTAATTGTCACACATGTAAGTTGTATCTTTTTGTGAAACCTGTGATCACATAAGTATGGACAATGCTAATAAAAATTATCCACTTATTTGTTACCATACCTTCTGCACTAATTTTGACCACAAAGATATATCTGATAGCCAATTAGTCTCTTTTAGTGTCACTGGACACTGGCTTTGTAGAAAAGAGCTGTTGCCTTCTTGTGAAATTAACCTTTGCCTAACATTGCTAGCAAGAAGAACAAAAATAATTTTCTGTTGAAACTTGAGATTCTGTAAATGACCTTCACATGGTATTATTTAGATTCAGAGCTTTTTCAGGTGCAAAACTCTATACTATGAAGAAAATATATTTAAATGAGAGAAGAGGTATTAATTTTGATGAGACTTAGAGGGAGTTTTCTTTAGAATAGACCCAAGCTCAAACACACCTATTACTTACCTAAAGATGTCCTGACTCTTAAGAGCCTGTCTCACAGTAATTTTTCTGTGTTGTATGCTACAAAGTAAAATGTATATTCTTCCTAACACATAATTAGTTCTCTTGGGGCTTACATAAATTGCAATTCTTATACACTTGTGGCTGGCACAAAGTAAATTTGAGAACTGAAAGCCTTAGGATAATGTCAATCTCTACACACTGTCCACCTGTGATAAATCTAGTCCTGCCCTTTGAATGTTTTATTGAGCTGTAGAATAAATAGATAAATAAATCATCCTGCTCTGAGACCTGGGGTCTAAAAACATATTAATTCTGTGTTCAGAAATAAAACAGGTAAGCCATCACAAATTCATGTTATTAAAATATTCCCATGTTTCAGATATTACTGCTGAGTTTGTAGCTACAGACTGAGGAACTGGAAACTCTGATCTCCTGGGAGGATCACATAGATATAAATGAGCAGGATGTTCTTATTTGTGCTCGCCTACTCATGAGCAGGGAGGTTTCTACTGGTATCCACAGCCTAATAGATATGGAGAATTAACCTAATTACAGTGGCCATATCAATAGACTGATCCCATTCGTCCCAGGAGCCTAAGGGACCTACCTGCCTGGTGTGGTAGATGACCCGAGCTCCATCATATTTGAAAAGCTGTGGCTGTCAGGATGTTATTGACTGGAGAAAAGGAAATAACACTCCCATTTATAAGACAAGGAGGAAGGAGGACCTGAGGAACTACAGGCCAATGAGCTTCACCTCTGTGCTTGGGGAAGATCATGGAACAGATCCTATTGGAAAACATGCTAAGGCATATGAGGGACAAGCAAGTGATCTGTGGCAGGCAGAATGACTTCACCAAGGGAAGCTCATGCATGACCAATCTGGTGGCCTACTGTGATGGAGAGACAGCATTGATGGACTAAGGGAAGGCAAATGATTCCATCTACCTGGACTTGTGCAAGGCTTTAACGTGCTGGTAGACCTCACTGCAGCCTTCCAATATTTAAAAGGAGTTTATAAACAAGAGAGAATTCATCAGCTTTCTACATGGGTGATAGTGATTAGACAAGGGGGGATGTTTCAAGCTACAGGAGGGGAGATAGATTAGATGTCAGACAGAAGTTTTTTACTAAAAGGGTGATGAGGTGCTGGAAAGTCCAGAGAGTCTGTGGATAACTCCGCCCTGGAGGTGTCCAAGACCAGGTTGGATGGGGCCCTGGGCAGCCTGTTCTGGTACTTGATCTAGCAGTTGGCAGACCTTCCTGTGGCATAGAAATTAGAATCTGATGATCCTTTAGATCTTTTCTAAACCAAGACACGCTATGATTCCATGATTCTATGATCCTACAATTCTGAGACTGATGAATCATAGAATCACAGAATTACTCAGGTTGGAAAAGACCTCAGAGATTATCAAGTCAAACCTCAGCCTAACCATAGTACCCTAACTTTAACAACCCTCTGCTAAATCATATCTCTGAGCATCACATCCAAACAGCTCTTAAACACATCCAGGGATGGCGACTCAACCACCTCCCTGGGAAACCTATTCCAGTGTTTAACTATCCTTTCTGTAGTGTTTCCTAATGTCCAACATAAACTTACCTTGGCACAACTTGAGGCCATTTCCCCTCGTCCTGTCACCTATGACAAGTGAGAAGAGACTTGTCCCGCTCTCACTGTAAGCACCTTTCAGATATCGGAAGAGAGCAATGAGGTCTCCCCCCTTTTCCCCAGACTAAACAGCCCCAGCTCCCTCAGCCTCTCCTCATAGGGTTGATTTTCCAAGTCCTTCACAAGCCTCGTTGCCCTTCTCTGGACCTGCTCCAGTACCTCTATGTCCTTTCTTTACTGAGGTGCCCAAAACTGAATGCAGTACACGAGGTGAGGATGACTTCCCTATTCCTGCTCACCACACCATTCCTGATACAAGCCAGGATGCCATTGGCTTTCTTGGCCACCTGGGCACAATGCTGGCTCATATTCAGCCGACTGTCCATCAGCAAACCAAGGTCACTTTCCATCAGGCAGCTTTCCAGCCACACCTCCCCAAGCCTGTAGGGTTGCCTGGGGTTGCTGTGACCAAAATGCTGGACCTGACACTTGGCCCTATTGAAACTCATGCTGTTAGCCTTGGCCCATCGATTGAGTCTATCCGGGTCCCTCTATAGTGCCCTTCTTTCCTCTGGCAGATCAGCAGTGCTTCCCAACTTGGTGTTGTCTGCTGACTTACTGAGGGTGCATTCAATCCCCTCATCAAGAACATCAATGAAGATGTTAAAAAGAAGCATCCCCAGCACTGACATAGCTCCTGGAAATTTGAGCCAAGTAATCTAATCTCAAATCTTGAACTGTTATCTTTATGGTTAACTTATTTTCATCTGATTTTTGAGTGTTGTGGCTTTATGTGAATAAAGAGAAGACATCATAAGGCACTAAATTGCCACTTTATTAGGAACTGCATTTGTTCTTTCATTTTTTATACACATTCTTAAAATCAGTCTGTTAACAAGTATTTCAAAATACACTTCTGTGCATACATCTTGATCTTCTTGTACTATCATAAAACTGTTACATAGTGGAGGAACTTTCCCTCACTCCCCATGTGGTAAAGTACTGGGATTGATCTATTAGATAGAAAGAGCTCAGATATGAGCATATGTGTAGGAAGCATTTTTACTGTTCAATTCTTTCTAGAAACACTAATTCAGTCTTCTGAAAAAATAAAATAAAATAATAATAATAATAACTAAAAAAAAAAAAGAAAAGATATGAAATGCCTGCCAGATGTTAGTTTTGTTTTTTTTTTTAAAAAAAAGAAATCATGTAGGAAAATAAATAAATAAATGAATAATGTGTGGGGGGGAGAGAACATCACAGAAAGAAAAATCTTATTGGAAATTGACTACTTTCCTGTAATTCCTCAAGAAATCTATAACACAGTAGTAAGTGTCTGAAAAGCTCCCTTGCTGTACTGGAGTGAGTAGATGATTTGTTGTAGTGCAGCTAATAGACTTATGTTTACCTATCTTTTGGACTCTCACCTGGAAATAAATTACATTCCATGATTTCTTTGCCCATGTGGTCCCATTACACTGCAGGCTTGCTTTCTGGAGGAAAACAAGTCTGTGTTGTCTGTGATGGGGTGAGTTTGTCCTTCACAAATTGAACTGGAAAGTGTCTTTGGATGTGATGGAGTTAGCTTTGGCGTACTAAGTCCTGCAAAAAACATTTACAGGTTCTGTTATTTTCATATTAAGAGTGAAAAACCTAGTGAATGCATAAGTGAGAAAACCTAACAACCATCTATCTGCATGTGTGCACATCTATGCTGAGGCAAACATTTACTGCACAAATGAAAAAGCGAGGGAATGACCTTAGTGGAACTGTGTGATTAAGAGATAATTAAACTGTTTAGGAAAATCAAAGACAAGATTTTTTGGCTTCCTCAAAACTGATTCTAAAATTAGTAAGTGAAACAAAAAAAGGATTTAGGCAGTGAATAAAAATAATATTTTTAAACAAACAAACAAAAAAAAAATTGGAGGAAGGTACAAGAAAATAGGATATGATGTAGCTGAATGGGAGTAAAAAATTTATAAAGCAGAGGATGAAAAAGCAAGTATAAGATAGTCAGACAGTCTATCTGTAAAATGGGAGAAGAAGAAAAGGATAAGGGTAATACTAGATAAGGGCTAAGCCTGGTAGGACTCAGCCCTAGTTTCTACTTTGAGTTTAAGGGATATTTCTAAATTACTTTTGAAATAGGTAAGAGTTTCACTCATCACTTGCCCAATACAGTGTTATTCCAGATCTCTTAACTGATTTCACTGGTGTTTGAATCAGATTTTCAGAGTCAATGTGTTAAATTATACATATCTGCCCAATTAAGTCTGTGATTGTTTAACTCACTTTCTGAAGATATGTTATATTGTCAAATTTGCCTTGTCATTAACATATATTTGAATGGCCTAGACATAATTTATCTACCTGTTCTAATGTAGGCGTTTAAAAATTAGACACCTAGATGTGAGCTGATTTCTAATTAGGAAAAAAAAAAAAAAAAAAAAAAAAGCATATGGAGAAGACCATTCATTTTATCATGAGATAGGCATTTAAGATGAACAAGAGGTATCACTCTCCATAGACGCATGTTTGTTCCCATTAACTGCAAGTGACAAGTTACTATCTCAGACTTATGAAGCTCAATCAGATAAATTGTTCTCTTTTACTTTCTTCTTCTTTTTTTTTAATTTTTTTAAATATTTTTTTTATTATTATTTTTTTTTTTTTACCCCAACATATATAGCCCCATTCTATAATAAAACTAATTCCTACCTTTCATGAATAAGACTCATTTGGAGCTTCATACATACAATTAATTTTTCCTGTTTTCTTCCCAATTTGTCCCCATTAGGTATCTCCCAATGATGATTTATCACTTTGAGTTTATACTTGTTTCTTACTCTTGCACCATGAAATCATCTATTCTGGGAGAAAAATCTGAAATAACAGTCTCAGCATTTGAGCTTCAGAGGCTCAGTGAAGGCAAAGAAATTGGGAAGTCTATTTAAAAAATACAGAGGAGGTAGGATCTTAAATTAAAAATCCCTGAGGAATAATGTTAATTTAACTTACAAAATTCAAGCTTCATAAAAAAATAAATATTCTCTTTTAAGCCCTGCTTCAAGGCAAACAGAATTTTTAAACTAACAACTATTACCTGTGGGTTCATTGCGGGTATACTAAGCTTGTATCTTAAGTACCCACTTTTTGGAATATCTGGATGAAGCTAAGATCCTGTGTGTGAGCTGGAGCAAACATTGCCTCATACAAGTTTCTTATCTCTTATTCTCCCATAGAAAAGGACCAAACTCTGCCTTTTCACTAGAGGCCATTTATTTAAATTTTTAATACGCTCCCACTCCCATCTCTCCTTGCTCTAATAAATTTTGTTAAATCCTTCAATTTAACTGAAAGCAGTTTTATGGGCATCAGCTTTCCTGGCTCCAAAAATTATATAATTCATCTATTTCTCAAGATCTCAGCAATGTCCACCTCTGATGTTCCTTCACCCAGAAATCATAAAGCAGGAAATAGCCATTCAGTTACGTTATAATTTCTACTAGTGCACTCTACTTTCCTATTTTTCAGTAATCCTGGAGAGGAATTGAAAAAACATATTACAATGACTGTACATCACTGACTTATTTCCTTCCTTTTTTTTTTTTTTCTTTTTTTTTTCCCCCCCATTTTAAGTTTCTATTTAATGAGATGATGAGTACCCAGTACAGGAGTATGCTATATGTCACTGCTGATCCTGTTGAATAGAGATTTTTCTGAACTCCCATCTGTGAAGGCCAGCTCTCTAATTTAAGTTTGAGACACTCATGTTTTCCATTCTATTAATCTCCAAACTTTTGGCCATAAATTTAAGTGGAAGCACAACTGGAGTTTATGGCTCTCAAGATAAAACTCTCATGCTGTTAAATTTCCCAAGTGAAGAACCGTTTTCTGCAGCTGGGGGTGCGAATCTCAGGCAAGGCTGTCACAAGACGTTCATCATTCTATACAGATGAAAAAATTACAGCGCTGCCCTTCACATGACAATGGAAATTGCCCACACTTCTTCACTCTCCTTTATTTCTGCAGCCCCAAACATCAGTCTGTGCTACAGGTACTACAGATGCTAGTCTTAGGTTTTATACCTGAAGAACTGTAGATATCACTGGGCAGAAATTATCAGCTGTGCAATAAGTCTACATACAGAAATGCATCATACAAAACTCCCTCACATGAGACTAATCAGCAGGAGATGTTTTCACACCACCCAAATTTAGTCCCATAATATCTGAAAGGTCCACCTTGTTTCCATTTCGTAAAAGGTGCTTTGAAAATTAATTCTGAAGGAGACCAAAATAAAATAACCATCCTTTTTTAAAATTATTTTTATTTTTTTAATTTTTAAATTTATTTTTATTTTTTCCCCGATTGTTTTCAATCTCACACATATCTCTGGATTTTCTCTGCTTTCTCTCAGTAACTGCTACTCACTCATTCATAGGCATGAACTGTATTCTTCACTTTGTGGTCATTATACTGTTCACAACTGAATCAGTTATGGCTAATTAATCTGCTATGCAGTGTACGTGAAAGACGGAGAAGGAACATGTCTGACTACTGCATTCACTAACTAGCAACAGAGACTTTAGAGCTGTGTAAGAGTTAACATCCATTCTTCTTTTTTTTTTTCCCTCCCCAAAATACTTATTTCTGATCATCTTCCACTGATAACACAATCCTTTGCCATGTTTCTTTTAAGTTTTGGCATCAACATGAAGCTAATTCAGAATGTAAATGACATAAGAAAGTGATTTGACTTTGAACTTGCTTTACCCTTTAGCAAAATATACCAAAATCTCTTTTGACTTTGCTAGTTAAATGCATTTTAGGCAAGTCTACTTTGTATAGGGAAAAAAAAAAAAAAAAAAAAAAAGAGTGACAAAAGGGCAAATAGGAAAAGGCAATGCTGAGCACGGTTCTGCTGAAGCTTAGTTTAGTTTGGGACACAGGGAGAAGCACTGTGTTCACAATTTCAAAAGAAGAAGCATGCACCTGTTTTAGGAAAATACTGATTTGCAGCTGCATTGTACTTCATTTCAATGGGATCCTGCTGATCTGATTAAAAGGTGCTGTTCCACAGCCGCATTATCTCATTCACTTTGAAAGGGAAAGCAGAGGACTTGATCAAAATATGCCTCCCCATGGTTGCATTCTCAGAGCCTCTCTCACAGCAGAAGCAAATGACGTGCATGAGAATTGTTCTTTTCTAGAATTGTTAAATGAGTATCTGATAGTGGAAATGCTTCTCACCTCTTTTTTGTTCTACAGTCTTACAGAAGAGCCAGTAGTCCTGACAACTATCAATGATGTCCTTCCACTATCCCTTCTCTCAGCTGGGTTTCTATGAATGTTCTGTCTGTATGAGGAATAATATTTTGTTAGACTTTCTTGTTACCTGACAAAAATGATTAGTATGGATGATTATAATAAGTTTGTTGAATAGACCAGAATGCAGTTTGCAGTTTTCTTTCGTTTTCATGAAGAGAGACAGTAAATTTGTTTTCATTGTTATTAACAGATTGTGTTTTTCTTTTTGTTTTTTAAACCATGGGTTATGTCTAAAGAAGGTTGTGAATTATGCTAGAATTCTTAACATAAAGATGTTTGTTGAAATTATTATACTGTTGTATCCTAGATATTTTGAACCACCTAATAAGAGATGTCCATCATTCTGCTACACTGGATTTCAGATGTAGAATAGCAAAATGCTGTACATACTGAATATGTTGAATAGCAGAAACACAGAATACTCTGTCTTTAATCCTCTTACAGCAAATTGGCTGTTCTGATACAAGTATATGGACAGTAGCCTAGTCCTAAGATCTGATAATGAAGATACTGCCTGCTTTAAGTTGCTTGTCTGAAAAACAAAAACAAACAAAAAAAAACAACAACAAAACAAAACAAAAACAAAACAAACAAACAAAAAATAAACCTACTTTACATAGCTATTGAGATTTCTGCTATTATACCCCAAAACACTTTCTTTTTTCAGGAAGGAATAACACCGTGTATGTTGACTGCCTCATTGTTTTTTTGTTTGTTTGTTTGTTTTTGTTAATTGTTACTGTTTATCGAGATTATTCAGGCTTAGACTTAAAACTATCCTTATTTATTGAAAAATGTGCTAAAAAACCCTGGGTAATAAGAGTTCCTCTAAACCTGTAAAATATTTTTGATGACAAACTACATCATGATTTATCTCCTAAAATGCAAATTGATTCTTTCATTTTACATCTTCAAGGGTAGACTTCCAGTATATCATCTTCAAGTAACCTCTTATACTTTAATTAAAATAAGAGTCAGGGGAAAACAAAAACAAAAACAAAAACAAAAAGAATGCTGTAGTAGAAATCTGAACCTTTCACTTTTATTCTTTCCTTAATGAAAACAAGCCTTACAATGTCAGATTTGACTCATACCATCTGAGTAGAAGTTTGCCAATACAGAACTGTGATCCGAGTATCTGTTCTGGAAATGTAAATCAAACCAGTGGTGAGCAAAATAAGTCAATATAGATTGGCTGGCTGTGGCACCCAGAATCCAAGGAAATTCTTGATTTGGAGATTCCAGGTTCAGTCTCCTGTTGGGAAACCAATAAACAGTGGTCTGTTCACATGAATATAGCTGAACTGTGGCAGAAGATGTTTTGAGAGCCTTGACAATCAAGGAACGTTGCACACCAGCTGTGAATACTCTAACAAAACACACAGACATTTGTTTCATAGCAGTTGGATCACATCATTGTAGAAAATGTCATCACAGAACTAATTAACACCAGACAGCATTTTCCTTAATAGCAGTACTAACCTATTACACTATTTTCATGTTCATCACTGCTCATAATGCGTCATTCTTTGGTATCAAAAATTTTAGGTTAAAAGCCAAAGTCAAAGATTCCTAGGGTCACAATGGACAAAGGGTATTCCCGTATTTTCCCAAGTCAGAGAAAATTCACTGTAAAATGTAATTGTTCCACTCAACCTTATTAAGTGGCCAAAAGGCGAAAATATAAGGCAAGGACAAGGACAGAAATTTCTGACAATAAGCAGAGAATAGAGGTCTGCTCCAGTTTACTTTCTGTCCAAATGCTGGTAAGTCAGAAGCTCATATTCTGCCACAGTCTGCCTTCGTTATACTTTTTCTTTTTATTATTATTATTACTATGGTTATGCTCCTACTTATTCTGCCAATAAAGCAGATTGTTTATGGACTCTTTGCCTGATTGTACAGCTAATACACTTGCATTACTCTTGTTTTTTGGTGTGTTTGTTTGTTTGTTTAAATTATTATTGTTATTTTATTCAATGAATATCTGGAAACAACTGCTGGCCACTCTTCACAGTCATGTCCTTCCAGTTACTGCAACTTATACATGACTCAGATTTCACCATTTATACATAGTACTATTTTACTGAAATTTTCATTTTTTCATTGTCAAACACAAAAATTATAATTTTTCCCCATAAAGACCAACATGTAGCAGTGATCCCAATACTGGGTTTAAATAAGTAACAATAATTTTTAAGCAAGCTTCGAGAAGATAATAGAGTTAAATGGTATCTGAAGTAAAAGGGGTATTCCAAAATTAATGCCTTGTATTCAATGATGGCGACCCACAAGGTCACAGATGGCTGTTGGTGGTATGGCAGTAGGGGGTGAACTTTCTCAGTAACATTTTACATTTTGTTGCTGTGTAACAAATTGCAGCAGAGGGGCAGTCTGTCAAAATGGTATCTGACATGAAAGTGAATGTGAAGCAAAATCATGTCACTGAATTCCTCTATTCAGAAATAAAGGTTCTCTATGTTACTCATTGATGATTGCTGCATGTTTATGGAGACCAAACAGTGAATATGAGCACAGTGTGATGGTATATGGTGCGTTTCAGCAATGGCAATGGTGAAAATGGATCCGTTTCACTGGTAGAGATTTTTGCAAGCCCAGCATGTGGGCTCCTGTTCATCACTAGGGAAGATGCATAGCTAACAGTGGAGACCATGTTGTGAAGTAGTGTTCAGCAGCTGAGAATTTATTCTTCCAAATAGTGTAATTTTTCAATTTATTTATTTATTTATTTATTTTTGTAGTTTTCATGGACATAAATAAGAGGCATTAAGTTCAGAGCAACCTTTAAAATTTGTGCTAGGTTTCTAAGGGCTTATAGCAAGTTCTCTGCAGTGAGGAGAGAACTCTTATTGGCTTCTGAGTTTCTAATTTCTGACATATTATTATTTAGTTCAGTTTTAAGAGGTACTGAGTAAAATGAATTAATAGCTTGTAGGTTTGGGGGCATATTACTTTTATAATCAATCACGATTGAAGTTGATTACATAGTCAATGAATTATTTGGGAGTTTTCAGTAATAAACTGAATAACTCAATAATAAGCAGCTCATATACATAGCTTGTGCTTAGATTCTGTGGGCCAAACATGTACTTCACATTTAATCACTTTTGTCTCTGTTTACCCTTTTGTTTTAAACATCCCATATGCCAGACTATTTGATTGCCTTGTAAAGGCAAAACAAAACAAAACAAACAAACAAAAAAGTCTAATCTTCAGAGCTTCAGGAGTTGATAAGAAAAGCAATGTCCTGGAAATCCTGGTAATCTTCATGATTAATTTCATATAACATTACTTTTAGTGATATTTTCCATTTACACATTTATTGCTCAATTTCTTAATGATTTGAACTAACATAAAAATAAACTTAAAATTGATAAAATATGGCAAAATCCATTAGTTCTTCCTCAGAACTGCTAAATGGATGTAGCATTTTGTGGGTAGACTGGCAAACTGACAGCTGTACTGCTTCCCAAGGAGAGAGAGAGTGCTGACTTCACTTGTTTCAGAAGCAATGGAAAATCTTTTAGAAGATAATGATGAACTATAATGATAGGTAAGAGTGCAAGATACAAATTATCAAGCTGACTTTCAGTTTAGGCTGCTTTTTAGACATCATCAACACAATCAGCACAAAGAGGGTAGATAAAAGGTGAACACAGATTCTCATTGCTATCCTTTACCTTGGAAAAATCTATTGCCACCATCTCAGAAAGATTATTTTTGTGTTTGAGGAGCACAGACTCATTTAAAGAGCTGAAACACAGAGTGAATGACAGACTTTGTATATATGGTGAGACTCTGGGGGTGATTTCATTTATAGTCCTGAGAGAGCTGAGTCTGTTCTGGAGGAACTGCATGTGTGATCACACTCAGCATTTTGTAGAGCCTCAGAGCCCCTGTGCTGAATCCTTACAATTATGCTCAGATACAAAAGAATATCTAGGCTGTATTTGGGCCACAAAACATAAGTGAAGAGGCAGAAAAGCTGATCCACAGAGTGACCCCAACGAGAGTGCTGCAGGGAGATGATGTGAGAGAAGAAGACAGGAGGAGCAGGTGTTCTTAACCCCAGGCATAAAAATTGCCTTCCAGCCATTGTATATTTACCCCTCTACAGCATAGCACTGCACATGAAGCATATCTCTGATAAAATGCCTGCTGGTTCACTGCAAAAAGAACTTGTAACCTCTCCCTCTGCTTTCCCTATCAGTATCACTGTGTTGAAGCCCTCACCAGACCCTGGCATGGCTTACTCGTTCCAGTGAGACTACTGTTCACACTGTAGTGCAAAAGGTGGAACTGCCATACTCCTACCTTCCTTTCTCAGGTCTAGATATGCAAGATTTTTCTAGCTGCTCATATGAACTCTGAACTAGATGATATTTCTATTAATCAAAAGGAGTATTGTTGGCTTTCCTTAGGTTTTTTCAGACCTCAGTCTTCAACAGTGGGAGGTTATACCATGGATTTTGTAAAGAAGGAGCATCATTACAGATTGTCATCTAAGCATCTACTTCCCACAGCTCACTAGCATTTTTTCTATAAGTCTGTTCATTCATTTTTAAGTATTATATTTTATTTGACTTTTCCTTCACTAATATCTGACTGATTTGATGATCTTTACAGTTAACCTATGAAAACAGCTAAGATAGTTAAACCAAAATTTACCAACCTACTCAAAACTGCTTGGTACATTAGCTAGCTAAAGGTTTTGTATTTCATACATTGCCTTCAATTCCATTTCAAGAAGGTCATTTCAACATCAAAGAAAAACTAAATTGTTTATTGATTTCTTAATTATTCACTGCACATGGTTACTTTTTTTTTGATCCACTGTGTTGTTCCTGTTTCATTTTTCTATAACACCTCAAAGTTTAATAAAGCAAAATATTAAATAACAACAACCTTTAAAAACACAAGGAGCAAGACTGTGATTTTAAGATCTCTCTTTTTTTTTTTTTTTTTTTTTTCTCTAATCATTAATTCGTTATATCCTCATTGTGGGAACACTTCCTTATTCACGTAATAAACTTTAATTTTATGTTTGCATAATGTGTGAGTATGTGTAAACACATACAAATATGAATACATGCATGTGTATCAGGAATCTGAGTACAGGAACAGAGAGAAAGCAGCTGTGAGGCAAATATTACAGTTTCAATTATGTGTGAATCTAAAGGGTCTAATTTTGTACAATAGATTTAATGGATCAACATTCATCAGTAATGATAGGTGTTAAAGGAGACATTTTCAAAATAGTTATACTTTCCAGCCCAAGAATGAGTTACGTTCCTGTGCTGTCTTATATTTCTTATACTAATAATGAAGTAACTTATTGAAGCTCCTTTTGTTGAACTGCAGAAAACGTTAGGCATTAATACAAAAAAATGTTCAGTTCAATTAAAGTTTATGTAGGAAGAATTATTACTTTTTTACTTTTTTTTTCCCCTCCTCTTTATTACATGTTTTTGTTTTTGTTGTTGTTGTTTGTTTGTTTGTTTGTTTCCTTTAAGTGTTATTGCAGCTAATGGAAAAAATTGTACCAATTTTTTTTTCATTTTTTTCCCTTTTCCCTATAAATTTATATAAAGAAGATCACAAAAGATCAGAAAATTATTTAATTTAATTTAACCATATTTGAATGATATTGGAGATGCTATTTTCATTTGAGCCTCTAATTGTTTGTATGGTTGTTCTACGTTGTCATTATCACCAACCAAAAATAGCGCTGTTTCCCCACACAACAATTACTTAAAGGAGTGTTGACTCACTGCCATAAAGAGGGTCTATCAAACAAGGTGTGTTTTGGACAGTCATTGTCCGACATGGCATGATTGTGTAAAACATTGTTATTTCTGTCATTTGATCTAGTATAATTTGACAAACAATTTATTTAACATTGTGTTAACTAATTTGCTAAATACTGATTCTCATGAGAGTAAGAAATTATTTGCATTGCCTTGATCCAAATGCTGTTGCCAAAATTAAACCTGCTCTGCAGTGCCCTGTCTATTTCAGTTCTGGGTTCCTTTGAGAATAGACTGCCAGTTGTACTTTACTGCCAAATTATGTACAATAGCAGCTTTGTCATGTGGACAAATGCCTACTAAGGACTAATTTGAGACCATTAAACTTATTTCACTTATGACCCAAGCCAGATTTAAACTCAGGCCTTATGAACATGGCAGGCAAGTATATTAACTTTCAGTATTATGAAACTTGCTCCAGGGCTGGAAGATTTCAATAACATTAAAAAATAAAATGAAATAAAATAAAATATAAAATAAAATAATAAAATTGAAATATGAATAATTTATAAAACAAGAAACCTCAACTAGTAGTCTCTGTTCATATTCAGTACCACTGTGACCCGTAGGCAGTATAACAGAAATGTTCTTTACCTGGTGCTACTTTTGCAGCAAATTGAATGGTGAATTATTGCTTTTAAAGAAGACCTTGGTATAATTTTGCCAGGATTTCTATAAACAACAAGGCCCAGACTTTTTAGATGATTTGCTTGACTAACAGCCAACAGATTCTAATTCTGCAAATCTTTCCAGAAGAAATTTCAGAGGGAGACTAGTCCACTAAGATCTGAATGTATGCGTCAAACAAATTGGCGTGTTAACCAATATTTAACTTGGCATTGTAACACCCAGTTGTTCAATGCCCTAAAATCAACCATGCTGAAGGCCTGGAATTACAAGTTAGTTAGGTACTTAAGCTTCAAAAGCACTGTACACACAGCTTAAACAATGTTTAAACAGTTAGTAATCTGATGAATGGTTAGGTATAATGATCTATGTGGACACGTATCACAGGACTGAAACAGTTTTACACTCTGAAGCAGCTTTCTGTACCAAGCTTTGGTAAAGCATCATTGCATTTGTTCACTGGTAGTTTCTGTATTGTTCTTTTTTTTGTTTTATTGCATGTTGCTTATTATTATTATTCATCAACAATCTCTTTAGAAAATATAAATAAGACATCTGTTTTACTGTTCTAATTGAGATGGGAAATGTTTCTGAATTTTTTCCTGCTTTAACCTGTTTAGTGTTCTAATGCTCAAGAACTAGACAAGTTTCTGGATTATACTGGACTGGAAGATGGGATATTGGAAAGTAATGAGTATTCAGAATGGTTACTACCTGATATAAAATATATTAAGATATATGTAGTTTGAGATTTTTTATTTTATTATTTTTTTTTTTATTTTTTTTTTGTGTTCTGCAAACAGAACTGCTCCACACTGCTTATAAATGCAGGTATAGTTAAATACAGGAGAAAAGGATCATAGGTCTTTTTCTTTTCTTTTTTTTTTTTTTTTTTTTTTTCTTTTTTTTCAATTAAATGTGCTTAAAAATAAATAAATAAATGAAAGGGCTAGAAAGCCAGGAAGACTTTTGCAGTCTGTACTTTTAGGTCCATGAATTTTCTTGACAGAAGAATGTTTCAGTTTTAACAGGAAAATGGGAATTCAAAAAGTGTCAGAAATTCTGTTACTTGGAGTGCTTTGTATTCTGTCTTTTAGTTGGAATTTCATAAAATCATAAATCCAAATCTGCTGTGTCACCTAACGCCTTGTCTTCCAGTTTCCTAAGTAAGGACCCTAAGAAGTATATTCATGTACTAAAAAAGCCCTGCTGCAATGATATCTTTATTTTTCCACTGGTTAGGAAACTTCTTCCTCAAAAGTGGAATCTATACAAGATATCTCTGAATTTTGCAAAACATATGCTCGTATGCACTTAAGTTAGAGAATCTGCATAACATAGTTTCATGTGAATATCAGTTTAACTGTTTATATATTCTGCTTCTTATCATTAGATTTTCTAACCTAAAGAAAGACATACCTGCTAAGGAGCTATACTGTTTTTTAAGTGGAAAACCTAAGAAAAGTTTTCTGTCTACAATCTCAGACACAAAATAAGCCTTAAGAATCATTGAGCCTTCTTGCATCAGCGACCATTCTTTTTACTGTTTTTTTTTTTTTTTTTCTTATACCATAATGGGTGTTACAATGCTTATTTTGCAGATAGATTTCAATAATTATTCTATTGAAAGATTCAACTGATAATAAATTATTATTATTATTGAATACTGACAGTTATGTTGTACTATACAACTGCTAATATATTGTTGTTAGTAAAAGTTTTGTCTTTATCTCTGATTTGCTCAGGGAAAAGTGATGTATTTTTGTATTTGACAACATCACTACTTACTTTTCTGAAGTATGAGATTTACTTAACAAGCCTGTTCAACAGACAAAAAGCTTGGTAGTGACAAAAACACCTAGCAGTATTGTTTAAGAAGACAATTAAGGATGGGTTGTATAGAACATAGAAGCAGGTATTTTTTCTTTCTTTCTTTCTGATGTCACCAAAGCAACTACAACACAGTTTTAGTCATCCATTTTGTTTGTTTGTTTTTGTTTCAATTGTCCATACAGCTTTCATGTGTAATCTGAAAGATTTTTCATTGGATAAGTAAAGTACAGACACACATATATATGTATATATATTATAGACCAAATGAGAAGTGATAGATAGCCTAAGAATTTTCTAATGAAAGTGTGGACCTTCTTATGATGCTCATGACATGCTTACTTTCTGTGTGAAGACAGAACAGAGCTAATATTATTAAAGTGTTTTTAAAAAGTAATGTAAAAATAATACTTAAAAAAGGAAAATCTTCATTCTCGGTATAAATAATATTAATAATGAATAAAGCAAGAAAATACATCCCTTGAAGATGTCACTCATTCCACCAACACCTCTTTTCTGTCTCCAGACTCTGAATAGCACAGACACTGCTAAATTCTTCCCATCAATTAATTACTATTTGTAGTAGTAAAAATAGTAAAACCTATTTAGTTTGGGAGTATGTTTTTGAAAGAATCTTCTGTAATAATTTATACGGACTACAATATCTCACTAATATAATACACAGGGAACAATACTTAAGTGTAAGAGAGGCCTGAAAAAGGTTCCTAGATGCAGCTGTAAAGTAATTTTGTTTGTGTGCATTAAATCCATACAATCATATAAAATTGATTTCTTCTCATATGGATTCTGTGTATGTTTATTGTGTCCTTAATGTAGCTACAGAGACTTATACTTTTTTTTCATTTGCATTTATGTTTCCTAATTTGTTGAAATAAGTAATGAAACCAAAACACTGACAAATAAAAACAAAACCAACCCCCCCAAAAAACCCACATCATCAGTATATTGCATTCAGTACAAAATACTGTTACAAAATTGTAGGGCTGATAGAACAGATTGACTCTCAGTATGTAGTAATTATTAGAGTTTAACTTGAAAGAAAAAAAAAAAAAAAAAAAAAAAAAAGAATATATCTGCCTTAAAGACCAATACTCCAATTGTATTTGAATTACAAAGACTGGAAAGAGCCTGTAATAACAATTAATTTAGGATTGTAATGGTCATTATGACTATCCACATAACTCAATATATCTGCTGGAATGCCAAAGTATAATTTATCTGTATTCTGCTCTTTATTCCGTTTGTACTTTTGACAGGTCCCTGAGAGGGAGAGAAATAATACCAATATGGATAGTCCTCATATTCCGGAACCAATGAGGGATAAGCCTGGCAACTGGGAATAGCCTGAACTTGCGTTCAGTTGTATTACATGTCTTCCCAAAAGGATGAATAATAGGAGTTTCACCTAGTGTAGAGACACAATGATAGTTTTGGAGTGCTGGTACAAAAGTAAATTGTAAATTCTGTGATGCATTTTTAAGCTACAATGGCTTGTAGCTATTTACAACAGAACACTAGAAATAATCTGGAATATTGCTTATAATAGATAAACTTTCCTAAGAAAGTGAAAGCAGCATTGTTTTGTTATGATGAATGGCCACGTGGAGGAAATGGACATTTTACTTTGAGATAAGTGATGTTCACAGCTTCCTTGTATCCTCTCAGTGCTGCCATAGAGATGTGGCTTCTGTGGCATGAGAAATAATAGATGGTACTTATTCCATAAACACCAAGAAATATCACACAGCAGAATCAAGCTCCACTTACATTTCCAAGGACAGAAGTTTTAAGCAAGGTGAAATATGGATCTACTCTATATACTGCTTGAATAATAAGGACTACAAACAAGTTCTGGAAAATCTATTATATGTTTTTCCCATTTATTAGTGATATTTATTTGCTTATTTATTTATTTATTCACCTGAGAGTAATGGTAACTTATTTACCTAGTGAAAATTTTGGGATTCTGTAAAGTTATTCTTCCTAAAAATAGCATAAGAATAGCTAGAACATGCTGAAAAAAAAGTAAACTGCTGTATTTGACGACATGTAAGCACTGTAGAGGAAGGGTGATGACAGTATTAATGGAGCAGAGGGGGAAAAAAAGTAAAGTAAAAAAAATAATTAAATTATGTTCGCATAATGTTTTATTAGGCATATTTCTAAGTAACAGAGTGGCATCACTTTAACTTCCTGTATTGTATGAATAAAAGACAAATTCACCACTAGACACATCTGAAAACTGATTAACATTTGACCATTTAATTCCAATCCATACAGTTAAGTGTGTTTACATTAAGTGAACAATGTACCTAATTACTACTAGCAAGGAGAAGAAATAGGTTAATTCCTCCTTGTGTATTTGTACAGGCTGCATTAAGCAAAACTGCATCCATACGAACCTGCAAAAAATTCACTGCTTTCATTATGATAAGTGCATGACACAGAAGACTATCTTAGTCTAAGAATTATTCTAAAATTAAAACCACTTAGGATTGAAATCACTTGTCCAAATTTATAGCAAACTTATAGGCTGGCTGTTTGAAGATATACATACCTTTTCATCTCTTATCCATTGAGAGATTTGAAATTTAAAAAATGATTTGTCTAAACTGGGTAAGTTCTGCATTAATATGATCCAAGAATAAACCGGAACTTCTAGCAATCTACTCTTTCTTCTATTGATATGAAATGCTAAGGACGTGATATGAAGAAGTATGTTTTTTTTAAAAAAAACAAGTTAAAAGAAAAAAGAAAAAAAAAGGAAAAAAAAAGTCCTCTTCACATTTTTCCTCTATGTCATATTATCAAGATAATGCACAGGACTAGAAAAGAGTGGATCTGGATGTGATACTAATGTTCCTCAGAAACATGAACACATTACATAAATTATTCCAAGCTAAATTCATTAAAGGGCCTTTAAATGTATGCAGAAGGAGAAGGTATTAGAAGACACATGATATTAAAGTTTTAGCAATGAAAATAATTCAGAGTTCTCTACCCGTTTGTTTCTTGAAGTCTTGAAACTATAGATTTCTCTCCCTAAATCCTCTTCTGAATCTGATCTGCTAGGCTTTCTAAGGGCATATCTATGTGATTTAAGATGACCCTGATTCCCTCAAAATGCTGTTATTGCCATTTCTCTGTTCAGTCTTCTGCCACAGAGAATTAATGCCTGCATATTTATCTGATAAAAAAGTAATCAGATTATGTACCCCTTCATCTAGAGGAGTTCTATGCCCTATTTATTGAAACAAATAAACAAACAAACAAAAAACAGTGGGGAAAAATGTAATTTTTTAAATATTGATCAGATAATCAATGATACTCAGACTCAAAATGCATGTTGCAGTAGTCAGAGATAGTCTTTCTAAAACAATAAGTACAAAGACTATGTTTCCCAGAAAGTTTTAAAAAACATTAAAAAAAACCAAACAAAAAACAAAAAAACCCTTTTATGTATTTAAAGGAATAATTTGACTAGGAGGGGCTACATTGTGAATCCGAATTTTGTACAGAAATTTTACTGCAAAAGAAATTACACTGACAGACAAACCTGGTGAATTTCAAACTACAGTATACCAATTTTACTTTTAAAAAATGGCACTGAGTCACTTATATTTTCACAGCCATATAATTGTCTTCAGATTCTGGCCAGCTGTCAGTCCCAAAATTACATCTTGATACTCTTCTTTTTTAACTTTGCAATCCCAGTTTCAAACCTCAGGAAGTGTTTTCACTTATGTATTAAAAAACACAAACTTTTCAGGAATTCATGCTGATCAATATGACGCTAATATTTTTACTACAAAATGTTGGTTTTTGCCAAGTCAATACATTTTAAACGGAAATATGTTTTAGATTCAGAAAAAAATCTTAAGGAATAACCAAAGCATAAACATTCAAGAAAGCCATGTTTAACATTTTTTACAACAAATTGTTTCTATATCTCACATGACAGCCTGATCATTAATATCTCAAATGAATATTAATTTACAGAGTAAAATAGCTACGGAATATTGTGTACTTTCAACTTTTCCTTATGGTTTAATATGCAAAATTTCGAAATCCTGTTTTGGTTTAAATGTGAAATTAACCAAAAATGCCAAAGCCCTGTGAATACTACCCAAATGGAAACCCTGTAGTCTAGTTAATCTTATTAAAAAAAAAAAAAAAAAAAAAAAAAAAAAAAGAGAGAGAGAATAAAACTAAATTTTACCGAGATTACTGAGGAAAAGTCTAGTAAAAATTACTCTCAGGGTTGCATATGTGATGGGGAATTGTTTTTTTTTTTTTGTTTGTTTGTTTTTTGTTGTTGTGTGTGTGTGTGCATTTTATACATATACTTACATATATATATATATGTGTGTGTGTGTGTGTGTGTGTGTGTGTGTGTGTGTGTATGTACGTATGTATATGTATATATGTATATATATATACTAGTGTCTAATTCTGTGGAATTCTGTTGAATCCTTTCTTCTTTTATAATTGTTTTGAGTTGCATTTTTTACCATGTTTCAATTCAGTGAGTGTGTCAAAAATCAAGTAATGCCAGCTACTGACAGCAACTGAAAATATTCCATGAGTATGTTACTTCTTTTTGTGGGATTAATCATTTCAAATCCCAGAATCTGGGTAGCCCATTACAGAACATTCATATTCAAACTAAACCTTTCCAAAGTAAATCATTTTGCCCATGGTTCAATGATAAGAAAAAAACAGGAGGATATAATCACTATATAACAGGTTTTAAAGATCTTGTGCCTTATTGTTGTGTTCCCCAAGGCAAAATACTTAGATATAGCTTTTTAATTTGTTGCCTGACATTTCTTATTGAGTTCTATTTTTCCTCTTGTTTATATTATATATGATAATAGTGCTATTTTATTCATTAAAATGCCTCAATGATAGAGAAAGGGAAGCGAAGCAAAAGGAAGGGAAGGGAAGGGAAGGGAAGGGAAGGGAAGGGAAGGGAAGGGAAGGGAAGGGAAGGGAAGGGAAGGGAAGGGAAGGGAAGGGAAGGGAAGGGAAGGGAAGGGAAGGGAAGGGAAGGGAAGGGAAGGGAAGGGAAGGGAAGGGAAGGGAAGGGAAGGGAAGGGAAGGGAAGGGAAGGGAAGGGAAGCTCTTTCTTTTATACAATTTAGTAATAATAATAATAAAAAATGAGACCATGTCCACTAGAAAAAAAAAAAGTATAAAATGACATGAAACTTTCTAAAGTCATATTTTCATTGCTACTTCAAGCTCAGATTTTGGAGAGGAAATTATTCCTGAGAGATGATCTACTTACAAACATAGTAATTGCCATTCACTGCCACTCAGCCATCAGCAGGTGTTTCAAACCTCAGTATGCCCACTGCACAATATAAGTTTATAAATTCAGTTTTCTTCCAAGAAAAAGGTACCTGTAATTCAGGTGGGGAGAAATTGTGATTCAGAAGGCCTCCTTATGTGGGAAGAATACATAAATCTAATCTGAGTCATAATTCATAAATATTAATCTCTTTTTCCTTACAGAGGAAGAGTACAAAATATCAAGTTTTCTTATCTGTGTAAAAAAAATATATATATGAAATGGTTGATTTGGAGATATTATTTCTCTTCAGCTGGTTTCTGATGTTGTTTTATGAAAGTCTTCATTTATGACAACACCGATTATGAAATAATCTAGCAAAACTTGAATTCGGTGCTTTAAAAAGAATGAAATTCCAGTGAAAAAATAACTACACTACTTGATTCACTTTTTAAGCCCAGAAAAAACAGTTCCATTATTTAGTGCCTTCCTATTACCTTACATCTATATTGCATTTTTTTTTCTTCCAAATAATGTTAACATTATCAATTAGCATAGTTTTGATGTAAAAATAAATCTTGTACACTTAAAATCATATTTTGTTAAATCTAGGAGTCATCCATAAGTAAATCTAAACAATTTCCAAACACAGGTTGGAATACTCAGAATAATAATTATAATTTATAAAATCCCAGAGACAAAAGGAAGGAAATAGGTCAACTTTATCAAATACTGTTTAACTGGATTCCTCATTTATTCATTTAAAAAAAAAAAAAAAAAAAAGGAAAAAAAGAGAAAAAACAAACAAACAAACCCACAAAAACAAACAAAACCAGATAAATAAATTCCAGGTACTCCTACATTTTTAATAAGGAAATAGTATCATTTACTAAAATAGAACCAAACAAGAGAAGAAACTGTTTTAAGCGGGGGAAAAAAAAAAAAAAAAAAAAAAGTCATATTCATTTTATACTTTCCTAAAATTTTTATTGATGTTGTGTTTACCTCTGATTTTAGAACATTGGATTGGAAGAAGATCTGGAGAAATTTGTTTCAGTTTTCTAGCTTGTTACTTCAACATCTCTGGGAAATAAGTAAGAAGATATCAACTACTGTAAATACTGTTTCATCTGTTATGAAGTGTGTCTGAGGATTGCCATTGTTAATTCTGGAACAGGTAAGGTTACAGGGAGCCTTCCAATTCTTAAATCAGGCTTACAAAAAAAGATGTAAAAAGTCTTTTGATAAGGGCAAAGATTTTAGTGATAAGATGAAATTAATGGTTTAAAACTGAAAAAAAAAAAAAAAAAAAAAAAGAAAAAAGAAAAATATGGTAGATTTAGGTTACATATAGGAAAAAAATTCTTCACTTTGAGGGTGATGAAGCAATGAATGCGTTTCCCAGAGTAGCTGTGGATGCCTCATCCCTGAAAGTCTTCAGGTCAGACTGGATACAGCATTGAGCAACCCAATGTAGTGGTAAGTGTCCCTGACAGGATATTTCAATACCTGGATACCTCCATGGCAAAGGATTTGGAACTATGTAATTCTCAAGGTCCTTTCCAACCCAAACCATTCTGAGTCCATGATGTTATGATTCTGTGAGTCTGCGATACTGCCCAGGTAGCTTGGAACAGATCAGAAATATACCAACTGCCTACAACTTGCAACTTGCAACTTAATATATAGTCTATGACCTATTACAGGTCAGTTCCTATTAGGTTTGCCAGGAATTCCATTTTGTTTTAGAGTTTTGTTGATACTTTATTTATTTAATGCAGACCTCATAAACATTTCTTTTGAGCTGTAATGTACTTTTCACATCCAAATTTAAATATTCAATATTAAAAAAAGAAGTGCAGTTCTGTAGAATATTATGGTTAATACGTAGACTGGGATCAAACACTGAGATCTGTTAATATGCACTATAAATTCTTAGTTGGATGAAGCATGCAGAGGTACAAAAAATAACTTACAGAGGAAAAAAGAGAATTAGTTATTTTACAGCAGAATCAGATCTGTTTACTGTAATAGCTGCAATTCAGTATAACACACTTTAATATATCCAGATTCAAGAACAACTTCAGCCATTCAAAATTGCAGACTAATTGTTTCCCACTACAGAAACTCACAATACAGATCTATGACCAGAAGGTCCATTCACATATAGGAAAGAGTGATTTCATGACTTTGGCTGTGTATTCTGTAGTACTAAAATATCTCCCAGAATACTGTTTTCACAGCTAGTATCCACACTTAGACTAATACATAGGTTTCAAAGCAAACAGGTTTATGGAGCTCAATTTATTAATCTTATACAGGAAAAGAATGGAAAGTACATTTAAAGGAGAAGGAAAAAGCTCTTGCTTTGGGTAAGAAAGTCTAGTCTTCATATTAGCGACATAAATAGAACTGGCCTCAGTGTTGTGCCCAACAAATTTTATAGGTTCAGAAGTAAAAAACACAATTTAGTTAGAATTAGAGGAATCATAGTGCCTGGAATTTATTTTAAATAGTTAAATTCTGAGCTGCTTAATCAAGCCAGTAGGAATAGTGAAAAATATTTGATACTCTTTTCTGCAAGGATGTAAAATGTCTCTTTCAGTAACATGGTAGCTTTTGCACCTACATGTATATCAGCCATCCAGAGCTGTGTTTTAGGCCATCATCAGACTATGAAGTTTCATGTCTTACTAGTTTCATGTCTCAACAGTAGGCCTGTAGTGCAAGCAGCACTTTTACATTTTACTTTACACAGTTACTGGATATCAAAGCTAGAGATAATCAAGGAAACACAAGCACCTGATCTCTTCTCTGCTGAATACTCTATCATTTGTAGACCAGGATAATTCTTCCTTAAAACTCTAGATCACTCATGTACACAGTATTAAATTTTAGCTGAATTATGATCTTTGGTACAGACACCCTTAGGCTCCTACAGAATTTCAAGTTCTGCAGTGTGTTAGACAGGATTTTCTTGGATTTCTCTTTTAATTTTAAGGCTTGTAATTCCACTTCAAATGCACTGTATTCTCCTTCAAGCTATAACTGTCCCTTCTGACATTTGAATTTGTGCATCTGTGAATTCTTCCATTTGTCCTATACTTTCATAAGACTTAGAGATAATATGATTTCTTGTATTGCTCTTAAAACGTTCATTAGACTAGAGCTTTGCATTTGAAAAACTATAATCTCTTCTAATCAGAATCCCAACACTGAGTAATAAGTCACTGTGGGCTCTCCTGTTTTTGCTGGTAGCTCACAACAAAGTAGTTTTTGACATGTCTCTGCTGGTTAAAATCTAGGAGTCCAAATATATATTTATCTGGCTGACATTTAGTAGTTAGAATAGATGATAATCTTTTCAGTTTTAAATGCAGCATAACACACTACGCAATATGCTTTTTGCCCATCTGTTTTGCAGGAAAGTATTTGAAAGGAAACTATTCTTTGTAGCTCCAGGTACTTGCCATGTACCCACTTAACACAGATGGCAGAAGGCATGCCTGTTGCCCTAGTTTATTGGTGTAACTCCCTTTGAGTAGCAAACTAGAATAGTAGCTTAAGTTTTCTTTGTTATGTTTTGTTTATTTTATTTATTTTATTATTTTATTTTTATTTTTATTTTTAAATCTGTCTGCAAAATTTAGGGCATTTGCTGTACTGTGTATGATTTATACAGTGCAGACTCCTCCTACTGCAGGATACAGATGAAAATCATTAAGATTTGTTTCCGTTAGACACTAAAGTTCTTGAGTTGAAAATATGTAATTGACACCAAATACTAACAGGAATAACACTTGTGTCATTAAAGTCTTCAGAATTTAAAAGAAAGTCAGGTGAACACAGAATTCTAAAAAAGTAGATGATCTCCCAAGTTACTAATTACAGTTTCTACAATGACAAGAGAACGTCATGTAATGTTTTTATAATTTCCTACAGTGATCAATTTAGCTGGATTGCTCCAGCACTTGTAAAAAATGATTTATCTGAAGTAACTGTACTTACTTATCTGCCAAGTAGTTAATATCATTGGAACTCTGAGTGTCATACAAAACTCAGGAGGCTTACTCTAACACTTTGCAATGAATACCATTTTATTGCTCTTCATTTGTATTTCCCCATGCTTCATGTGTTACCCCAAAGACTATGGTGCTTAACATTTTGTCAAGAAAGTAAAACTGAGAGTTGTTTTAGCTTCATAATGATGATGGCATTTCCTTTCTTATGTTTTTATGTGTTATGTTCTTATGTGTTACAGCGTCCTTAACATATCTTTTGTCAAAGATCGGACTGGGGAGAAAATTTAGAGCAGAAATAACATGCATTGAAATTCCACAAATCTTCTGAGATATACATTTCCTTTAGTAGGCTACAGAAACTTTGAATATCTGTTTATTGAAATACATATATATGGCAAGTTTTAACACTTTATTAACTAAATCTAAAGTGTTTTGTCCTGCTGATACAGCCTATACTAATAAAGTACGTTCTCAGAGATGAATAATCAGCATGTTACTGGTCTCAGTCACTGTGGCTGTCAGCTAAGAGGACATCTGTCCTATTCACTCTTGGGCTCTTTTGTGTCCAGAATTCTTTTGTTATATTGCTCGGGGAATGCTAATCAGAAACATTCAGTGGCAGCAAAACTAAAAGAAGCAGGTCAGTTGTTTGGGTGATTTTTTGTCATATGATTGGCTCTATAACCATACAGATTGTTAGGGAAAGAGAGTAGGAAGTAACCTTGGATCTGAATTAACCTCAGGGAAATTATTCTACTAGGCTAAAATATGCCTATGAGCTTCATTCCACGTAAGCTAAAGAACCCAGGCCTCCAGTGGCGCAGTGGTAGGAATGCCGCTTGCAACACCAGAGGCCCGGGTTCAAATCCCCCCTGTGGCGCAAGTGGTAGAAGTGCCGCTCTGCTACACAGGACCTTGAATCCCGGGGGTTGGACTCGATGATCTCTAAGGTCCCTTCCAACCTGCACTAGACTGTGAGACTGTAAGATATCAACTAATGTGATGAATGGGCACTATTAATCATCAGAAGAGTTGGAGAAGAAAGCTGTTATCTGCATAAATAGCAAATATTCTAAATAGACTGTTCCAAAAGAAACTGTCAGAAGAATTAGAAATGAAAAATAAGAAATATATTGAATGTTGAATTAAAATCTTGTTTTAATTATTACATTAAATAATAATAATGTATATTTTGAAAGTGTTTTTTTTCTTTTCTTTTTTTTTTTTAAATTTTCTTTCTTCCTTATTTATTTATTTATTTATTCCCAGCAAAGTCTTTTCACATAGATTTTACAGAGAGTACAAAAATACCTAGTAGATCATATAACATAACTTAGTAAATCTGTGGTGTGTACCCTGCACAAGGATAATGTTTGGACCAGAAGTTATAAATGGTCTGCGATCTGCAACTTGGCACATTTTCCTAATATTTGCAACATACTACATACTTGGCAGAACATCTGCATCTGAAAGGAAATGGTTTTACCTTCTGCTCAAAGCTATGTTTGTAGAAGCACATTTTACTAAAAACTATTACTACTCTACCTGTTCTCAGTTCTGTCTGTGTTATTAGTAAACTTTATGGTTTTGTATGAATCTCCAGCTGAAATCAGGCAGCCCCATTTTAATCATGATCAGTGAAAACATCTTAACTTAACACTGGATAGGAGTGTTCAAATCTTCTATTCTCTAACATCACGATTCCCAACAAGTTCTTCTAATATTTGCTCAAAACTGAAAAAAGAATGCTTTCCTGTAAGTAATGTGCACATACAAAAGTTAATTTGTCCTCTCTCTGACAATGCTATTTACAGTCATGAATGTTATGTGCAGTGGTAAATTATGTTGATTTTGTAGGATCGGTGGCTCTAAATATAAAAGGAGAATAGAAGACAGTTTATAGAATAAAAGGAGGAATCTGTTCAATTTTGTGAATTTATCAACAGAACTGTAATTACCCAATTTAATATCAGAAACAATGAGAGCTATAATTGATTTTGAAAACCAAAATGAATAGGTGGATTTGCCTAGAGGTATTTTTTTAAGATTTAAAAATGTTGAATGATGAAAATATATGTCCCCATGCACCTGCTCAGTTAAATATAAACATTTAAATGGAATTACAGTGAAACTGTTCTGAAAATGTATTCCAAGCTAATATATATACAGTATTAGTATTCTGAAAACAAATTGTATCACACATGTTTGAGAGTGCCTTACCACTGGAAGATATCTTTACTTTTCACAAAAATGCAATGCTTTTTGTTCATTTTACATGTACGTTCCATGTAACCTCTACTGAAATTAAAATCTCACACTGTCTTTCTCATCAGCACCATTTTCATCCTTTGCTGTGTATATTCATCCCTGCTCTCTAGAAGCTAAGATATTGAAAAGGATAAATTTGGCTTGATAGCACTATGTGTAACGATGATACTGTATGTTGCTAGGATACCATTTAGTGGTCAACTGTCTCTAGTGCAGTTGCTATTACTTGCTAGGCTAACAGACATATTAGCTTTTATCCCCCTTAATGCTTGGACTACTAAACATTTCCCTTTATTTAATTCCTTTTTAATTTTTGAGCAGAGGTAAGATTAGTAGCAAAGAGGTGGGGAAGGGAAGAGAAAAGAAAGATGTTTTTCATTTTATGTTCAGTAATTCTAAGTAACAGATACCTTATTCCAATGAGATTAAAAGGAAACGTGAACTAGTCTTTCTAAGTTTTATAATTTTTAGTACCTAAGTTAATTCAAGATCTCATTCAAAGTCTTCTAGAGACAGTGAGAATCTTTCATTGGTTTGTTATACCTCTAGCAACATCTCTTGGCTTTCTCTCAAAGGTCTTTGAGGGCTAAATGCATTATATTCAGTAAGATAGTTTTAAGTGGTGTAACTAGTGGGGTCTAAAAGTTTATATGCTTTCAGGGTGCATGTAGAGGGGATGTGTAAGACATTAGCATTACACTTATGCAAGAAAAAAAATGTGTATTTCAGAGGAAAAAGTAACGTCTGCTTTTCTTTAGATAGAACTGCTCATAAATTGTTGACTTTGTGGGATTCCTGCATGTTAAACCCTTTTAGACAATGGTTTGACTTAATGAAACATTTGTGTTTGCTAATGTAAAGTTAGGTACAACTACCTGAAAGGAGGTTGTGGCGTGGCAGGGGTTGATCTCTTCTCCTGCATAACTAGTTATAGAAGTAGAGGGAGTGGACCTGATCTGCACCAGGGGAGATTCAGGCTGAATGCTGGGAAAAACTTATAGAAACTTATTATCTGAAAGAGTAATCAGGTGCTGGAATGGGCTACCCCAGTAGGTAGTGGAGTCGCTGTCCCTGGAGGTTCAAGAATAGTTTAAATGTTGTACAGAGGGACATGGTTTAGTAAAGACATACTGCTGGTAATTGGACAGTTGGACTAGATGATCTTGAAGGATTTTCCAACCCTGGTAATTCTATGATGTTATGATTTCTGAAGGTGGAAGAGTGGGAAGGCAGAGGACAGTAGCTTGCTTTCTCTTTTCTGATATGATTTCTACTCTTGCTTCTCTTCACAAGATCATGCATTATTATGGAAACACAAACTTATGGTACATGTGAACATTAGTTTACATATATAGTGTGACAGGTATTTATTTTTTTGAAAGAAAAAAAAAAAAAAGTACAACAATTACTTATAACTTACATTATTTTCCTGACATGGTTTATACCACTGAGAATTTTTGGTGAACTTCAGGCTAAGTAGGACCTGAACATTCAGACTTCAATACAGTAACAAGAATCTAGGAAATTAGTATTTTTCCATGTAATACCTGTCCAATAGAGAGAACAAAAATCATATTCACAGCAAACAAGAACAACTAAGTGATTTTTTAGAAAGATGTGCCATTATTAAATTTTCTGTAAATGCAGATATCTGTATGCAGCAAAGAAAACACACTTCTATCATGTGACTTAACTCACATTTTTTTATACATTTAACTGTAGAACACACATAGCACTGTACACTGCACAATCTCCAAATACTGTAAAAAGACCTCGAACTAATAGACAACCACATACAGCCAGATTAATCTTTCTTGTAGGTTACTGTCTAACTTCGGCATCTAAAAAAGTGGTATACTCTCTATAATTAAAGGAAGGAGAAATTTACCTTCAGCAAAAACTCACTGTCAGCATTCTAGAGCTAAGATAGCCTTAGAATGGGATGAAATTCTCCTTAAAGATATTTAGTTTTCACCTGAGTATAGTGGGAATCAATATTACAGTCTGGACTAATGTCCAGACTTTCAGAAGACTAGGGTAGGTGATAGGAATACCTATCTATCTCTAATGAATACCTTTTATTTTATAAAACAGTATAGCATGCACATCATAAAAGTAAAGAGTAATGAGTAAACACTAGTAATTTGTACAGATGACACATGGTATTTGGGGTAGCAGATGGACATCAGGTAACATTTGATTAGGAAGTTAATCCCCAGTGTACTCATATATATCGGGACAGAAGGTGCACAAACAGAATCAGAGCACACATGAACTCAGTGAAAAATTCTGGCTACATACAGTGTTGCTGGCGACTGTCATTCCTCACTCATTCCTTTATGTCCAACATTTAACTCATGATTACTAACATCTGCACTTTATACTGGCAGTGTACCATCATTTTCTGGCAGGAATGGATGCCAATGAAAGACAGTAACTCTTTGCTTAAGCCAGGGACAGTTGTATGTGGTAAGATCCAGCCAATCTATTATGAGAATTTGCTGTGTTCTTGTCTACTACAGCTACAAATAACTTAAAAATAAAATAAAATTAAAAATCCAAATAAAAAAACAAAACAAAACAAAAACCACAACCAACTAAAATCCTCTAGTAGATCCAGATACGTTAAAATTTTATGGTGTTCCACAGATTTTTCTAACAGCCATTCTGATAACAGTACGCAGCATTGAAGAGTTTAATATCCAAACTAAATACTAACAGTAATAAAGAAAACAAATGCTAAAATTTGTGCAGACTATAATTCCTAGCCATTCTGTGCAGCTGCTTTTTGTGTGAAATTTTCTGACTAGTTCTCCAGAGGAGAAATCGAAAACAAGTTTTTGGTACTATAATCCAGCTGCTTTCAAACTCATCAGAACAAAGGCAAAAATAAATCTACCCTATTTTGCTAAAAACTCGTGGTAGTGCTTTATCATTAGGAGGACACAAACCAGGCATTATGCTTCAGTAGACAAACATTAGTCTTCATCTTCATGTGTTTAGGGTGCAGCTAACAAGTAAAGCAGAGAATGAATACAAGTAAAGCAGAGAATGAATAAGTTGTAAGAATGTTCTGAATCTTTTCCTTGGCGTATTCTATTGGTTCAAAAATTGGGTTTAGACTGATGAAAAACAAACTTCAGAAAGCTTATGAATAACACATTTAATAGATATAATAGATATCTATTAATATATCTATTGATAGATATGAAAGATATCTATTATATTTTATAAAACAGCATGCCCTGTCTACCAAAAAAAAAAATAAAATAAAAAAAAAAATAAATGTGACAACATTAGTAACATTAGTAAGTTGTACAGAAGACCCTTCCGTAACAACAATTAAAAGTACCTTTTTTGTCAAATTGACTCATGGACTCACTAGAAGTTATGAGTTTGGTGTATTTTCAAGGAAAACATTTTTTTGTTTGCTTGTTGTTGTTTCCATTTTCCATTTTTTAAAAAAGTAAAAAAAAAAATAGTTTTGATTAGCAGTGTTTGTTTATTACTTTTCACATGTGAAAGATAGCACTTTACTCAGGGTCTTTGAGATATTGAGTGTTGCTGCAGTGTGAAATTCTGGACTACTACCTGCTGAGGTCAACTTGACTTTCAAGAGGATACTAGATGCAGGGAATGCGGAAGCAGAGAAGTTCTTAAGAACTTCGTTGATCTGAATTTTCTGTGACAGTGATTTATGTGTATTGTTATCTTTACTCAATGAAAATGATTTGTACTACTGACTGTAAAAAAATGGCTAAATAATCAATTCCTACTTTCAGTTGGACACTGATTATTCCAGCACAATGTGAGCTGATTTATTTTTAAGTAATCAACAGTAGGTTCTTGTATATCTTGTATAGTTCAGGCATGTCTGATGTTTTATTCCAAAGATCTCAATAAACAGTGATCTTTCCTTTGTCAAAAGCCTATATCATATGGTGGAAGAGTCAAGAGCAGTTCACAGTCAGAAGATATTCATGCTCCTTAGACAGTTATTTTTACAGCACTTTAGTGTGGACTGAGAGTGGGATGAGCAGACAGCTGAGTCCTGAGAGACCTGCTGGCGTTGGCTTAAACAGTTGGTGCTGGCTCATTTCCCCACTTCTGGTGCAGATCCAGAAGGCTTTCCACCAGGAGAGCTTGCCTGCAGCAATTCACATCACAGTTTTTGCAATGGATCCACACTTCAACTGTTCAGATGCCACAGGTTTGCCCATCTGGTATAGTTAAACCTATGGCTGTCACTCTCTCGCTAAAATGCTGCAATGACTTTCTCCACCCTTGACATCTTGCTGAGCTGGCTTTATCTGATAATGTGATATATGCTCATAGCAAGGGAATATGGATTCTGGCTAAAATACTGGAACTCTTCATAAATTGGCCTCTACGTTAGTCTCATTATTCAACTTTATAGTACCACTGATCCCTAGATCACATCACTATTGATGTTTATTTCCTAGCCTGTCACAACTAGTATCACTTATCCATTTCTAAGGTTGCATACTTGCCGGTAGTACTGCTTATATGATACAAAAACAGCCTCTCTGTGACTCAGATATATTAACAGAAAAAGTGACCATTGCCAGTTTAGCCCTGCTGTCCATTTTCCTTCTGCGTGAGATTATTCTCCCCATTAGATCTCTTTACAGAAGTGCTGTTACAAGTACTCTGTAATTTGCATCAGTCAAAATGACCTGGAACAAAGAAGGACTGCTATTTGTACTGTTTAAACTAACCCAATTTGTTGTGATTCAAATGTCTGCATAATCAGGTACTGAAAGGAGTAACCTCTAACAAATGATGGTACTCAGCTACTGGTGAACTGTAGTAGTAACTTGGACACAAATTTTATATATAATGACTTTCTGCTGCTAACTTGAAAGCACGCCCTCCGTGTATCTCATGTTCCCCAGCATGTTTGCTTGTGTAATCACTACAGAAGATTTTTTAGGACATATTTAATTAAAAAATCATGACTAAGACAGTGTCTTGCTGTCTGTGGGACAGCAGTGCTCCATCTGTACAAAAACACACTGTCCACTTTAGAATCCATTCCTGACTGGCCTTTGAGATGTTTTGTGTCTGTGCTGTATAAAGTCTGGCAGTTGTTGATGTGTGGGATGCCACGCTGTCCTGAGACAGATCTAAATACAGTTGCCATGAACATGAACAATTGTACATTAGTACTATCTCCTTATATGATTGCTCACAGGAACAATATTTGATTACTCACAGGAACAAATATCTGTTGCCTACGCAGCATGTTCACATGGCATATGAGGCTGGTTATTCACAATAAACTTTTAAACTGCTGTATAAAACCTTGTGTCTACAGTGTTCATTTTGCAATAACAATGGTGCTTTGTTTCGTCTCTTGTGAATGTTAGGAATGCCAAAGTTGATTCAGATGAAACAAACAAACAAACAAACAAACAAAAAACAAAACAACAACAACAAAAAACAATAAACATACCAAAATTCTTTCTGCATAATGCAAAATATTATGTCACTTTCCCTTCTTGTCAAGGTCTTTGTACAATTATAGGCTATAAAACATTTATGTAAAATGGATTTGGGGTGCAGTTTGTATCCTCTTACCTGTGGCTTCCCTCATCTTCACCAATGCGAAAATTTATCTATCTGTCTGAAAATGCTGTTGTCATTATGCTAAGCCTTTCTGTATTTATCCAGATTAAAATATACTCTATTAGGCAAGCACTACCATATGTGGTGATTATTGCAGAAATTTCCATTTTTGAAAAAAATTAAAACACTTCAGTAAAATCTTTCACTTCCTTAGAGTGCTATGTAGTTTTGGAAATCATCAGTGGAAAACATTCCTTGATATCTTTGTACAAGACTAGATATAATTGTACAAGACTAATATAGAGATGCAAACAGCAACACAAAAGCCACTGACAGTGAGCAGTTATTTACACAGTAAAATGAATGTGCATGCTTCCTGTTTAGTCTAAAAATAATTGGTTCATTAACCTTAACTGTATTGTTAATCTGATCATACTGTAAAGGTCAAACATAAAAACAGACACTTTGGGGGTGTTATGTTATTTGACGCAATGTATGCTCATGTTCACATTTAGAATTCTTGAATGTACAATGTAATTATGCATTCTACAGAAAGAATATATTTTAACAGTACTTTCTCTAGCCCTTGTCCATGTGTCTGTCCACATAGGCTAACACAGAAAACCATATTCTCCAGAACCCCTGTAAACACTAGCAGTGCCCATGCACACATGAGCAAAATCAGCCTAGGCCGCTTCTGTGTCATCAGATTTGAAGATAACTAGTGAAAAATGCATATATCCTCTCTTTCTTCATTCACAAAACCACTTTAAATTTTAGCACAGGCTTTAAGTCTGATATCCATGCTGGATTTTGGGTTCCCTTAGTAGTAGCCAGGCAGACCTTAAGCCAATTGTGAATAATATCACTGGCTAGTACAGCTTGATGCCCACTAACAAATCATACCTGAACACACACCACAAAGAGAACAGAACAGACAGCAAGTCATACAGCAAAGAGTAAGGAAAAGGATTTAATACTAAGTGACCAGACACAGGGTTTCACCAGAGGAGTATCATTCATTTCTTTCTCCTCTCAGTCTTCCATGCTTGTAGGTATTACAGTTTGATCCTTGCCTTTCCCCAACCTTGGCCCTTTTCCTAAACATCCCAGACTAACTTGTGCCTATTTCTATAACTCCCATAAAATGTTCCATGGGGCTTATTCAATCCCCAGAGCCCTGGAAAGTATGCAATGGTAGCAGGGAGGGATACATTCCTTTAAGTCAGGTTGGGCAAAGCTTCATCCAACCTGGCCTTGAACACTTTCAAGGATCGGACATTACAGTTTCTCTAGGCACTGTGAAACCCTGGAAGACCAGAGTGTGAGACAAAGAGTAAGCAGTGTCTGTTTGGTCTAAGGGTGGATAGAAGGTTCTTTTGATATGCATTGTTAATTCTGTTACTTTTAAGAAACATTTCATCCTTTATCACTGTTGTTTGGGAGAAGCTGGGACCAATTAACTCATTAGAGAAACTGTTAGAGGAACAGGAATGTCTTGCTTGTAAATGAATGGTATATAAGATACATGTTGAACACAATGAAAACACACTGTTCTGATGCTAGAAGAAACTAAGAGAGCTCTCTAACTCGACTGAGCGTGAACAGTCCAAAGGTTCATCCAACCTGACCTTGAACACTTTCAAGGATGGGAGATTACAGTTACTCTAGGCAACCTGTTTCAGTGCCTTAATACCCTCTTTTAATAAAGAATCCCTTCCTACTAGCTAATCTAAGTATAACTCCTTTTAGTTTAAAGCCATTATCCATCATTGTATCATTACTCTCACTTACAGGAGGACTCCATCTCCAGCTTTCCTGTAGGTGCCCTTTATGTACTGGTAGGCTGCAATGAGTTCTCCTCAGGACCTTCTCTTTTCCAGGCTGAACAGCCCCAAATCCCTCAGCCTGTCTTCACAGGAGAGATGTTCAACTGTCTCAGTACCCTTGTGGCCCCTCTCTGGCCCCACCTTATACTGCAGTACCCAGACTTAGATGCATTACTCCATGTGGAACCTTGCAAGAGCAGAGTAGAAGGGGAGAATCACATCCCTTTACCTGCTTATCATGCTTCTTCTGATGCAGCTTAGGATAAAATCAGCTTTCCTGGCTGCAAGTGCACACTGCCAGCTTGCATTAAGCTTTTCATCAACCAATTTCCACAACTCCTTCTCCTCAAGTCTGCTCTCAATCCTTTTTCTGCCCAGCCTGTATACTTGCTCTGGATTGTCCTGGCCAAGGCATAGGAACTTGCACTGGGCTTTGTAGAACTAGTAATTATTCTCCACTTGTATCTTCATAGTCTTACCTGTTCTGCTTCTGAAGAAAACAAAGCTACACAAACTGAGTAGCTTCTACGGTCCTCTAAGATATTCACAAAGATGTAGAAACAGCATACAGAATAATTCACCCTGTCTTCCAGCGATGTACCGATAGAATTGAAGACAGGTTGAGGAAACATACTATCAAAGTTCACATTGATAGCTTTCTGAAGGAGTTTCTAAAGTTTTCTGATTACAATGCCCTTGTAACTTGAATGATTTTTCCACATGCGGAGGAGAAAAAAAGCAGGAAAAGTAGAGTAAGTTTCATGAGTATACAACCTCCAGTTATTGATGCTGAAATTGTGAAATTAACTTTCATTACTGAGTTCCAGTATTAAATCTTATAAACCTTCAAATCCACTTGATGCAAAACAGAAGGTAAATTTGCATCAATTAATTGTTTTATGAAAACCTGATAAAGAAATACTCTCCTTGAAACACTTAGATTAAGGAACTTAAGTATAACACATACATATTTCTGTGCATACAGTGCTATATTAGAGGATATTAATGACTGCCATCAATCATAAATCTGGTAACAGCTGACATGCAAACTACTTTCCTAAAGATTAAATTAAATAAAAAATAAATAATAAAAATAATTACATAATTGTGTCTTAAACTCTACAATCTCACAGATGAGCATCTTGTCTAAACTAGTTGGTCAACCTTTTCAGTAAGTAAGGATGAAAAATGGATACTTAATCCCAGTTGTCTCAGATATGATAGGTATGAAAGTCTGTGTTCTAGAAGTACCTCTCTAATGTCTATAAAGCTGGAATTCCTATCCTTGTGTGGGTTTCAACTACCCTCAATAGATGTCTAGAAACTAACTGTGTAAGTTCAAGTGACACTTCAATGAATTGTTAGGTCAGTTTAGTCACCATTAACAAGGAGATTTCAACAGAGATAACAAAGGCATAATGAATTATCCTTTTAATGATAATAATCTGAAAGTGACATACTACTGCTCCTTTGCCTGTTACTAGGAAAAAAAAAAAAAAAACAAAAAAAAAACCAGGAAATGATAGACTTCTATGAGGCATTATTCTAATAAATAAATAAATAAACGGAACCTGTATTTTCTTCTAAGTACTGTTACTTTCTCCTGATACCTTCCCACTAAAATCTGACAGAAACTTCATCAGAATGAGATAGGTGACTAGAACTGTCTATTTACCTTGTAGTAACTTTTACCTACTCCTTTTTCATCCAGTCCTGCAACATAAGGCTCATGTCTTAAGTTTAGATAGAATCTGGAAGTTTTAGGCCAGTTTTTTAATTCTATGTTTATAATAGCTCCTACAGACAGACCTGCTTTTTAAAAATATTTGTATATATTTAGCTTGTATATATATGAATGTGTGTAATATATTATACATATACCTAAATATATATGTACACATATATGCATGCATGTTTACCAAAACTTTTTTTTTTTTTAACATGGAAATGCAAAAATTGTGGCAAATTACCAGATCAGAGCACTACAGCAGGCAATAACTTCATGACTTCAGTGACTTCCGGTGTACTCCTTTTTCCAACATGAAGTCATTCACAGTGTTTGCCCCCTCATGATGCTGTTTACTCTGTTTATTCAGTGTAACTCTTTTGGGTACCAAGGATTGTATCTTAATCAAACAAAAGTTTTGAAGTCCACATTCCTGCACTTGTATCTGAATTTTTCATTTTGAGAGAGAGAAATGAGCAGCTTAGCTACAGATACACTTAGCAAACACCTACCTCTGGTCATAAGACCTTGATTTCATTTAGTAATCCTTGAGCTTCAATTATTTATCGAAACAGACAAACTTGAGCTAACTGACATGTTAGCACGTTGTCCTTCACAGGTCTAAGTAAACAGAGTGCTGTAATGTGTGTTAATTTTTAGATTCTAGAAAACAACATGCATCAAAGCTGAGTGGTAACAGAAGATCAGCAAAAATTGTCCAATGGTTTTTCAATAAACGGGCATATACTTTGATATCAGACAGATAATTTACAGGCATATGAGGAGGAATTTATTAATTAATTAATAGGAATAATAACCTAAATATTGATACACAAATATAAGTGATACAGATTTTCCTAAATCAGACTCTTGGAGTAACTAAATGGGGAATTATCTTGCTATATTTTTTCCAAGTATTCTTTACATCTAATCAATTATTTTCCAGAAATAGCAATAAAATGCTGCACTGCTAGTCACACTATAGAGAAGACAATTGAATTCAGAATCACTGAATTGCAGGGATTGGAAGAGACTTCTGGAGATCATCTAGACCAAGTCCCCTGCTAAAGTAGGTCCTCTACAGCAAGTTAAAGAGAAAAATATCCAGGTAGGTTTTGAATATCTCTATGCAGCCAGAACACTGTCAGTGTCAGTGTAAGGAATTTTTTCCTTATGTTTGTATGGAACTGCTTATGTTCCAATTTGCATATTTACCCCTGTTCTGTTGCTGGGCACTGTTGAAAAGAGGCTGGCCCCATCCACTTGAATCCTATCCTTTAGATTTTGATAGATGGATATTGATAAGATCCCCTCTCAGTCTTCCCCAGGCTGAACAGTGCCAGGTCTTTCAATCTCCCATAATAAGGGAGATGATCCAGGATACTCACCACCTTTGCAGCTCTCTGGACTTCCTCTAAAATTCCCCTATTTTTCTTGAAATGCAGAGCCCCAAGCTGGACACAGTATTCCAAATGTGGTCTCACCAGAGTAGAGTGGATGGGGAGGATCTCCTACCTCCTGGCCATGTTCTTTTCAATGTACTCCAGGATACAACTGGCCTTCTTGCCCACAAAGGCACACTGATGGCTCATGGTCAACCTGTTGTCCTTGAGGACACTCAGCTCCTTCTCTGCAGATCACCTTTCCTAACCTGTACTGATGCATGCAGTTATTCCTCCCCAGCTATAAGACTCAACACTTTCTCTTGCTGAATTTCAACAGGTTCTTCAGGTTTCAACTTTCCAGCCTTTCCAGATCTTGTTGAATAACCTTCTGGCCTGGTAGCCATTCTTTCCAGCTTTGTATCATCAGCAAATTATTGAGACTGCAATCTATCCGTTAATTCACATTTTTTATGAATATGTTGAACAAGACTAGACTCAGTACTTATCCCTGGAGAACACCATAGGTGTACAACTGGACTCTGCACCACTGATCCCAACCCTCTGAGCTGTGTCAGTCTGCCAGTTTTCAGTCTACTTTACTGTCCATTCATCTATCTGATATTTCCTAAGCTTACGTACAAGGATGTTATGGGAGACAATATCTAAAGCCTCGATGAAGTCAAGGTAGACATTTACTGTTCTTTCCTACTCTATCCAGTCAGTCATGCCATCACAGAAGGCTACGAGATTGTATGATTCCCTTTGATGAATCCATATTGTCTAGCCCTGATTTTCTTCCTTACTTCTAGTCCTTCCTTCCACTTGCTTGGAGATGACATGCAGAATAAACTTCCATCACTTTCCCAGGGGCAGAAGTGAGGCTGACTGGCCTGTAGTTTCCTGGCTTCTCCCTGCCCTCATTGAAGTTTGGAGTGTCTTTGGCTTTCCTGTAGTTCTCAGGCGCCTCTCCTATTCTCCATGACTTTTCAAAGATGACAGAAAGTGTTCTGCCAGCTTCCTTAGCACTAGTGGGTGCAGACCATCAAGGCCCGTGGAACTGTGTGCATTGAGTTTGCCTAGACAAATCTCTGATAAGATTCTTCTCAACCAAGGGAAAGTCTTCCTTTCCACAGTCTCTCTATTTATATGGGATTTCCAAGGGGCAGTCCATGAAATTGAAGCTGTCATTTGACTCCTTTCTCTGTTCTTTTCTCTTCTGCACTCAATGAAAAAAAGATATTTTAGTTGGACAGTGAAAATAACTATACATTAATGAAGATTTGCAGTGGGAGTTATTGGCCTAATTTTTCTCTCCTAGGGAAAAAAAGTATATATATTTATAAATATATAAATGTGTGTGTGTGTATATATATATATATATATATGTATGTATGTGTGTGTGTGCATATATATATGTGTGTGTAATATATATAAATATATAGGCAATATATATATCTTGGCAAAATATTAGTTTCTAACTTTGTTTTTCTAAGCATATTTCAGAAATGTATTTTGAATTATGTGATAGCATATTTTTATGACTATTAACATTTACTCTCTATTCCAGATAAATTAATATTTTCTTGGACTTTTCTGTAGTTTTGAAAATACCTTCTTTTTTTCAGAGGGAAATTATTCTATATAAAAATGCATGAGATGTATCAGTAGTCGTGACCTCTCTGTCATTGGCCTCTGCTGATAAATTTCTTCAATGAACTCTGTCAATGGGTTGGGACTTAGGGAGGCTAAACTTTGAGGAATGAAATCTATCACACAGTGAACTGTGCTTAGAGCTTGCGTATTATAAGACATGAAAAATAAATGGTTTGAGCCTGAAACATACTTTTTCACTGACAGAATGACTAGGGACATTATGCACTGCATTCAGGAATTTTTGGTTATTTTAGTCAATCTTTTCTGTATTTGCTTTAATTTTCTTCCAAAATATAGTCTTAATTTTTCAGACATTTACTTTTAATATTAATCTGAAAATAACTTTTAGAAAAGTAGTCTATTTCATTAGCTTTCTAGCTCAACCCCTAGAACTCATTTTCCATCTTTGTCCACAGCAGAAAGTTTTAAAATACAAGGAAAATCACTTAATGTACCAGCTAAACATCACAGTATGGTTAAGTGTAGTATGCGCAGGGCTTAGAATCAGAAGATTCAGTGACTAAAATACCAATAGAATCAAATTATTATTTACAAAAAGCAAAATTAATGGATTAGTGAAGAAACCTCTAGAATTAAACAACTTCTCTGCATCATCAAAAATGAACTGCAGAAGAAAAGGATGCCAAGGTCTTCCAGCACTCCCAAAGTCCACCATCATAAAAAAAAAAATTCCCAGGAAGACACAAGGGTGTGTCATGGTTTTATGATTTTGGTTACTGGTATTCCACATCATAACATTATGTAGTGCACTGGGAGTTAAAGTGCTAATGCTCCAGATTCAGATACTTGCCCAGAAGAGAAGAACTACATTCCCCAGGGAGCTCTGTGGTCAGAGAGGAGATATATAACTCCTGGCAAGTCCACCTGATCGGGCTCTTCTCTTCATTGCTCTTCTCCTTTGCCTTTCCTGGCTGATGCCTGTACTGACTGCATGCATTGCTTCAGTATTACTGTAAGGCCTACAGTTTTCAGATATTCTCTCATTATATTTGATTTATAAGTTTCAGTTCTAATTATTTTGTATTATAGTGTGTTATCTTGCATTCCAACACCATATTTAGTAAATTATGTTTATTCTCAGATCAATGTTGCTGTTTTTAATTATTTTGGGGTTCCCTGTTTCCCTTTTCCTGAGGTGCAGATTTTGTGAAATCCCTCTGCCCCAGTAGTCATGGAACTGAGCCGAACCAATCCATCAACTATTGACAGGGTGGTAAATTGCTTCTATCTAATCAGATCTCTAAATTGTGTTCACACTGGCACTGAAGGCACACAATAAAGATTCAAATGTACTATATATATTTTTTTTTCACATATAGCCATTAAGAAAACCAACAGTTGTTACAGAAATATATGCTATTTCAGATCAGAATCTTTACTGAAGAAAAGGAACAACCCAAAAGTTAGTAAAATATCCCACTTTTTTTTTTTTCCCCCCAAATAATAATTACAGGCACTCCATTTCAGCTATCAGTCTTGCTATTTATTAGAAAATCATTACTCATTTGATACATGCCTAACTGCAATAAAAATTTATATAAATTCTGCTGTATCACTGAAGTACATGTCATTAGTGTGAATATACACACATGCGTGTATGTGTGTGCACTCATAGAACCGCTCAGAACATGTGAGTTCAGGTCTTCAGTTTAACATTTTCTGTTCAACTGCCTGTGAAGTCTTTAGGAGTCTTAACATTCTCAAGTGATAATTTACTTTTTTCAATTCTTAAATGCTGACAAAATCATAATTTTATTTTGAAATTTATCTGAATGACTTCTGGGAATAAATGTGTGATGATTTGATTTAAAAATACAGCGTAGATTTGATCAAACATGATAGTAAAAATTTTATCAAAATTTGACATTAAAATGTGTTTGTTGGAACCAAATTTGAGTCTTCATCTCATAACTAATCCAGAATTCAGAGTACAAAAACTAGGTACAGAAATATTCAAGTAGTAAATAAATATTTAAAAAAATAAAAATAAATTTAAAAAAATTACTTTCTGATACTAATGAACATCATTTTAAATTTGAGATATAAAATGCTTAATGAATTTTCTACGTGCTATGGTAACCGGTGGAAAATGTACTTAAGGTATTTTATGGAAAGATCAGTTTGAATAAGTTGTTAGTAATAAATTGTTTGCTCACATTTAAGACTAGGTGTTAATGGTGTCTCTCTCCACCAGAAATTGATAATTCTCAATAAAATCTTTCTGAGTTGTATTTCCATATTATGCTACATATTGATGGTTTGGATTAAGCCTGACATCACAACATGCTAAAACAGTAGATATGATACACAGCAGGATGTGTATTGTGATGGCACAGTAGCCCACAGTATAGACCTCCCTATTTGCCAGCCAGAAGTGACTTTTCCCTTGAATTAATGAAAACTCTTCTCAGAGGAGCTAGATTCTTGGATAGTTTCAATGTGAAATGCGTGCATATGTCAGTTTGTGTGCCCATTTCAGAATACAAATCTTAGCATACAAGATTGCTATCTACTCACTGTATCCATACTGTTGAGCAAATGCATTTTTTACTGTGTTTCAGTGAATGGTGTAGTTCTTTTCCTGCAGCCACACCACTGAAATTCCCTTGTGGCAAGTAGTATACGAGACTAATGGCCCTTTTCTTCTGTATTCCAAGCTATAGCAGCTAAATATTCTTGTCTTGCTAGTATTATTGTAATGAATAACCAACACTTTTTTTTTTGTTTGTTTGTTTGGTATAATATTGTTCTCCCACACCTCCTCCACTGTGTAATTTGTGTATAAATTCACACTCACACAGGCACACAGAGAAAAATCTACTCCAAATTTTTCTGTTGAAATCTCCACCAGCTAAAAATCATTAGAATTGCTACTGGTAATAAGATTCAATATATCACTAGCTCTGTTAATTCCTTTATGCTTAATAACATGAAATTGAAAACATATTTTTTCTATACCCCTTCTCTCACCTCCTTAACTTCCTTGCTTGGTACCTCTGGTAATACTTTTAGAAGTTGTACTTTTATTGTTGTGTTACACATGAAGTGAAATATATCATGTGATGTAGAAACCATACTACGATTTGTCTTTACCAAAAGTTATACGAATGCATGCAGAAACTAAAAGCATCCAGTTGAGTTTGATGCTCAATTGAAAGCACTTTGTTGTGTTACAATAAAAAACTTGGGGTAATGTTAATGGTACTGTAAGCTAATGTTAATCATCCAGCAAATTTCTTTGTTTTCCCTAGAAATTCTTAGCAGCAGCATACATAGGACTCTATGTAAGCTTGAGTGGGTACAATCACATTTTTATGAAGCTTGTGCAAGCATTTCTGTAAAACGCTTCTGCTACCATTAATCATTTGATTCTGCATGGAAATTTCAAACATTAGTTGGCCTAAAGTGTGGATTCGATGTCTATCACCATGTCCTTAATAACTGTTACAGGTTATTTAAGTATCCTGATATACAAAAGAGGGTATCTGCCCTCTTAAAATGTGTGAGTATAATGAGAATATCAAAAGAGGACTGTGCCATTGGATCAAAAGTCTGTCACAATATCCTATTTCTGGCACTGGTGAGGAGCAAAGAACAAGAATAAAATTACTGGGGTGATGGAAGTGATGCAGTTTTATTTTATTTTTTCCCCCTAATTCCTCAGGAAAAAAAAAAAAAAAGTATATATATATATATATTTGGATATTCAGTAGATACTGAAAAAAAAGGCGTCATTTTTCTAAATAAATTTTATGTATTTACACATTAACAATCATACACAGCATGTAGGGTTTTTGTTTTGTTTTTCTGTTTTGTTTGTTTTTTTTTTAGATTTCAGTCACATTTTTAGCTTTAGCTTTTAGATATCCCTAAGCTTTTTTTAAATCGTAAATACCCATTTTAAACACTGGTAGAGATTTTAAATTTTTTTCCTGATAATTTCTTTTTCAGAAAGAAATACAAAAATTGCTCCACTTTAAGATGTCTGTATAAGGCATTTAGGAATAGCCCAACATCCTAAGAAAATGCAATATCTCTGCCAAAATGCATATTTTTTATGTTTAAACTCTTTTTCTTCCTCCATATTATGCAACACATAGATGCACACATGCATCTTGACATCAAAATGTCACAGCACTCACTTGTTTAACAAAGTTGGCAATAGAGAAAATATTATGCCAGTTCCTTAAAGTCTGAAATGCTTGCCTCTCCACTTGCACATGCAGTTCAAGTTGCAGTCAAATAATTGGGTCTTAGATACCTGAGAAATTGCTTCTCTCTCTCTCTCTCTCTCAAACTCCCAAAAAACTGCTATTAAAGGTCACACTTTCCTTCCCCAATTGCTTTTCTCTCAGAAAACTTCACCGTGGTACCCTAGTAATTCGCTTCCTTTTATCTGTTGATTTTCAAGTGTCTTAAGTCAGAGAGCAGAGAGCTAGCCTCTTTACCAGGTTTTCCTTCTGATTTAGTTTGAGATAACTTATAGTAGATTCAAAATGCACTTCAATAACTTATATTTTTCTTAATGTTGTATAATGACCAATCATACAGTCATTGTCATTTTTCCACTGTGTGCAGGTGCAGGAGAACTCTAATTCGATATCCTTACTATGCATAGCAGTGAAAAAAAAACCCAAAAAAAACCAAAGAGAAGCTGAAGGGATTTGGAATCATAGTTTCAGTGGGTTCTTCAGTGGACTCCATCTCTGTTAAATAAATAAATAAATATTGGGAAAACTGCACATTCAGCATTCTGAAAATCAGGTACTTTCCAATTGCCCTTTACAGTGAGCTGTGCTGTTCTTAGTTTAAAGCTCTTCTCATTACTTCAGCCAGCCTTTTGCAAATATGATCCTAGCTCCTCTGCCAGGTGTATTTTCTCTCCCCATTTCAGTACCCAGTCCTTAAATTTCCATGCTTGTAAAAGCAAATTCCTGTCAACATCAACAGCTGCACAAACAGATACTGACCTGCAGGTGCTGAAATTAATATACTTGTACAACTTTGGTGAGACAGCCCTTGGAGTCTGCCAGTTTTGAGGTAGGTCTGCTTATATCTTACCCAATCTATAGGCAAAATGATTTTTAAAATTTGTTATATTTTGTTTTTAGTAGACCTTGAGCAATCTAATCTAGTTGGTGGTGTCCCTGTCTATAGCAGGGGAGTTGGAATTAGATGATCTTAAAGTCCTTTCCAACCCAAATCATTCTAAGATTCCATGACTAAAACCTAGAACACGCAACTCTGTATAAGAAAGCCTACAGTTATGTTTCCAATACTAAAATATACACTGCCAGAGAGATCTCCTGGGTACTGGAACTTCATTGCTTGTGTTTTTAAGCTGTTAAAATGCTTTTGGCCTAGGAGAGTAAGCAGATGTCCTCCCAAGTTCCTAGCAAAGTTTGAGATGGATTCAGAACAAACCAGACTCCATTTTCAATAGGCAAAATGCATTCAGAGAATATAATAGTATAGTCAGACGTTATTCCATGCTGAAGAACAGTTTAGAGAACATTTTGTTTACTGGCTTAAAAGTAGTAAATGTGGTTAGGAAAAAAAAATTAAAAATAATAGAAGTTGTTATAATTATTATTAATAAAAAAAATACTTTAAGAAACTACTATCTGTGCCCTTGCAGACATATTTTGATTCTCAGCCCAACCACAGAAATTCAGGGTTTTTTTTTGTTTGTTTGGTTTTTTTTTCATTACAAGAAATTCTACTAACTTCTTTCTAGCTTTTATTATTATTATTATTATTATTTGCTTTTTTAGCAAGTATTTCCAAGTATTTCCATGACTCTTTCAAACCTTTTCTTTTTTAGGTGGATTCAGGAAATCTCATACACAGATTCCTTTAAAAAAAAAAAATAAAAAATCATTGTTTTTCTAGAAGATTGCTAAGGAAACTTCCAAGGTACTTGTTCTAGGGACTTCGTGAAAGATTATAATCCAAGAACATACACACAGAGGATAAACTTGGATAGAGCATTACACCTCAGCTAATTAGCTGCATTCTCAGCAGGGTTAATTAGATTGTGTGGAACTCTGTTTTGAGAAATATATTGCCTTTGGTTGCTGAGTAAGAGTGTGTAAGCTAACAGAACTATGCAGAGTCCTTTATTCACCAAGGTGAACTCCTTTGGAAATTAGAAATCTGATTTTAAGCAACCAGTTTGAAAAATTAGGTTGTTTTGTATCTTCTAATCTTGTCAATAAATATAACTTCTGGTACAGATTTTTTATTATTATTATTACTATTTTTATTTTATTTTATTTTTCTCTGGACCTGGTGTTTCCCACTCTGACTTCTTTAGACATTTGAGAATCCTGTTTGTTGATTCCATCATGTATGACTTTGCAAGTGAGAGATGCTAGACTTTGTTACAATGATTATCTGTAATTCTAGACATTAAAAGCATTTAACCATTTAACCATTTTTTTTTTTTTTTACCCCATATTAGAGAAAAATCTCATTAGAAATGAATCCAACTTGTAGATGGGTCATCTGTGGCTCATTCCTATAACTGTGGGTTCAAATTTTTGTGACAGATATATGAGTTGATATTATTTGTAGGAACTGTGTTCCCTGAAAATACGTTAGGATACATACGTGGTATTTTGTCTCTCTGAAGTTGTTAACAGCTGCTTGAATGGCATTTTGCCTACTCACTGGACAGCAGAGAAGTCAGGCAATAGTGTGTTTACATGGACAGTTGGCATTACCCTGCAAATGTCACTTTTTTTCAAGAATTCTTCATTCCATGCCATTATTACATATTGGCACCACATGCCTCTTTATATTATATATAATTACATGAGTTGACACTTACATGACAGGACTGAAATTATTGATCTGAGAAGGAGGGAATGAAAGACTGGAATTTATGGTTAGTTTTATTACAATAAAAGTAATATGTTTGTGGGCATATAAAAATTTTAATATACATGAAAAGGGATGACCGTTCCTATTTATTACATTCAGGTGACTTTACTAGTATGTAATGATTGTTAGTGTTTTCTGTTTTGGCACAGATAAACATGTGTCCACTTTAGTACAGTTAAACTGGCTTGGATGCCTCATACATAACCACATCATTTCAGCTAATTCTGCAATGAAGAGATATTTTTAATTAATCTCTATGAAATAATAATGTTAATATAAAAACTAATTGTCTTACTGATCCAGTTGCTCAAAAATTGTTTTCTTTCAACTTTACTAAACTATTTAATCTTTCCACTCTTCACAGAATCATCAAAGGAGTGAGTAGAGCTGGTCTTACATTTTTATTTTTTTTTTCATTAGTTAGTGGTATGGATTGTCCACACAGAAAAAAAGAATATAATATCATGAAATGGGAGAACAGAAAACAGATAATCTTCGTTCACCGTTTTCTCTCAAAATACGATTGCTATATACTTGTATCCTTTGAAAAGGGGTGTAACACACCAATTTCTTTTATTGTTAAGGTATAACTGTATTTTGAAACTAAACATTAAAGGAAGTGATTATATGACTTTAACTTAATTATTTATGGAAAAGTTAATTTATCTGTTTATAAAAACAGCTGTTTAAGCTGTAGCTAGTCCTCACCCACTGAGTACCTTGCATGCCACCTGCATCTGTGAAACAGTTTTGGAGACTGATTTATCCTAACTATAGTCATCAACTTGCATGATTTAATTGAGAGTTTAATATAAATTAGCAATTGAGTCTATCTTGATGGTGGATAAAGGGAATGAAATACTTATACAAAGTGATTCAGATGCCTTCTAGAGGTGTTTGTTTCTCTTTGGTGCCTTTGTCCTAGGCCTCTTGTTTCAGTATTGTAGAGAAATTTGGTGGGGTAAATGTGGAATGTCTCTGGGTTCATTCTTAGTTCAGTTCTGTATAAATAACTGAGTTTGCCTAAATGACTTGTATTGCTTCCTTAAAACAATCTGGTTTATTTGGCCTGAAATGGGCCAGCAGTAGTCATGTAATCCAGTTATCACATCTCAAGTTAGGAGTGATAACTAACTGCTATAGAGCTGTAATCTATTGATAGCTCCAGCTGTTCTGTGAGCCAGCATCTGGTTCTATCCCAGGAAAAAAAAAATAATAATAATAATAATAATAATCCCTTAAGAAGTTATTTATTTATTTATTTCGCATTATTTTTGCACGATGTAATAATGCTTAATGTAAACAGGCATTATTTTTGTAAGATGCTTAATAATATTTGCTACATGAGTTAAGAATCTAAGAGTGGTGAATAATATATATTTATATTTCAGCTGATTTTGGTAGAGCCTTATGAGGTAAGCTAGGATAATTATGGTTAAAAATAAACTAGAGCTGTTAATGCTTTTAAATATTTTATTTGTAACACATTTCATTGTAATAAAAATTTATTTTAAATGGTTGCTTATAAATTACTTCAGTAATAGTTTAGCCTAACTATTCTGTAACCAAAATAAAACAAAACTATTTGCACAGATTTGTGTGCATTGATTTTCTGTAGATTGCCTATATTTGGGAAAAATCAAAATTGGTAGGAATGTAGCTGCCTAAATCAAAGATTTAGAGAAACCTAAACACTGGGGGAAGAGGAGGGGAGAACAAAAAAAACTGTTGTTTTGTGAGAGCATGATGGAAATTATATCTCTAAAACTGGATGGAAGATCAGATAAAAAAAATTGGATAAAGTGAGAATTGATGATATTACAGTGTGCAACATATAAGCTGTGCTGGATTCTGTTGGTCCCTATGACCACTCTGAATTTCCTGTTAACTTCTTGGGAGGTTTCTAGCATTTGCATGTGTAGCAGTAAGAGCAGAAAAGTGCAGTGAAGCTGAACATAAAAACTAGAGAATCTCAGAGTCTAAGTAGTTTCACTCTTCTGAGCTATAATGGGGATTTCAGTTGATTTACTTATAGAGCTCTACTCTCAGAGCATTAGGCTGCCATTTATTTCTTTATTTATTTTTTTACAAATGTCACTTGGAAATATGCTCCTCTTGTGACCTCACACTTGGTATTACAAGTGCCCCAGAAATCTTCTAAAGTGAAGCAAGCTAACTACTGCAAGGCCTGGAGGGGTGTTGTATTAGGCGAAATCGGACCCTCGGGATGTAACGTGATAGGCCCTCCCCTGCTGGGTCATGCATATGTAAAAAAGATAAGGATGAAACTGGATACCTATATAAGGGACCCTCACATTCCAATAAACGCCATTTTACCGCTCACCATAATGGTGTAACAAACAGCTGTGACTTGGTCGGGGCCGTCGATACACATTCACAAAGGGACTTGACTTTCCAGGTTACCAGATCGAGGTAACAAATGGTGCCCCGTGTGAGGCAAAGTCCTGGAGGTGAGTGTGCGACGGCTAAAACCGCGCTGACGGACGCGGTATCCACGGTTCGAGCCCGTGGAAGCACTCTCGGTGGGGTGCAAAGGGGAATGCAGCGCTGCGCCTATCCTACGGCCGATAGTTCGTAGAAGACCAGGAAGACTTCAGGTCTCTGGGTAAATGTATTCCGTCATTAGAGTAGTATTGCAACTTTGTAAAACCTACTATGGTAGGAAAGATACGCCTTCTAAGAAGGACATTGCAGTCGTCATTAGTTGTCTTGAAAAGGAGAGGGAGCTTTCCTCTCCTCGGGTGATTTTGGATCACAATAAGTGGGACTCTTTAACTTTTTCGCTCTGTGAGCGCGCAATGAATGAGCAGAAAGATGCTGAGTTCAAAACGTGGGGGTTGGTGCTTGGGGCGCTGAAAGCGGCTCGGAAAGGGAAGACTCGGCTTGGGGCTGCTTTGGGAATTGGGTCGGGAGGCTTTTTCTCTTGCAGATGTGAGGATTTGAAAGACAAAGACAAGGTGGCGGGAGCCATCCCGACCGCACCCATCACTCCGGCTGAACAACGAGCAGATGGCCCCGTCCAGCAGCATTCCACACATTCCACATCCTTATCTCTTGACCCGCAGAAGCCTTCCTCTGAGGCCCCATATCGGTATCCAAAGCAACCGGTATCTTCTGCACTCCTTCGCCCATCCTTGGGGGTGGGGAAGGGGAGTGAGCAGGGGCGGGAGGATGGGTCCTATCCTCGAGATGGGATGGGTTGTGGGTGTGGTCCCGTCCCGGGGGGCGGGGTGGATAAGACTAACCAAGATGGAAGCCAATCCTCATCAGCGGGGGCGGAGGCAGAGGCGTTCCTAATCATCATAACCCTTCCCCAAGAGGGTGGGCTACTGGTCCAGCTCTACCTGGGGGGAGGGAGAGGGGAGAACAAGAGCGACCAAGTCTCGGATTGGTCAAAGATAAGGGAGGCATTCCTTTTTATCGTTAATTGGGGGCCCGGTCAGGGGGCCCCGGGCTCGAGTGGAGCCTCTGAAGCAGAAACAAGTCCAGCTGACGAGCGAGCCACGGCAGCCCGAGTTGGAGTCGGTTAAACTCCTGCTGACAACTTGGAGGAGAGGAAGAATGCTGAGGATAAACTGTATTGATTATTGTCACTGTCGTTGTGATTGTTAAATGTTTATCGTATGTGAAAGTATAAATGCAAATGGTATATGGAACTGTTAATGTTATAGGGATGTGTAAACATGAATGCTATATGGAAGTGGAATTATTAATGTTACATGGAAGTGTAATTGAGGGTTCGAGTAGTGGAATTATGAAAAACAAAAAAACGGGAAAAAGGTTACAAAAGAACAGTGAGTTAAAATATTGAATGTGACCTGTTCTAGCCAGAAAAGTTTAAGTGCCAGCAAGAGAACGCAAACCCCCGCACTGCCCCTCCTCACTGCTTACCCCCCCCCCGCCCCTCGGCTCCGCCGCTTGTGAAAGTAAACAAATCGTTACTTCTGAATGGGGACAAAAGCAAGACATTAGAAGTATCTCTTGCTAGTCCGAGCAAGAATGTCTTCATTTTCTCCCAATAATATACACATTTAGGGGACTAGGGTAGGATTCTTGGACAAATTTGTTGATGGAGCTTGAAATTGTATGGAGGGGGAATTGTGGTGGTGGAGTTGGATGGAACGGTGGCAGCCGAACTAGAGCAGGTCCTGAAGATCCCAGGATGAGTTTTGCCCGTAGTGGGCTGAATGCAATGTGCTCACAGCAGTGCAAAGATATTTGTTTTCTGACAGTTACAGGTGCATCTCACTCTATACTGCATCAAGAATTACTATACTACCCATAGATGATTTTTGTAACTATAGTAAGAGTAGGTCAACAAGAAAAAGCTTACCAATTAAAAGAAAAAAGGGGGAGCTAAGGGTGAAGCAAGTAACAATAGAAATAAGTGACTATAGCTATTAATAACTTTTCTGAGTAGTTTGTATTGTAGAGAGATCTAATATAGTGGTTTGTTATCTTTTAAGAGCAGGTATTCCATCTGGGCTCTGTATCATGCACTGGCCATGCATATATGGAGCACATGTGAAAAAAGCCCTGCACAGGAGAGAATCTGTGATGGGTGAGAAAGGCAAAGTGTACTTTGAAGCAGGGGACGCCCTGCTGGCACTGCCTATCGCATCCACCACTACTGTGTTCCTTCTCTCTCCTTTTGGTGGTTTGCCACCTCATAGTTATCGATAAGTAATAATACATTAGCTTAGAAATTTTCATTTATAGAATTGTCTAAAATGAATGCTTCAATGAGTGTGTATATGTCAACTCAAAAATTATGACGTTACATGTAATCTTCTGTTTAGTGTATTACCAGTGAAGGTTTTGATTGAGTGATGGTTATGTTAACATTTAAGTCCCCTGCAGCTCAGCGATACTGGGCCACTGCCATCATGGTCCTTGGTGTGCTGCGACACATCAAGACAGACAATGGCTCGTGCTTCATCTCGAGATCTACTCAAGGAGCATTGGGGAATATCTCACTCGACAGGCATCCCTGGGAATTCCCAGGGACAAGCATTGTGGAAAGGACCAACCGTCTCCTGAATGACAAGATACGTGTCCTTGGGGAGCGGGAAGGTCACAGAGAATAGAGCTGCAATAGATTTCCTGCTGCTGGCTCAAGAGGCACAGGTGCAAGGACTTTGAATGAGAAAATGGAGTTCCAGCGGATATATGAGAAGCTTTGAGCAGAAGGATGAACTGTATAATATAGCCCATGATGCCTTGAAAATACTAACTAAAGAAACACTAACATTATTACACACTGCACCACATACCTCTGCATGTTTACGTCACTTTTTCAATAACTCACCACAAAATTTATATAAGTACTAACACTTTTATATATTAGGATTAGGATTGGCGCTTGCGTTGTAACGGGGCATGGTTTGGTTAAGCATGGGGAGAGGGAGATGTTGTATTAGGCGAAATCGGACCCTCGGGATGTAACATGATAGGCCCTCCCCTGCTGGGTCATGCATATGTAAAAAAGATAAGGATGAAACTGGATACCTATATAAGGGACCCTCACATTCCAATAAACGCCATTTTACCGCTCACCATAATGGTGTAACAAACAGCTGTGACTTGGTCGGGGCCGTCGATACACATTCACAAAGGGACTTGACTTTCCAGGTTACCAGATCGAGGTAACAGAGGGGAGTGAGAAGAATGACATTTTAAGGAGCAAGCAATTTTTTACAACCAATTCTAAATGTGACAAAAGCTTCTGGACCAAAAATTAAGGAGGATGCTGTGACAAGTCCAGCTGCATTTTTGTAGGACTTGCATTTGATAAATGGTGGGTTAAAAGAGAAGAAAAAAAGTATTCAAAGCTATTGAAATATCACCACCTAAATATTCATTGGAACATTTGCTGTTTCTTGGTATGATAATATATTGAAGCAATTCATACCTACCCTTTCCCCAAAAAGGCCATGGTCTTTACAATCTTAAGCTCAATATGCACTAAAAAAGAAAAAAAGAAATAAAAAAATTGTACCACTCCACTATCTCTCCTGAGAATTATACCAAATCTATATGGGATGGAAACTTGTTTTGCCTAAATAAATATCTGTAGTCCTGATGACATTCTGTATTGCTGTATGGTAAAACATTTCAGCCTGTTGAAGATACCTGATATTGAGACTAAACCGATTCACAAAACAAACAAACAAAAAAAAAAAACAAACAACAAAACAAAACCATCAACAACAACAACAGCAACAACAAAAAAACTAGTACAAAGAAATAATTTCCTTGTATGAAGATGAGGAAAATATTCCACCATATTCCAGAATTTTCAGGATTACTGACAAGAAATATTGACTTCCAAGCAGCATTTTTACCATTGGATTTCATGCTGTCAGTCTCTCTGTGTACTACAAGAGTGTAGTAGGGTGCTAAGACAGCAAAATTTATCCATAGATTCATAAACATGAATAAGCTTTAGAAACACACTGGTAGGTTTTAAAAACACAGAAATGATATTTAGAAACAGCTGTGTTCTGCAGTTCATTCAACTGCAGGCAGTCTGCCTCCAGACATGGCTCAGCTGGCCTCTTCTCATGCTCCGTGTTTAGTCTGGAGAATGCTACCTATGACCCTCTGCTGTCATGGCTGAATACACTGTTCTTACCAGCAAGGTAATATGTACTTGCTCCCTGGAGTGGGGTGGCAGCTGGGGCAATGGACATTCATTTACAGAATTCACCATTTATGATATATTTCACTGTCAAACTTCACTTGACTTTTAGAAGTATTACAAGCAATCCTAACCCTTGGAATGTTCTTGCTTCCTGCTTCACAAGCATCATTTAGATTCATATCATTTAAATATCTTCTGGATGAGGAGTATAAGGACATTATTTTGCTTACCAGGCTGCCGATCTAATGAAGAATGGAACATTCTGCAAAATAGAAAATCCGTATTAACATCACTCTGGATAATATAATATCTGTTCTGAGTTATAATTCCTCAGTATGATCTCAAGTATAGGGTGGAATCTGTATGTAATACATATGTACAGTATTGTATAGAAGTATGAGATTTATCTCATCTAAATTTAACCATAAAATGTTAAACATCAAGTTGAATAATTCCATCTCACTCTGCAGAGAAAACACATAGAAGTACCACTGTTAAAAGTTGTAAGACTGAAGTTACCTTGTAGAAAATGAACATTTGGATGTCCAAAAATACATGAAGATACCTGAGCTTAGGAGAGAGGAATGAATAATCTTCCTTCTAGATAGTGAAGTATTCTTCTAAACAAGAGCTTGAAGTCTTGTTGTATACTCTTATCAAGTTATCACTTGCTTGATAAAAGAAATAATCTAGAGTAACCAAGTCAGTCTAGCCAAAGTACCTAACATAGTATGGCTTTACAGATGGTTTCCTCAGCAATTCCAGAAAGTTTAGATGGTCCCCTCTTTGGACAGAGTCCTTCAAGAAACACAGCAGTTGTCATACAAATCTTCTCTGAGAACTGTAAATCACATTGCCATTTGCATTCTCTCATAAAACTGACTTTCTGATATTTGAAAAACCCATTTCCATTCTGCTATGTATCTGAAAAAGATAAACAGCCTTTCTTACAAAACAACAGTCATTTTCCTAATTTTAAATTACTTTTCATTCCTAACAGATATTATTTCCAGGCATCATAGAAACAAATGAAGTCACTTAAGTTGTGAAGTTATCTTCGTATCTGACAATTTTGGAATAGACCATTTGCTACCTACTGAAACATTCCTGAGACACTCATGGACCACAAATGCAGCGACTTGGCACGGACTCAGATGTGAACGATCCAAATCGTTTATTACAAGTTCTCACATCCCTTATATACCTTCACAAGTTGTTATTTTCTAACTTTCCCATCCGCCCTTACAACTTTCCCAAACACCTTACATGTCAACAAAGCATTCTACAAAACACTTTTCAACTGCCCATGCAGGCACATATCCAATCAGAGCTGTGAGACTCTTCTTCTCCTTGCAGAGGTGTCCTTGGTTCTCATGCTGTTTATCTTGCTCTACAGCTGCTGCTCTGAACAGCTTTTCTTGTATTCCCACACACAAAGGTATTCCACAGAACTGAAACTCCTGCAGGTGTCATAAAAGGAGTTCTTTCTTCATCTGCAGTTGTTATTTTAAACTGGTGGCCTCCAAATGCGTGAACCAAACTACTACATTTTACCCCCTGACAGTTTAAAAAGTTCATCAGTTAAGTGTGGAAATGGGAATGTGGCTTCAAATAGCTGGAGTTTTCTGAAGTCAGCATAATCTTTTACTTGCCATTAGATTTATTTATTTTCATAACTGCCATTTACACACTTGAATATTATGAAGATTGCTTCTTCATTTTTTCTTTTTTTTTCTTACTTTTTTTTTTCTTTTTTCTTTTCTTGTTTTTATCATTATCTAATGTCTTAAGAAGCTCATTTAAATAAATACTCTAGGAACACAGTCCATCCTTGTACTAAAAAAACATTTTTCTCCATCTTCTTCTTAGGGAGCATAATAGTAATCTAATAGTAATCAAGGGCTAAATTACCTGTGATAATCTCTACTTTCTAGTACCTACAGTTTTGTTGTGGTGGTTTTCATATGAGAGTCTAGAAGACATCAGAACAGACTTAATTTCTGTTTACTTACATCTTCCACAGTCTTAAAGAGGGTGGGAAGAACTCATTGAGAGCAACCCTGTAGAAAAGGACTTGGAGGTCCTGATTTAGGAAGAGTTTTACATGGCTGTCAGTGCTTGCAGCCCAGAAGGGCATCAGTAACCTGGGCTGTATCAAAACAGAGGTGGCCAGCAGGGTGACAGAAGGGACTGTCCCTCTCTACTCTGCCCTTATGAGAGACCCCATCTGGAGAACAGTGTCCAGATCTGGACCCCCCAGGAGGTGTGGGAAGTTGTTGGAGTGTATCCAGAAGAGGGCTGTGAAGATGACAAGAGGGCAGGAGCATCTCTCCTTTGAAGAAAGGCTGAGGAAATTGAGCTTGTTTAGCTTGGAGAAGGCTCTGGGGAGACCTCATTGTGACCTTCCAGTATTTAAAGGGAACATACAAGAAGTAGGAGAATTGACTTTTTACAGTCTGATAGTGATAGGATAAGGTGGAAGATCATTAAACTAAAAAAGGGGAGATTTAGGTCAGATATTAGGAAGAAATTTTTTACTCTGAGGGTAGAGAGGCACTGGAACAGATTGCCCAAAGAGGTTGTGCATGTCCCATCTCTGGAGTCATTCAAGTCTGGGTTGGATGGGGCCCTGATCTAGAGACTGGCAACCATGCCTATAGCAGCGGAGTTGGAAATAGATGATCTTTAAGGTTCCTTCCAACCTAAGCTATTCTGTGATTCTAAAATAGTAAGGTTGCTTTTACCTGTGAACCTGGTTTTAATTTAGATTGAAACACTGGCTTTTTTTTTTTCTTTTTTCTTTTTTCTTTTTTCTTTCTTTTTTCTTTTTTTTTGAAGTTTTTTCTTTTTTTCTGGCTTCAACTAATTCAACAAGTTAATTGTGACTGTACTTTTCCTATATATCATGCTTATCTAAAAGGAGAGTAATTCAACTAATTCATGCTGCAACCATGGGAAATATCTTTATGACTGAAAGAATTTAAATTTCCTCGTACTCATTCCATTGAAGTATACGAATAGTGCTCAGGATTAAGTATGCTTCTCTATCATAACATCTTTTTTGAATTACCTTTAAATTAAATTTGCTCTCAACACAGTATTAAAATATCATTTTTCATAAGAAATAGACATTAATAAACAGCACCCTTCCCTTAATTCATTGTGAGATGGATATTTTCTGTTGTCTATGCTACTTGGCTGATGATTAGCAGTAATCAGTACAATTCCTTCAGTTACATATTTTATTTTTTTCAAGTACTGTTTCTTTTTTCATGGGTCAAATTTGTTTTGTATCACAAGTTCCGTGTCACTGGTCTTTTCAAGTGTCACCAAGAATGAATACAAGGCTGTTCTGTTTGTTGTGAATTTCATTAGCAACTTCTACTTTCTTTCTGATTTTTGGCTTCCTTGTGATGGGGTAATTGGCTCTTCAGTGGCCTTTGCCTGCACTTTATTTGCAAATGCCTTATGACTTAGTAACCATTTGGAAAAACGTCCTGTTCATCAAACTTAGGATGTCTAAATGAGCTTGTTTAGGCCCTGAAAACAGTTTAGTCACAGTAGCTTCACACAGTAATTTCTTTTTATGTTCTTATTAAGAAGCATGTTTCAGCTAATACATGCAAGTTTGTATCATGCCTCAGAATAGAGACTATTTTTGTCCTATTCCTCAGGAGGCTGAAGGCAATAGAATTAGTGCTGCCATTACATAGAGAAAGAAAGAAAAAATACAACTTTGAAGATAATATTGTTTACTCCATTCCAGAAAATTTCTTAGACCAGCATGTTCCTTGTTAGAAGAAAATAATTCTTAGTGGCCCTCTGCCATTTTTATGTAATATATGGCTTACCTGGAAGGCATAGAATGAAATGCAAGCATGTCCTTTATTTACTTTGTATTAGAGAAAAACAGAGGCCTGATTAAAGAGGAGTAGAAGAATAAGAGTCTCTCCGGGCTTTATTCTGCAATATAAAGTCACAGTGGCTGCTGGAATCACAAGCTCTTTGGGTCCCTATTTGTCACAGTTATAAATCTTCTTCTTGGTACCAAGGAGTCTGGTTTAAAACATAGGAGCTTGGAAATGATACTTTAAAGCTGTTCCCTCAGGAGCAGGGAGGAAAATTATTTTTCTTGCACTGTTTAGTGCAAACAATATTCTGAAGATTTCACGTACCTCTGGAAATCATGTAATTAAGCCAATTTCTGTGAATGTGTTAAATGTCCATTATTTAGCCCTACATTCACAACTAGCGAGAGACAATATTTAAGGCATATCAGACTCTCAACAATCATTAAGCACTCCACTGAAAGAATGTTCTGGTTTATGCTACATGCCCTTGCTAGACAGTTTAAGATGCAGTGTAGTAATTGCAACTCAGATTGATTAAAGGACGTGGAAAAGACTATAAACTGCAAGTTTTCTCTATTTCACATATAAATATAAAATGACTAGAATATAAATTTTCCTGTATCATGCTCTTTTATGCAGTAGTATCAATATGTATAGACAGGTATGCATGAACCAGAATGGTTTTGCCATTCAGACTTGAAGCAGTTTACATACTGTTTGTAGCAAAGTAGATGATTGTAACAAAGTGAGAACAAAAAGAGGATCCTGCCCACGTGTATTAGTTCCATTTATTCTTCACTGTGCACTCTGACTTGTCTGGTATTTAAACAGTTAGAAAGATCTATTTCAACAAGGCATTTAAAAATCTCTACATGTATTCTGCAAAATTTTCATAAATTGGAACTCAATGTGTAGTTTGTTGCCTAGCAAGAATCTGTTTTGCTTATATAACTGAAATGTATGTCATAAACTATTGTTATGATTACTTATATATATATATACAAAATCTTCATCCTACGTTTAGTTTGCTTTAACAATATTGGATAAGTAATACAATGTTAATTAGAACCAGGACTTTTTTTCAAGAAAGACTTTTAAAATATGTATGTTTTGTTGTTGTTGTTGTTGCTTTTTAAAGAATATATTCATAATATTTTCATCAACGACCTTGATGAGGGAATAGTGACCACCCTCAGCAAGTTTGCTGATGACACGAAGTTGGGAGGATTGGCTGACATGCCTGAAGGCTGTGCTGCCATTCAGCGAGACCTGGACAGGCTGGAGAGCTGGGCAGTAAGAAACCGGATGAGGTTTAACAAAAGCAAGTGTAGAGTCTTGCACCTGGGTAGAAATAATTGCATGCACCAGTACAGGCTGGGGGAAGACCTGCTGGAGAGGAGCTCTGCTGAGAGGGACCTGGGTGTCCTGGTGGACGACAGATTGACCATGAGCCAGCAGTGTGCCCTTGTAGCCAAAAAGGCCAATGGGATACTGGGGTGTATTAAAAAGAGCATGTCCAGCAGGTCGAGGGAGGTCATCCTCCCCCTCTACTGGTGAGGCCTCATCTGGAATACTGTGTCCAGTTCTGGGCTCCCCAGTACAAAAAAGACAGGGACCTCTTGGAAAGAGTCCAGCGGAGGGCCACTAAGGTGGTGAAGGGCCTGGAGCATCTCCCCTATGAGGAGAGACTTAGGGAACTGGGTCTGTTTAGCCCTAAGAAAAGAAGGCTGAGAGGGGATTTGATCCAGCTTTATAAATACCTGAGGTGTGGGAGCCATAGTGGTGAGGCTGGTCTCTTTTCAGTAGTGCGTGGGGACAGGACTTGGGGTAATGGGATGAAAGTACAGCATAGGAAGTTCTGCACGAATGTGTGCAAGAACTTCTTTACGGTGAGGGTGACAGAGCACTGGAACAGGCTGCCCAGGGAGGTGGTGGAGTCTCCTTCTCTGGAGATATTTAAGACCCGCCTGGACACCTACCTGTGTGACATGGTGTAGGGAACCTGCTTTGGTAGGGAAGTTGGACTCGAAGATCTCTAGAGGTCCCTTCCAACCCCTACATTTCTGTGATTCTGTGATAATCCTCCTCATTCAAAAATTTACATTTAACTGAGCAACCTCTTAACTTTAACCAAAGGAAAGAAAAGTCTGAATGTGTGTGATGTCATTGCATTTGAACAGAATACACAGACTCATAAAGATAAAAAGATGAAAAGCACTAACAGAGACAGTGAGATTTAAAAAAAAATGTAGAACAAGGAAATGTTATGTTTTGAACTGTTGCCATACCCTCTGTATAGAATAGAGTAGTTTGGAAGTGACTTTCAAAGACCAACATAGTGGTGTGTGGCATTTCTCTTTCTTATGAATGATCATTTTTCAGATTTTTAAAATGCATTTCTGGGTATATCTGTGATGTGAATAAAAACACCTGAATGGAGAAGGAAGTGACAAAAGTAATGTGAAAGATTTGAAATTCTACCTGAATGACACTGGAACTCAAGATAACAGTCATAGAGTTTTTCATTCTGAAGACTGAGAGATAACATAGGAAAAATTAAATTAAAAGGAGATAAATGTATCCCATTTTAGCTTTGCTGCATATCACAGAAAATCCAATGGCATGTGTCTCTATATGAAAAATACAGAATATAAACTATTAACCAAAACTGTCCATTCTAGTTACATTTCTGAAAAACAAAACACAAATCCAATGCCAGTACTAATGTCAGCTGAGTATAAATTAGAGTATCTTCTAAAAATGGGTCATTCAATACTGATTATTTTGTGTGAAGAAAAATTATTTACAGAAAGAAAAGGTATCTATTCCTCAAGTGGACAAGGTCATACCTTATCACAACAGATCTATGGAAAATTACTGTTGTCTAAAAAATCTTTTTCAAGACTGTTGAAGTCAGACTCAAGTTTTGTCAAAAAACTCCATAGCTGAGTATGTACTTTGCACAATATCACAATTTAGCAAAAGTAAATTTATAAACAGTGACAAAACAACAAAGGAAACAAGAAAAATTCGTAATTTTGCATCTTTACAAAGGTGTTATCATAACCTATATTGTGTCTCCAGTAAAGAAAGAGTTCTCTTAGTATCAGATGCTTTCAAATCGATTTAATTCTTATTTGCTATTTATATTCTATAGCAAGTGAATAACTGCTCACTAATAACAGACTAGTAGAACAAAATGTTACTGAGAGGTTTTTGTGTTTTTCAGTGTCTAAAAAATTGCTCTGTTGGCAGCTAAAAGATGACATTATCACTAAATGTCTGAAAGCTCTGATGATGAGAAGGGACCAGATGAGCACTGTATAAGCAAGAAAAAAAACATCTTCCTAACAATATAAAATGTCAAATATATCTTTAAGGCAGAAAACAGAAACAAACAAACAAACAAAGAAAACAAAGCACAAACAATTTTGTGCATGAGTTTTAAGAGAAGTCTTGATACAGCAGCATGTTTTGATTCCATTCAGCCACAGGACCGTTCTTCTATCTGAAGATTGAAGCAACATACAAAAGCCTTCTATATCCTATATCCTATAATACACTAATGATAGATATACATAAATTATGTGATTCACACAATTGGTATATAAGCAGCTACAAGACATATGTAATCCAAGTAATTATATTTATCATAAATTATTATGTAAAATTTAACTATTTTAGGATATAATATCTAAAGCTAGTTTAAAACTTTTTAATGTAAATGGAATATCATAGAAAAACCTCTGTAAATTACTGATGCTAAATTTTAATGGTAACAACATAAATCAAGTGAATTATGAATTACCAATTGGAAATAAAAACAAAATTAAAGGAAGTAGAAAGCAAAATAAACCAAAATAAGCATAAGAACAAGAGAATCTTGAAAACTTTCCTAGCAACAACTAAGTTACCATTTTCAACAGACTGGAGTTTGTAACTGATATAATTTTTAAGCCGCAGCTGGTTTACTTATCTAAGTTCAGGGCAGAAATTGTATTCTGTTCCTGTTTGGGAATCCTGTTACACTTGTGTTGAGTGGTAGATATTGCAGTGTTCAACAAGATGGTGTGTGTACCTTTTTCCTTCTCTCTCTCTTTTTTTTTTTTTTTTTTTTTTTTTTTTCTTTTTTGGCTCATATGAATAGTAACCTTATGTGAACATAATATGAAAAGTGTGTAGTTTTCACATATGGAAAAGATTGGCATTTCATATACTTATGCAATGAATTAGGCCAGATTAAAATTCAACACAAAAGCAACCAGGAATTTTGGATTTAACAACACTAAATCTGTTTCTGTTTAGATATTCCTAATTAGAATTATCAATGTTAAGATTTGTGCATCTATGACATATTCATATAATTGTAACTACAATGAGATTCAAAAAGGTAAAGTCTCAAAAGAAGGATAGTCTATCTGAACTTAACACACAGTAAGCATGTCAGTTCTTCACTGTAATGTAACAATAGTAAGCTTAATTTTTAAGGCATTTTAAACAGAGCTAATTCATTGCTGAATTCTAGGCATGACTCCTAGAAGTATTTGCTACTGACAGAAGGAAAAGAGAGAGGGGAAAAAAATCAGTATAATTAGCAACAAATTGTGTTTGTATAGCTGTCTCCACTGCTAAATTTTGTCCCTGTACCAGTTAGCTTAGAAACTTGATTTCTGAAAAGTGGACTTAGCATGTTTCATGTGGAGGATAGTTTAGATTCTGTGTTTACTGCTGATAGGGTGTGATACAAAACAGCTCTGCTGAAGAAAATTCATGTTTGCTTCATCTGTTTCATATTAAGTTAATTAATTTAGAAATATAGATCTCATTAACTATTTCAATAACTAACAGTTTTGTGATTTCCTTGGTGCCCTTGACCAAAAGGGTCTTGGTGTTCTTGGTGATTTAGGGACTTGGTTTCATGAATACATATATTCATATTTGCACATGTCAGCTGTTAACAGTCTTATTTGCTAAACTGTATTTGCAATACCTGATAATAAACATCTTGATAGTAAATATTTCCAAGACAGGAAAAATAATGAGGAAAAATAAAGTGCTTATTAAATTTTTAAGTCAGGTAAAATGACATTACTGAACAACTGAGTACATTTCCACTGTGTCATTTACTTACTTGAAAACTGATGCATGAATGTAAAAGGAAAAAGCTTTGGGCAGTCAGAATATGCTTAAAGTAAACAAAACAAAACAAAATAAAAAATATAGTTTACTGCATGATGCTGGTGAAACTGTTAGTACTAAGATGTACCAAAGGAAATCCAAGAGACAGATTTTGTTTGCTTTTGGCAATGTAGGTCTGTTTTCCATGGGATCTACCTAGAATCTACCTTAGAGTAAAAAGTATACTGTAGCAAGACATCTTAAAAGTTATTTGATGTAATACTGACAGTTTGCTTCTTTAAAGGTTACTCATAATGTATTCATTTCCATTATAGATGAAGCATGATGCTCATTTGTATTTTGACGTTTCAGATTTTATTACATAGTTCCAGAATGATGTATGCTATAGATCTGTATAACAGAAGTCATATTCTGAAAAATAAATAAATAAATAAATAAATAAAATAAAAAAGGTTTGAGAAAATGTCTAACTGTTCACTCTAATTTTTTAAGATGATCATTTTTCCTCTTCTAAGGGAACAAGTCAATACTGTAGAAATATGCTCAATATAGTATCTTTCCTTTATACAATTTCTACTGAGTCCAGTAGACTACAAAAACAATTACTCCAAACTTGGGTTCAGGAGATACGAATACCTCTGAAAAAACAAACAAACAAACCAAACCAAACCAAACCAAACCAAACCAAACCAAACCAAACCAAACCAAACCAAACCAAACCAAACCAAACCAAACCAAACCACAAAAGGGTATGCATCACATTTTTTTGATTCCCAATACTCATTTCTTCTAATAGATCAGTATTTTCTTTGGGTTAGCTTTCCTTTCTCTGTTTTGCAACAGTGAAAGTGTTCAGTTAAACTGTTACCTATGTATTTCTGACACCACCTCATTCTATGAATGCCCTTGGTGCTATTATTTCATTGAGTGGCTCTGTGTAGGTATAAAATAATTAATTACAAACATCAGTTCAGATGAAGGAAGATAGTTAAATAAGCCTCTGAAACACTCCCCCCCCAAACAAACAAACAAACAAACAAACAAAAAGATACCTCCTACCTGTCCTAGGAAATTTGAATCAGAAATCAAAACTATTCAGACATCAGTGGATACATCAGTGGGATATCCACATCTCTTCCCATGTGAATCACCCTGGGATTAGTTTTGGTAAGGAAAAATCTTAAGCAAAAACAATTTCAGGCACAGAAAAAATAACAAGTTAAATGTACAGACTTCCATCTTTCTCAATATGTCAAATGTTTGTGACCTAATTTATTAATACATATCTGTAAAGAGGATCTCACACTTATCCAGGTGCAGAGATAACTTGATTCCAAATAAGTCTGTGTTATATGTATATAGATTGCTTTGTTTTGTTTTTACAGGATGCAAAACTCCTTCATTGGATCAAAAGACCATAAATAGTAAAGCAGCCCATTGTTCACTGTGGTGAACTGGAGCACAGTGTGAACTAGAATTAAAAATTTTTGAGATCAAAGAGAGAAGAAAAATCAAGAAAAAAATTGACTTCGTAGTGAGAGGGATATCTCTGAGAAGTGGTAACCACATAGCTTTATCTCCATTTCCAGTTCTGTTTTTAATATAAAGGGGTGGAAATGAAAAAAAAATAAAAATCATACACTGGTTATTTTCTTGTAGGCTTTCAGAAATGCAGTTTAGATGAAATTTTAACATCTACAAGATTGCATCAGTTTCAGAAAAAGATTCTGACAGAAACTGAGTGTGAAAAGAGTCTAAATATTTTGCTTTGAGAAACAAACATTTGATAGCTATGTTGTTATTTTCTATTTAAAGAGAAAGAAAATAAAGAGAAAAAAACCACACACACTTGACATAAAGAAAAAGAGAATTACAGGTTGAGCAAGTATATATTATGCATTTGAAGAACAATGATGGAAGAAATGAAGAAAAAAAAGAGATTAATTATGAAAGAAAATATGTAGAGAAAGTCTGAAGTAACAGACATGAGCACTCATCAAGTTTTCCTACCTGTGTGAAAATATGTATGTAAAAGTCCCTATACAGATTTCTGAATGTTTTCTGGATAGAACTTTCTACAGAGAAATGTCAAAAAAATTAATGTTTGAACAGTACTTTTTTGTATGAATCCATCTCAGTGATGTCATACAGATGTCTAACTGAAGGATTAATTTTGCTTACATATATTTGTCAAGAGTTGAACATACAGGGTCCTCATCCTCCATAAATTGTTAAATTTGTATTTACTAGCCTCAAAATCTTTTACTACAGTACCTTCATAAAACTCAAAGTTTGTGACTGTGCATCATGACATTCTAAGGGATTTTACCTTTGGTGGTGCCTTGCTTTCAGGCAAACAGTGATGAGTTTCTCTTCCCTACAGATGTACTTTACAGCAGATTATCCAAGTTAAACATCACAGCAATTAGAAGCCATTCTCTGGAAAGCCAACCGATGGCTATTTTTATGAACCCTATTTGTCCTGGGGAATATAATTACCATGCAGCACATTTCCTCTTTTATCTCCTGTAGAGAACATCCAGAATACTGAAACTACTAATTTTATCCCATCAGCATCTTTTGAAATCCACCCACTTCTTCTGGGATGAAGAACGCAACATCTTTATTACTTTCATTCACTTTAGAATATAGCTAAAGTATATATCTCACTTAAGAAGATAGAGAAGCAAAGAAGTATTCACAGAATCACAGAATTGTAGGGGTTGGAAGGGACCTCTAGAGATCATCGAGTCCAACCCCCCTGCCAAAGCAGGCTCCCTACACCATGTCACACAGGTAGGCGTCCAGACAGGTCTTAAATATCTCCAGAGAAGGAGACTCCACCACCTCCCTGGGCAGCCTGTTCCAGTGCTCCGTCACCCTCACTGTAAAGAAGTTCTTGCGCACATTCGTACGGAACTTCCTATGCTATCGATACAGGATGTGAATTTCTAACTACTATATTAGTCATTGGGCAACATGATCATTGGACTAGCACATGCGAAGTTGCACAAGCACAAAGAGGAACAGATTCATTCTTTTCAGATGTAATTTGTATATTGAATTTGGACTGAAATTTTTAATTCCATTTGAATTAAACTAATATGCTATTTTGAGTTTTGAGGAGAAAACTGCCATATACCATGCTATTTAGATCCTGACACACTAAGACTATTCTTAAGTGAGTAAGACGTGTGACAAATATCTCATATCCAAGCCAAAAAAAAACAAAAAAAACCTCAAAACCAACCAACCAACCAACCAAAAAACAAAACAAAACAAAACAAAACAAAAACCAACACATAAAACAAAACAAACAAACAAACAAAACCAAACACATTTATTATTATTATTATTATTTTCCCAATGGAAATAAATATGCTAGAAAGATGTGATGAATATCTGCACAGGGAACACTGGATGAAAGTGTAAAAGTTGTAAAAGTCTTTCTGTCAAGAAATGATATTTGAAAGCCTGTTACAGGCGTCCAAACAGATACCTTAACTGTCACTGAGATGACCTGCATCAGTAGTTTTAACACCAGATTTTTTCTCTGTTTCTAGCAGAATACACAGCTTGAAGATGTTCAAAGCAGTCCTGTCAAGAACATGGCAGTGATCACCTTAAACTGAAACCATATGTGGATGTGGATTTGTTCTAGGAATATCTTCTCCCACATTTGCAAGAGGGGTTTAATTTGTAAGGCAACATTTCTTCTTTCTCTTTGACTGGTGAACTGCAAGGATTAAGTCACTTATAAACTCCTTTTATGGCAGCAGTGTATGTTCTGGAAATATCACTGCACTATTACAAGAAAATAGGATCCAAATAAGATACGGTAGCTAAGCCTGTAAACTGATCTTTTGATGCATAGCAAATACACAGAATAAAACCAGGTGGTGTTCTTATAAATAAAGCATGATAATGAGCTCATTACAAGGATCTTCTGTTTTGATGTTAGCACTCTAAATTCACTGATCAATAAGGAAAGCTTTGTAGGAGTTCAGATATGATCTGAATAACAGTGCAGATGTTTCTGAAAAAATTTTGCTTTTCCAACAGTCAGTTTTAAATTGTCTCACTGATCTTTACACTTTAAAAAGTTAAACATCTGGCCCAGAGATTACCAGTGCAGTGAAAACAACACTTCCTTTCACACTGATTTTAGGATGGGACAAAATACCTTCTTAGCACATTTAGTTATTTCCTATGGCCACAGGAGAAGGCTAGATATCTGTTTTGTCAGAAGGGGGAAGAAATTGATTCCATTGTCTTAATAGATTGCTTATCAAATAAAATTCTGTGATCCTATGGGTAAGTGTCTGTGTCCCTCTTCATAACAGGACATATTTAACCTTTTAAATCTGTCCTATTTAAAATCATTTACTTTACAGAACAAATGTTTATATGTTTATCAGATTTAATAGTGAGTCTAAATCAGATTGTGATCCAAAACATTATATAACATAATAGTGAAATGGATTTGTGAGAAAACAACTGGTTATTTTGATGACTAGTTATTTTAAATCTGTTGAGATATATATATATATAAATCTGATATTTCAGTTTAGATTTTTTTTTTAAATTATTATTATTTTCTGCTATAGTATTAGTATGACATGGATTCAATCACAATCTCCTTTAATCTAGGTGTATAGATGTAGTCTTTGAAATTCTAGCTGCTTGTGAGCTCTTTTTCAGGTAAAATAAATACACAGACTCAAACTGAAAATTGATATTGTAAGCCACTGTCACAACACCTTTCAGTGAAGTTATGGATGAAAAACAAAATGATACTGATTATATGATCAGTGACACAAAATGTAAAATCTGGGTCTGTGTTCTTGGACTGTACTTGAAATCTCTTCCTAAAGATATGCGTCCTGAAATTTATAGTACTAAAAATGCATAGGGTGTTGAGTCCACCACATGTAATTATGAGGTGCACTTCCTCAGTCTTTCCCTGTCTTGAATTTCTAGCTGTCTTGAGTCAGAAAGGAGGAGAGAAGATTATATATGATAAGAGTTGATTCAGGCTAAGATGTTTATCCCCTAACACAGAAATATTTCTGTTCTTAGCATTTCATCTGGAAAGATATAAAATTATTGAATTTAAAATTGAAAGTTAATTTAATGCTCCCATTGAGACCATATAAATGAAAGACATAAATTGAGGTCAAGATGATATTTCGGAGAGAAATATTCCAGTTTTGTGACATCACTCATAATTGCTAAATGACTCTCAGGACTCCATTTTTCTTTCTAATAGCAATATTAATCAGAAAGATTGAAACAACTTAGATTGAAACTTAGTTGGAATACATGTGATTCAAATTTCTTCTTGAATAAAACAAGTCTTTGGAAGATCTTCAAATTTGGAACCTATTATTCAACTTGCATATCATACGCATTTAACTAAAAATGCCTTCTCACACATAGTATTTGTTCTAACTCTAGGAAAAGTACTGCAAATGTTAATGTGAAATATAAAATGTGGTGTTGTAATGTAATGGGCCCCGTCAGAACAGCAAACAAAAAAATCCCAAGGGATTCCAATAATCTAAAATTTCAGCTAAAAATTATATAATCTTTACAGGTAACACTAAGAATCTCAGTATTTCTGTACAGTCATTGGCTTTCAAAACAATATGAATAAATAGAATATTTTCAGCTATTCATTATACATAGCTGAGTTTGTTGTCCAGCATCAGTAGTTTACTTATATCTATTCATAGCTGATGTAAAATCACTGTTTTTTCATTTGAAGTTTATTCTGTAACATCAAACAGCTAACTTAAGAATTTCATCAATAAGTTTTCCATATGAAGAAACAGAATTTTTGTAAATCAGATCTTTTCCCTGTCAACTTTCATAGAAGACTGAAAACATGGTAAATGCTAGTAATTTCTGCTGCTTGAGACACTGGCTATCTCAGAATAAATCAAAGTTGTGCAATCCCCTCTCTGGATAATATATAATATCCATAAACTGGGTGTCACTCTTGGCTACTTACAACATCTTGAATATAGCATACTGAAGGCACTTATGAAAAAGCGTCAATAAAACAAAGGTTATAATTTACATTCTACTCACCAAATGTCCCTTATAAACTTATCTGTATTGGTTTAGAGCATTTTTAAGGAATTGCCATTATTGTTTTAAAGTTATACAGATGTGGAAAATTCACCATGTGCATTGTATGAAGTTCATCTGACTAAATACAGACATCAACATCCAAACTAGTCTCCAAATTCCTTTACGAGAGGAACACTTACTAAACAGAGACTATTACTCTATACATAAATTAACTTTTTCCTTTCTTCTGATTTATTAAAAAAGGAAAGTAAGACTTCCAGCTCAAATACAGCATAGATATCCTAAATTTGTATAAGATTAATTTCATTCTTTGTAATCAAAGATCTGAAATAGCAGACTAGAATTTTATGGATAAGACACAAGATAAACCATCCTTATTGATATGCCCTACCAGTAACAAAACGAAATACCTATGACAGAGCTGAAGTAACAGAAAATATGATGTTTATACCACTGATTTGGGATAAAAGACTGCTGACTTGTCTTGTACTTGGTATTTATACTTTTCAAACCAACTCTGAATGATGAAAGGGAAAGTAAGATGGTAGCTACACCCTCCAAACTCCTGGAGAAGGTCTGGATCCTTATAGATTCAGAATAAAGTTCCAGTCTTTCTTAATATCTGCTTTTGAGCCTTCATTCTCTGCAATACCTAGCATAAATTAACTCTTACATAGAACAGAGGTATCCTTTGACCTGCTAATCTCCTAATGATAGTACCTGGGATATGACCCACAGCACATCTGCCTTCGGCTGCAGCACCTGCTAATGTTGCTGATGTCCATATTTTGTTTAGGAACAAAACAAGCAAAAGAATTCCACTCATGCCAATGTTACTGGTTCATTTGCTAAAACTGACAAAAAACGCTGACACCAGACAAGCTGCCATACAATTTTTCATTGTTTGGTTGTAATTGAAAACCATTTTTGAATAAAGTTTCTTATGTTCATAAAACCCAGTTGTAAGTAAAGTTTTGCTTAGTTTTGAGCAAGAGCCAAATCTCTCTGTATACATGATCAGGAACATGGTATTTTTTGATTATGATGTGAACAACATTTTTTTTTTTTTTAATTCTTTTAGATTAAAATAAAAACTTATGTAGTTTGTGTGGCCTTACTTGAATTGCAAGAGAAGATTTTTCAGTCTCTGCAGATGCATTACCCCCTATAAATACTTTAACTTTTTTAAATTTATTTGTTTATTTGTTCATTTATTTGTTTATTAATCCATAATCCCTTGAATTTGATCTCAAACATTAAATCAAATAGTAACAACTCATGGAAACATTTTTTGTGCCTGAGTCCTGCAATTATTTTTGTGCTTAAACAAAGGGTCATGAGCGCCTGTATTTGAATATTCTTGGCTTTATGTTTTTTCATTAGTGCTAAATCAACATATATAATAAAAAACTAAAATGAAAATAATTATGAGCACTTCTTAGGCTTCATATTGCAAGACCAAAGGCACAAGAGTTACCATGACCTTAGAATTGTCAGTGAAGCACAAAACAGGGCTTCTTTCTGATCTTGTCTGTTCATACAGACAGAGAAGGCTGTGTGATTGTTATTGACGCATGCTGGTGGTTTCCTGACATGTGCTAGAAACACTGTAGGTCAAATAGGCGCATACATTTATTCTTCTGAGATTACAGCATACAAGAACTCCTGAAACTGCAAGGGTATTTGTAGCATCAGACATTAGAAATAATACTGACCCTATTGGTTAAGGATACATGCGGGAGTATCATTATGTTCCATGGCTGACTTCATGACCAGATTTACTCAGTCTGTTATAAAAGGTTTCTGTGAGAATCCTGCATGAACTGAAAATATGTGAGAAGGGGAACATCCAATATTGACAGCTTTTATAAAAGAATATTTGCTTTGCTTTGTAGCTATGGCTGTCGAGTAGAATATGCCACTATATTTTTATTATACCACTTTAGTAGTTTCTTTTCCAGATTCAAGTGCAGTGTTCTTTTGGATACTTAGCATTTACCTAATATCACAGAAAGATCTGAGAAATTTATCAGAAAGAAACTCAGTAAAAATCATTGGACACGTAAGTTCAATGCATCAGCTGCTATTAAGGTCCACAAGGTTGAACTGGTGGGACAGAACTATTGGTTCTGAGAAGCTGATAATCACACTATATGAGGTGCAATTTTGCCTACCACTGTTCAGGTCCTGTGGCCAGTTAGCAACAGATGTTCATTGGGTGCCGTCTTGGACTGGCTTTATTTCAGTGTTACCTGAAAGAAGTTACCCAATTTAAAAGCTCCAAGAGTGTCTTCTGACGCTGTTCAAAGTGCAATAAATGAAAGTGATCGGAATATTAACCACAGAAACACAGAAACTAAAGCTGCAATATACACATACTCAAAGTAAAGATGTCCAAGATTTTGAAACCTCTAATCAGTGAAAAAAACAAATAAATAAATAAAAAAGCACACTGTTGGGAGAGAGAATTAGAACTTACACTGTTTGTACTGACCTTACTCTTCCATATTTTTCTATGTTATAACCAGGTCTGGAAATGGGATATAGTATTTGAAGAAGCTGTTCTTATATTTCTAAACAATTATTTGTTTATTTGTTAATTATTCTTCCTTACCTCTGTGGATAGGCTTGTTAATTTTAAACAAACTCTTCTATGTCTTCTAGGCTGTCCTGTTGACTGTTTTTCTAACTTAGATCACAATCAGAAGCATTCAGACTTGGATCATTCAGATACAGATCTCTAAGATTATTCTGAAGGAAAGACTCTGCAAAACAGTGGGAGCTTTTTGATTTTACCAAATGCTTTACCCTGATTTAATTTTCTCTCACTGTATCTTAGTGTCAAGTAACAGTGTTATGTATAGCTGCAGGTTATGTGTTCTAAGAGAATTGAGGTATGATAGCATAAAAGATTATATAGTATATTACACCTATGAAAAAAATACTGAGGGGAGAAACCTGTCCTTTTGCCTGACATACCTCTCATAAAGTATATTTTTACTGTAAAAGCTAGTTGAAAATTTGTGATTTTTTTGTTCACACCATAGTATGCTCTTTTATTACAGCCTATATTTTAGATGGATATGGATTTCATTGAACTGACTACTGGCAGTCACCCATTTGACATTTGACAGAGGACACGTCTTTCTTTCTTAGTGGCACCTGGATGTGAAACAGGATGGATTTGAGCATCTCAACTCCCACTTGTGGACAAGTGAACTAACCCCTATACCCATTTACATTAAATGAAAGAAATAACTCTGAATTCCTTAAAAAAATACAGTCTGAATATATATAAATATATATTTTATATGATTTGCAGAAGACTTGATAGAAAACAAAGCAAAGCAAACAAAGCAAACAAACCAACATCCAAACTGAAAAAAGAAATCAAAATCCAAATCTGATGTAGATCTAAAAGACCATCTGTTTGGATATGTGAAGTGCATGGTTAAAAAGAAAATACATCATAGTGTATCTACTTGGGTATGGAGATTGGTTACAAGAGAAACATTGCTTTTGGGAAGAATTTAGCAGGACAGGCTTACATAGTAAACCTAGGAGAACATATCCTGAGTCTCACTTAGGATTTATGTTTGTCTACTATGAAGTAAGAAATCTTCCTGGAAAAATTCTTTGGGACTCTAAATTACTGCCACTTTTTCACTTATGTCAGCATGGTCAGAGCTAAAGCATCTCTACTGAAGTAATTTGATGCATTCCATAAAATAACACAAACTGGTCATGAAACAAAGGGTCGTCCAGATATATTTATTCATCTTAGGTGGATCCACAAATCCTGAAGGAACTCCACTGAATTATCAGATAGAACACTAGAGAGTGACAGGCCACTAATGATATACTCCTTTTCTTGTTTATTTTTCAAAAATGAACTGTACTTGTAGTATTTTTCAAAGGCAGATTTATGCTATTTAAATCATCACATATAATTAGAATGCTATGATTCTATAACCAATATCGTTAGAGTAAACACAGCTAGGAAACACTGATAGCTTCTACTTCTGTTTATGCTAAAGCAAAGAATGTAACATAATAATTGACCTATCTGAGCTTTAAAAAAAAAAAAAAGGCTGGAGAGGGGTATGGAGAAGGGGACTAGAATGTTTCAGAATGCTCAAATAGTCTGGATGGCCTCCCATGGTTCTCTTTCTTCTCTTTCTTTCTTTGCAACTTGTCATGGTTCTCCTCTGAAGTAATATCAGAGCTAGTTAAATACGCCAAAGGATGAAATATTCAGTAAAGAACACTCTTAGTTATACATTCTTTTAATCCTGAGGCTGCAGAATTCCATTTATGTTCCATATGTTTAATACTAACCTAATCAAAGATATGTCCCACCTGTCATAAACTTTCCTTTGGTGCTCCTCCGGAGGTTCAAGATCCAGAATGTTACCTACTGACAATGTTTCTTTATCAGAAGTGCAGTTGTTCATGACATTTTACAAAGAAAAGTATATGAACATAAAATTAGTTACCATTTTCTGTTTATTACTGGAGTGCTAGGACTTCAGCAAGTACAAAAGATAACCAGGGTAGATGTTATTTAAAACAGTGCAAAGCACTTTTCTGGGCCAACATTGACTGTGTGAACATAGCTAATGGCAGCAATATCTGATTATATATCAAATTACATGACTGAATTTTGTTGTAGCAGTAAACTCTTACTTAATCTTTGCCTCATGTTATATGTGTAATCAAGGGAACTGGACAGCTGCCTTTATATGTTTGCTTTCTTTCTAAAACCAGAAATTACTGCTCATTTGTCATAAAGCCAACTGTCATGTGTCTAAGATACACTGAACATTTATTTTTATTTCATCTCATGCATTAGGAGATAATAGATAATAGATAATAGTATATTTTTATTTTCACAGCTTTCCTCTGACTCTGAAATGTCTTCATATGCATTCCAGAGAGTTGCTGTGTTGCTTCCAGACATTATCATCTGAGACAGTGTGCTGGGGCACTAGAAAAACCAACTCTAATAATTAATCTATTATTCATAATAAGTAGCTATCTCTTTGTCTCTTTGTCAGTATTTCCTAGAAGCTAGAGCAAAGGTATAAATATAAGGTATGTCTTCATTTTTTTGAGGATATCAGTGTATTTTTTCAGTTTCACAAAGACATAATTCTGGAAAAGTTCCCATACTCAGAAAATGTAGAGTTCATCTCACTTCCAGAAATTAGTCTAAGCTTATTTTCAAGGCTCCCTTAGAAACAACAGACAGATATAAGCTACACCTACACCATGTACATATAGTACTTTTCTGTTTTCTGGGGCTAGTTATTCATCCAAGATACAGCCCTATCTAGTCTCAGGTCAGGATCCCAGTGCTCAACTCTTTAGTATCTTGACACCCTACCAAGTAAGTCTAGTGAAAGCCACAGCTCCTTTCAGGCTCATTTGCTCTTGGACAGATTGAATCACTTGCATTTCCTTCTCCATTCACATTCAGTCAGAGGAATCTAGAGGATTAGTTTATACTAGACATATAGTGTGAAGCTGGCTAATCACTTCACTACAGCAATATAGATCATAAGGGACCTCCAAAATGCACCATATCAATTTCTTCAAAAACCAAATCAGAAAAATTTGGCTAAGATCTTTGGTGCTTAAAAAATGTTAGGTAGTTCTTCACCATCGCACTGCTCTCTCACTCTCCCTCCTCACAGGGGAAAAAGGAAAAAGAAAGATGAGAAAAACTCATGGATTGAGATAAGAACAGGGAAATCACTCACTATTTACTGTCATGGGCAAAACAGATTCAATTAGTTTAATCAACAACTAACAGACTAGAAAAGTGAGAAACTAAAAAAACCTTCTCAAACATCCATCCTCTTCAACCTTCTCCCCTCAAGTGATGTGAGGGAACAGAGAAGGGAGACTGCATTCAGTTCAAAAGACTTTGTCTCGCTGCTCCTTTATGGTCACTCTCTGCCTCTTCTCCACATGGAGTCCCTCCTATGGGATGCCCTCCTTCCCAGACTGAGCACATATGGGCTTCCTGTAGGCTGCAACTCTCCAAGCACTGCTCCAACACAGCTCTGTACCACAGGACCCATACTTCAAGAGCTGCACCACATAGGTGCCCACAGATGGCATCTTCCCAAGCCCTTCTGCTCCACCAGAGGCTCCTCTCCATGGCTGCCTCACTGGCCCAGGCTGCTCCTGCAGGGATATTAATGGGTTCTGCCTCTTTCAGGCCTCATCCACTGCTGCACCCTGGATGCCTCAGGGCTGCATGTGCAAATTTACTCCTGTTGATGCTCATGGCCTCCAGGGAATCAGCCTCCTCCTCCATGGGCCTTTCCTGGGATGTAGGGAGCAGATTCTGTCCATCAGGCAGGCCCTTTGGAGCCAACTGAACTGTCTCTGATCAAATATGAGGCAGTGCTGGGCTCTGCTCTCAGATGCCACTCTCGCAGCCTCCACCTAGGAGAATCAAGTAAACTCAATAAAGAATCAAACCTGACTAAAATATGTGTTATATTTTTTAGTACTGTACTTTAAAATGTCCAGTAAAAAATATCCCATAATCTTCCTTAATAATGTTTAAATGTTTAAATTTTATAAAGAAGTTCTTGTGCACATTCGTGCGGAACTTCCTATGCTGTACTTTCATCCCATTACCCCTAGTCCTGTCCCCATGCACTACTGAAAAGAGACCAGCCTCACCACTATGGCTCCCACACCTCAGGTATTTATAAACCTGGATCAAGTCCCTTCTCAGCCTTCTTTTCTCAAGGCTAAACAGACCCAGTTCCCTAAGTCTCTCCTCATAGGGGAGATGCTCCAGGCCCTTCACCATCTTAGTGGCCCTCCGCTGGACTCTTTCCAAGAGATCCCTATCTTTTTTTTGTACTGGGGAGCCCAGAACTGAACACAATATTCCAGATGAGGCCTCACCAGGGCAGAGTAGAGAGGGAGGATCACCACACCCCAGTATGCCATTGGCCTTTTTGGCTACAAGGGCACACTGCTGGCTCATGGCCAACCTGTCATCCACCAGGACGCCCAGGTCCCTGTCAGCAGAGCTCCTCTCTAGCAGGTCTTCCCCCAGCCTGTACTGGTGCATGCAATTAAACATGCAATTAAATCAAACAGCAGCATGCAAATAGCTTGCTGGTCTGTGTGCTTCTCTGACATTGCCCTGTGTTTGATCAGCAATCTGTCCTGTCTTCTTATTTAAATACTTTTCTAACTCATTCCCGGGTGAAGGAATCACTATGCTGTGTGTGTATGGGAATGTGAGTGCAGCAGCTGGATTCAGAGCATGTGTTAGATGGCTCATACATCTATGATGCCAGTGACAGAGGGGGAACTGGAGAGTGTATGGGCTCTAGCAAGAATTAAGCCCAGCCCACGAGGAGAGGAGATGACCTGTAAGCCATGACCTGTAAAGTGTGATATATCTTCTTCTAACAGAAATTATTCTCCACAACTTAGAAGAGTTTTCTGTACTTACAGCCATTTACCAGCCACACCAGTCTGAACTTTTTATTTAAGAGAAGGTATATTTACATCCAAGGAAAACCTGAATTAGTAAAAAGTACTTTGGTACTAAATTAGAGAAAAGCAACATAGATAAAGAAAAGCATTTGGAATAAAAGTCTTTTGATGTTCTTTCACTCAACCCTGACTCTCATGTTCTTATTTTCTACCTAGAATCTTATTCATGCATTTATATTTGTCAGAAATGACTGATGACACAGTACGTCAGCTCTCCATGATCCCTTCTGTTGTGGTATCTCCTGTAATTCACACAAAATTGTTTTGTGAAGAAATGCTAGGACAGAAGTACTTCATACACATTTGTGAGAAAACAGCCAAACAGCATTCCAGCTTTCCACAGCCAAGTTTCTAAAGGGATTCCAGCAAGAAGGTGACAAACAGTAATCACAGATTTAAAGACAGACACACTTTTTTAAAGCTCCAAGGTATTTTTCTGTATTGTAATAAATATACAAATGCACAAACAAAGTTTCAGTATTAAGGAAAAAGTGTGTCTTAACTATTTATTGGTTAGGTTTTTTGTTTGTTTGTTTGTTTGTTTGTTTGTTTTTACCCTGTTGTCTAGGCACTGTCTAAATCACCTGCAAGCTTAGCTTCAACTATTTTTTATAAGAATTAGGAAAAGTCTTATTTTGGTGAGTAACAGCCTCAGAAAGAAAGCCTAGGCACTAGAATCTGATTTTCTTTTCTATTTCATTCTTTTCTTTGGCCATGCACTGGGTGGCTGCAACCCACTGTCTCCAAGGTGAAGCTTTTCACAATTCATAGGACATCTCAGGACATGCAGTGCATATTAACATATGTTACAATGTTAGAACAGCATTTGGAAGCAGAAGGATATAGCTTGGCCTTCAGTTTTTGTTTGTTTGTTTTTAGTTTTATTTGTTTGTTTTGTTTGTTTTGTTTTTAATAACACTTTGAACTGAAAATTCACCAAAATAATTACATATCCTAACATATCCTTGAGAGATGCAGGGTGAAGAGCTATGTCATGTGGGCACAGGGAGTCTGCTCCAGATTATGTTTGTTTTCAGCAGAATGGATGAAAGCCAGTTCATGCCTCTTAACCTCAGAACCTAAGTGTGTCCCTTAGTCATATAGCATATAGATACATAGATACTAGTAATCACTGTCAGGGTAGAGATCCTTAGTTCTCTATGCTCAAATGTTGCTCACAGAAAGCACAGTCCTAGATAGGAACACGAGTTAAACTGAAGCTAATTCTCCTGTTGAATTCTTTCCCTTTCCTTAATAACAAACTGAAATTTATCACTTTGGGGAGGTTTCCTTTGGAACCCAGTAACCGAAGGAATGGTTTAGAGAGGGAAACTAAAGGTTTTGCTGTCAGTTGTCTGGAACTGAGGGCATATTCATCTAAATTGATTTGGGATTGTATTATAACTTCCACTACAAATATAACAACAATTTTGAGCTGAACAAGGAGCCATAAATGGGGTACTGAATATTGTTTCAGTTATAATAAAGTGATAAAGCCTTTTGGTTTACTTATAAATGACATTTCTGATCATGAAAAGAACAGTGGATAATAAAGTCAATATACTGATTGCAGAAGCAAGACTACTAAAACAGGCAACTCTACTGGAGGTAGAGAACTAACCTCCTTTCCTTCAATAAGAAATAGTACATACCCAGGTGAAGAGACAAGATTGGCATGGAGAAAAAATGTGTTAGCAGTATTTTATAGGTAGACAAACCAAAATAAGTGTGTGTCTTTTTGTTTCTCTGTCTATAGATCATGGCTATGACAGACATGGCATATCTCATTTGCTTCAGCCTTCAAATTGATCCATCATCTCCTGTGATAGGGAAGTATAGGATTTTTTTTTTTTTTTTTTTTTTTTTTTTCCCCAAACATCATTTTATCATTTTATCCAGTTCCTCTGATTCAGCCCAGAGATTCCAAGAACTATACAAACATACACCCATCTACTATTTCACAGTACTTCCAGAAACTCCTGGAATAATAGTATAGCCTGTTTCTCATATACTGGACAGAATCTCAAAGGTATTGTTGAGCCAGGATACTCTCTGAGCAACTTAGCAGACTGGAACATATGCACTGAAGTGCATTTAAGATTTTGAAAAATGACACTCGATCCAAACTAAAACTCTACAAAATAAAGTCTAATATACTACCATTCTGGAGAATAATGACTCTATATCAGCTAGAGCTAAGACTATAATTTATCAACATTTGCCTTGATGGGGCATCCAGTGTGGTGTGATTGATTTAAATGTGTAGATTTTTTTACATTTTGAACAGGTGGCTAACTTATAACAACAGTTTAAACTTTTATAGCATCTTATCATGCTGAGGCAGTTTGTGGTGTTTTACAATGACATTAAAATTAAAATTTAATCTATCCTGCAGAGTTAATAATTAGCGAATGTCAGTTAAAAGTCAGCTAAAACAAATCAGTCTTAAATGTAGGCTTAAATAAAGAAGAAATTAGGGATCTCCTGATGTCATGAGGCAATGACTTCCACCACGCAGATTCATGTCAGTGAAAAGAGCAAGCACCCTAAGTGACATTTTAGTGTGGGTTAAATTTTTTAAAATATGGGGTTTGATCTTGGTTGCTAGGTCAGCTTATGGCTTCATTCAGTTTTTGATTTATAAAACAGTATAACAGTCCTTGGAAATAGGGTCAAGAGGTAGGTGTCCTCTCCTTCAGCAGATGACTGCAGTCACTAGAATTCCACTTTTCTCCCTAGCCCAGGGAATCATAGAATTATTTCTGCAAAGCATCACTATTTCAAAATGAAAAAAGATTCCTTACCATCTTACAGCTACATGGACTTAATACCTTTGGTTTGAATCCCATTTAAATAGTAAGAACACCATTTCCTGACCTCTTTATTTTACAAGAAAGAGGTGCTGTTATTTTGAAAGGAAAGACACAAGTGCATTAGTGCAGAAGAGGTTTCTGAGTTGTAAACCTGGTCTGACATAAGTGAAGGATTTAAGTCTTGACCTCCTCCATTATATAAACTGTGCACAGCATGCTGTCTGTTGTGAATCCCATTTAATCCTCCTTGTGCATTAAGGTAGCGTAAAGGTATTTAACTAGAGGCTATGGATTGTATTTGAGAAAGGAGTTTTGTTTCTACTGTAAATTATTCATCGCTGATGCCTGTCATTCTCTGTAGACCACAGTCAGATTCTAGGAAACCAGTTTAATCCACGTTAAACCTGGAGGTGTGACATGGCTAAAGAGCATAAGTGTTATGAGGTTCAGTGTTGCAAGGTTTCCTTGTGATCTAGACTTGATTTCACTAGTCTTTTAGTTTTCCACCTGAAAATAAGGGAATTATAGTGTTTTTCTTCTTCAGTGATCTGATTATTTAATAAGAACAATTCTGTAGTGTTTGTAAGAAACTGATCATCTTCAGGCTTGGTCAAAACTGCAAGGAAAAGGTTAAATATATAACCTATACTTAATATCTTAATCTAGCTAACAGCTGTAATGAAAGATGGCAGTATGGGTACTTGCATGTATATTCCCAAAGCATCTGGACAGCATGCATTCACTACTTGTTGCTGTTTGTGCTAGCTCAATTAAGCCGTAACAGGTGGACTACCGATCTGTCAAGTCTCATGCACTGCAAGTGAAACTCCTGCTAACTTGCATTCTCACATTGTTCTGTAGCTCTGGCTATAGTTTCACACAAGAACTGCAGAGTATGTCCAAATATCAGATGCTTCTGTCCTCTGAACAGAGCAGTGGCAGCTAGACAAATGAGTGTCTTTCTACTTCATGGAAGTGCACACGTAAAGCACTCCAGTCTCCCCTGTGGAGTCTATTGCTGTACTGTCATGGTGACACAACCCAGTATTGTTGTTGAAACAGATGCACACCAGGCAAAGATGGAAAAGTCTCTGTGATTGCAGACTAATGCATACATGCATTTAAATATGCACAGATGTGTTTGCAAACTAATGCATAGAATTTCTTATACAGACTTATTTTAGACAAGAAAACTCTACTTAATAAGCAAGTGGTTTCTATTTGATCAGCAAAGTTACACATATAAGAAAATCTTGTGCGTTAGGACATGTATTAGTGGGAGAAAATATGCAAAAGTATGTATGTTCTGAAGAAACATCAGCTCTCCAGCTCTTGTCAAGCTGCCAACAGGACATTATTCTTGTAAAGTTTGGGCACCCTGTACGGCTTTATATAACATCCTGAGCACCTAGTTAATGTTATAAAAATTGACTGATAACAAGTGTAATTAGGTCAAGAGAGAGATCATGTCTCTGAAGCGTTTAATGGCAAGATCTCAACAACAGGAGATAGCAATGCAAGGGAAGCACCAAAGAAGATACAAGAATGCATAATTAAAGGGTGACAGAGGTCAGCAATTAACACTTGGATATTTCTTCAGGATATTAGATTCAAAAGAGGATGTAAGTTCAAATATTACCTAGGAAAACAACAACAACAACAACAACAAAACAACGCTGTTAATTTCTGTGAGATTTTAAAATTATTTTTTATATACCTGTATGTATATTATTCAACAGTTTGTGTTTTATTACTAGTGAATAGCAGAGACCTAGGTATGTTTTTTATGACTAAAGTATATAAGGTGACTATTCACATGCTAATTAAAAAAACAAAATAAGTGTTAACACATTAAACTTCTTGAGTACTATTTGCTAGTACTTGTAGCTTACAAAGATATGTACACCCTGATAGTTTGATATAAATTAAAATCCTTACTAAATGTCAGTAGTTCTAATAAGTGATTGATATCTAATTAATGTGTCATATGTGAGATTTTTAAAATGTTAATTAATGCCTAAAAACTTAATAAGTGCTGCTTGACCTATTAGTTATATTAGACAAAAGCATACAGTAATTGTTTCCTAAATGAAATGCTTACATAAAGTGTTTAAAGTGTTACCATATGATGCTGACATTGTGTCAGGCTGATTTAATATAAGGTCTTGATTTGGGGATAACCTTTGAACTTCTTCACACATTTAGGTAGAAAGAAGTTGAACTGTTCCCAGCTTTATTGAAAGATTTAGTAGCTTCGTCTTTCTTCGGAATGTGAGAAATTAATACTGCGTGCTAGACACTGCTGTAAGTCAGACAGGAGCTGCAAAAGTGTTTCCTCAAGTGTTTACAAGAGCAGACTGGTCTTTGGCTGCACTTGTCTTCCTGTCTCAGCTGTGGCTATCTCCTGAACAGACAGCCAGTAATGATATGCTCTAGTGTCCAGAATCACCTCTGAGAGAGTCTAGCTCTAAGAGGAATGCGGCTATTAAGCAAAGAGCTGGACTGTGGTAGAGAAATGAGTCTTTAAAAGGATGGGGGCTGTTTTCACAGATTACATGTGTGTCTGGGAGAAAGCCAGTCTGCTCTTCTAAAGATGTTATGCCCTATTCTTCCTTTACCTCCTCTGTAATACAAGCCTAGAATTCTCTTCCCATATTACTCTTTTGAAATTAAAATAATTAAATGTTAGAAGGTGTTCATATGCTATGATAGCTGGCCAAAGAAAAGTTACTGGAGTCAATTAAATTGAAATAAAGTGACCACTGTTTGCAGACTATTCATGGAACGTTTATGTGTTTTCTCAGAATTATGCTTACATTATTTATATATACAAACATATTACATATGCTTGTTCAGTAAATAATATGATCTGTATCCAATATATATATATGTATATATAATTTATACATTTTTTAAGAACAGTTATTATCTAAATCTTAATAGAAAAAAAAATCTTAGTTCCATTAGCAATCTTTTAAAAAATATCTGTAATTTTGATTAGAGCAACACTTTTCTTTTGAGAAGAACAGAAGTGACAGGTCATATAAATATATGTTATTTAAATATACATATACAGTTAAATTTCTTATTTAGAAAAGGCGTGAATGCTTAAAAATTATTTGTTACAATCTAAAAAATTCTGTGAATCTTTTACAGCTTCTCTTCTAGCATGTATATTCCCCAGTTGTCATTCCTATGCACATTTGAATGGAGCTATTTGAAGTAACTCTTCACAAAAACTATGAATTCTTGCTCAAAGAACACTTGGTGGAAAAACGTTCAGATGTGAGACAAGGAGGTTAACATTCCTTCAGGTTTATTCTGTAAGAAAAGCAGTTTCTTGATTTTCATTTATTCCTTTATTTCTTTATTTTTAGTGTACTGATCAGGTGGACAGATCTGTGAGATCAGTATTCTGACTTGTATAGTCAGATACAATCAGCTGAAAAAAATTTCTTATGCTGTGACTGAGCATCCGTTGGTGGTCAATATCAATGATAGGAAATTGGATTGGAACTGTGGTCCATCTAGAACTTAATTTTCCACCTTTAGTAGCGTAACATGACATATATCTGGGGCAATGTAAAACAAACAAACAAACATAAGAATCTGAGTTACTGTATTAGAATCATAGAATCCTTAGAGTTGGAAGGGATGTTTAAAGGTCATCTTGTCCAGCTTCCCTGCAGTGAACAGGGACATCCACAGCTAGATCCGGCTGCCCAGAACCTGAGCCAGTGTGACCTTGAATGTGTCCAGGGATGGGGCATCCACCACCTCTTTGGGCACCCTGTTCCAGTTCCTCACCACTCTCACTGAGAAAGTTCTTTTCCTTATATCTAACCTAAATCTAACCTCTTTAGGACTGAAGCCATTTCTCCCTTATTGTATTACCACAGATCCTGCTAAAAAGTCTGTTCTCTTCTTTCCTGTAGCTCCCTACAATAAATTGAAAGGCCAGTATTGTGTCAGCTCGGAACCTGCTCTTGTCCACACTTAACAGCCCCAACTCTCTCAGCCTGTCCTCATAGGAGAGATGTTCCATCCCTTTTGTTTATCTCACAGATGGAGTGTTCCATCACTCCTCTGGACACACTCCAACAAGTCCATGTCTCACCTGTACTGAGGACTCCACATCTGGATGCAGTACGCCAGGTGAGGCCTCAGTAGTGCTGAGATGAAAGGCAGGATCCCCTCCCTTGCCCTGCTGGCCACACTTTTTTTGATGCAAACCATGATATGGTTGGCTTTCTGGGCAGTGAGAACACACTATTGGCTCATGTCCAGCTTCCTAACCACCAGTACCCTCAGGTCATTTTAAGCAGGGCTGTGCACAGTCCTTTCATCCCCCACCCTGTATTGAAAGTGGATGTTGCCTTGACCCAGGTGCAAAACCTTAGATTTACTGAACCTCATAAGGTTCACCTGGGCCCATTGCTCAATCCTGTCTAGATCCCTTTGGATAGCATCCAGTTCCTCTGACATGTTGACTTGACTCCATAGCATGATGTTTTCAGCAACTCGCTGAGGGTGCACTCAACCCCACCAGCAGTGCAAGACCGATTATAAAGATTCAGTCCCTTTTGGAAGCATTCTGATTCTTAGAGTGCTTTTGTACACTGACTTTCATACAAATTTCCCTATTAGTGACTACTGTAATATAATATCCTTTAGCATTCAGCATACTTGACTATAAACATAATAAGCAGTATGTGCGTTTGAGAGAGACAGAGAAAGGAGTGCTAGTGTTTACAGCCAAAAGATAGTACAGTTTACATGTAAAACCTGTGTAATGAACTGCAGTCATGCTCATAAATAAAGTTATTGCTATTAAAAACTAACAGTTTTATACAATGAAAGTTGTTCATTTGTTTGGCTTTTTTTTGTGTGTGTGTTTTTTGTTTTTTTTTTTCTTTTTTTTCTTTTTTTTCCTCCTTATTTATTTATTTATTTATTTTAGCTATTAGGTAAGCAGCTTTTTAAATATGACAATGAAATTAATTCCTGGCAAAGAACTGCATAATGATGAGAAATTCTGCAGTTACAACAAACAATGGATTTCTTGCTTTGATTTGTATCCTTTGAGTTATGACCTCGTGTCACTCTGATAGAAATGCGCATGGCAAAGCACTACATCAGGAATCATAAATAGGACCATCAGCAGCTTTAACAGTTGCTAATAGGAAAAAAAGCAATCCCCCAGGTCCCTGAAAATTAACAAAGTCAAATCATCTGTGTATTTAGAGTAAGAATGAATTTGATCCTGAGGTTCTTGACATACCTGCTCGTTGCATGAGATTACATGAAAATGCATCCATGTAAAGGACTGGTTTTTTTACAGATGAATTACATGTAAATTAGGTGAGAATTAGGACCCCCAGACAAGCACTCTGGTATTTGGAGACACCTGGGTTACCTTTTGTACCCTCAAGTATGGTCCAGAAGGCAAAGTACACGAGGTGGATTATGAGTCAGATTTATAGGTGGTTACACAGGTGCAGTGTGACCAGTATAACACAGAACAGTGTCTTGACAGTAGGACAAAGGAAAAATGCCACTATTGAAGAGGAAGACCTTTCCTTTTCCCTTCCTTTTTGTTTGTGGGTATACCAACTTCTCCCTTGAAAACCCAGAAGAATAGTTAACAACTGTACTTCTGATTCAAGTTTGGGTCCATAAGTGCATTTTAAGAAGTGAACCAGTTTAATTTAAATGCTAATGTGCAACTTAAAATAACATGCATTTTGGCTCCTGGCTGCCATAAATAATAATTATTGGTCTATTCTAATTTTTCTTAGTGGAGTGCTAAGACTGGAACAGTCTTTCGGGGTGAATACGTTGATAAAATCAGTGTTGGGTGATTTTGCTGATGACTCTTTGGTGTTCTTCATTTTTCAAGTGAAGTACTTAATAAAGCTGGTCTCCTGTCTTTGTGTGTTTAGCGGATACCTCTACAATTATTTAAAATTAGATCAAATTGTGCTCAGTTTATAGCCTACCAATAGCGGAAGGGAGAGGTTAGCCTTTCTAATAGTTCCCATATCAATTATACAGCCTATCTAATAGATACCAAAGCTGCATCAACTTAAAGATGAGTTAGTTGGTAAGCTCAGTGGATCCAGGATAACTAGAGCTATTTGCACTGGGAAGATGAGACCTTAATATCAACTGGAGACAGAGAAGATGAAAAGAGAATCCTTTGGTATTTGTAATGTAAAGATTTGTCTAGGCTTTCTTTGGGAGTCAGGGCCTATTCATGTCCTTTATGAGGAAAATAAAACTGCCTGGGGGCTGTATTACAGTTGCAAATATGGTAGAACTAAAGAGATTTGAAACATAACTGATTAGAAACGAATTGAATAGATGTATGCAATAGGATTATCTACAGATGTATTATTTAAAAAGGTAAGAAAAAAAAAAGGAACAATAGGGTAAAATCTCTACCAGAAAAATGAGTGAGTAAAAAGTTGTAATCACGCAACAACAGTTGATCACATCTCTGATTTTATTAGTTGGCATAGCACAAATGATTGATGGTAATACAGTCAACTAAATGCAACCTGACATATTTTGAATTCATGTGCCCTTTTAAAGCTTTTTGACTGAATTTAGGCCTTGGATTTTTAACTTGCCTCCTTGCTGTCAATAAGAAGTAACCCATGTACAAATCTGCAGATGTGTATCCATAGATTCAGCAAATATCTACTTTTACCTAAGTCAGGATGACTATCCATGAAACTCCTAAGGCAATTAAGTGGAGGAACTTTTAATCATAATACAGTGACTAAACTTGTCTTTGAAGATAGGAGCAACATGAGAAAATGTGTACTGAATTAACATTTCTAGCTGGCCTGCTGGAAATGAGCCCTATCTTAAACTCAGGAGTTGTAGGCTGGAGGCTGCATTGGGTAGTAATCAAGTGATAAAAACTGTATAAAAAGAAGTCACAAAAATCCTGGGGTGTGCTAGCTTTGTAGGAGACCACCTAGCACCCAAACTTACAGAACTTTGCAATAAATCAATATCTCATATCTATGTATAAGACTGCCTTATTGCAGATTGGGTAACAAATCTGCCTTTCATACAACTTCCTTACAAAGACATGGGGGGTGTGGCATAGAAATATGTTTCTGCTCCTTCTCCTTTCTGCACTAAACTGCTTGGAGTAAAGTACATGGTATGATGAGCACAGATAGGATCACATAAAACAGCGATTATCTTTGTATATGAGGTGGCCAAACTATTTCTATGTGTGTATTGGTTTTGCTATAGGAGGTAAATGACAAATAATGAATTCTATTTAGATCTAAATGAATTCAAATGAGACGAAGATTAAAATTTTTAAACTGCTTTCACCCAATTTATAAACCCTACCAGAGACATCTTAACAATTTAAAGAGTCATGGAAATGAGCTTGCTCCTTGGAGGTCTGTATGAGATTAAAAATAAAATACTGAACAGAAAATGAAATATCTTATTCTTGGAACATTATGCAATATCATTTTGCAGTCCCAAAGGATTCATGTAAATGTTTTGGCCAAATTTCTAAAAGAGATTAGGAAGTGTTAGCTCCCATTCTCAAATCTTAAGAATGTTGCAGGATTTTTTTGAAACACCTTTTTGCTGTCTTTTATATATTTATGTTCATAACTGGTTCTGATAATAATAGTATAAAAATACAAAAACAACTGTAATAAAGAGGTAAGAGAGAATACAACTTAAGAAACACTATTTTTAATTAAGAAAAAGTTATTTTCCAACATTAGACTAACCTTGTCTGACAGCAGTTATGTCAGGGGAATGATGAAAAGAAATGAGAATACTCAGATATCCACAAACATTATAATTAAAACATATATTGAAATGTAAAGCTACTAGTAGTAGTTTTTTACCTATAACTCCATCTTGTTGCAAAATATATTCTTGAACATGACATATGACTGATTCTCACCTACTTAGAATCCATGCAGGTCATTGTTTCACATGTGTAGAAACCTACAAGTATCTAACACAATTTCAGAATCAGAAAACCTGCTTCTCTGCACCTGTTTCAACCTCATTCCAGGCCCACCTGCAGATCACCAGATGTTCTGGTATTTCATTGCTTGCATGCATACTTTATTGTGTTTACAAAATAAAACACTTTAGATAAAAATATTGGAGACAATTTTTTTTTTATTTTTTATTTTTTTTCCTGCTAAGTAGCAAATCAGAATAGAGATTCTCAACAGATTTTCATCATTCTCAATTCTACAAATGTTAATAAAGAAAAACATACTGCTAATAAGGGAATATATGAGCCAATTTTGTGTGCAACATACTATAAAAATTTACACATGTCCTGTGGCTTCCCAAAATGCACATTTCATTGTGTTTGTCTAAAGTATAAACAAACAACATAAACAAGCAAAGAGAATTTATATAAAAAATTACAATACTAAAATGTGAAAAGCATTATATTCCTGAAGAATTCCTGTAAAAGTGGGACTATAATCAAAGGGATCCTTTATGAAAATGCAACAATTAAAGTGAAAAAGAAGTCTAAAAAACTTGGACTGCCTTAGGGTGACAGAAAATTATGATAAATCAAAATGACTGTGATTTCCTAAGGAGGCTGGAGTGGTTCTTTTAAAAAACCTTCTGGCTAGTCATTTTAATTTAGATTGCTACCTTAAAGGGAATATTATAAATAATTACAAACCACAGATCTCCCCTGTACCACTAGGCAATAAATAAATAAATAAAAGTAAATAAATAAATAAATGAATAAATAAATAAATTTAAATATCATAGTACTAAGAATTTCCAGATTTACAGTTACTTTCATTGTAAGTATGTTGGATCATCATACTTCAACAAAATAGACTGAGAGTACATTACTTATACTCACTTGTTCTTAGCTGCTGCACTTCCATAAAAGAAAGCAGAAAATATCCTTCTATTATCCCCCAAATGTTCTTTGGTCTGCAGTCACTGTGTGTTGAAAAACAGATTCTCAAGGAATCTTTTACCTTTGAGATTTATTTCTGCTCAGTAATTACAAAGTGTTTTTGCACATGATTGTATCAGATAAATGTGGACTTCCTAAATAAAGGAAATTATGTAAATGCATTAATGCACAGCACCACCATACTAATCAGGGTCATGCATTTTTATTCCTTTTGCTTGACAAATTCCAGCAAAAATATGTGAGTAATGACAGCTTAACTCAGGACTTGTACTGCTGAAAATAATACTAAGAATACTCCTTCAGTAACTCTCGTGCCTGAGTTTGTCTGCAAATTGACCTGAAGGCTCCATGTAATTCAATAAGTAATCCTGCATCTCATATTCTTTACACGTATTTGTTGACATGTCCAGCCCAAGGCAAAAGACAGACAATGTTTTTTGCTGATCCTTCAGAAAGCTTTACCTACCTGTTCAAGAAGTCTGGTTTCAGTTTTACCATCAGTTGTTTTTGTTACTATGAACTAAAAGATTTATTTGCTGAATACCACATAGTTCATATTGAAGAAAGGTACCTGAAGTGTCTGTTGCCAATTGTTTTGTCACTGTTTCTGTATCATCATGCTGTTTCTGCCAGCATGCTGACAAGGAAAATAATTTCAGATTTATCGCAAAACAGAACTCACTGAAACAATAACCCTAGTCAGTATGTGGTGGGGGTGCTAAAGAAAAACAAGGCACTGCTGCTGTTGGCAATAATTGCAAAATATCTATGGGGTTCTTTTCCCAGAAACTGAAATTAGTCTTCTTTTTATTTAGTTAGCTATTTATTTTTCCCCTTAACTGTCTTAATGGTACAGATACCGGGGTTAGAAGCTACATAGTTTGTTTATGAAGTTCTGCAGTAGTACATGCTGTTGCAACCACACACTTTCCTGGTTGCTGCCATTTTTAGACTTGAGGGATCAAGGATTGTACCATTTTGATTATGTTTTTGGATCTATAGGATAGCAGACACTGGATCTTCTGGGGCTTTCATAAGGCCTTTGTGATGAGGTATTACAAGGCCATAGCTTTCCACGAGTGCAGAAACTTTAGGCTTCTTCCCACCCAAATGCTGGAGCCCAGAATCACAGATTTTTCCATACTAGGCTAATGGATGTGTCTGATATTTTCCCATTTCCACATTCATCCATGAGAAGGGCTGAACATGAACACCAAAGAGGTGTGTGCCCTAACACACACACAGCAAGGTCACTTTTGTAAGCTGCCACACCGACAGCCATGGAGGAGGCACAGCCTTCAACAGCATCCACACATTAAGCACTGTCAGGACTCACATAAATGTATAGACATGTAACTAACCTTCCACATTTTTCTAATCAGGACTGATGGTCCCTGGTGCAGGCACATACTTGTGCACTTCCAGGTTGACCAGGACAGTCTTGCAGGTTCCCCAAGCACTGACAGGGCTCCTCTGCCCTCTTGGCACCCTGTCTTGATCTCAGCCTCTGACCCCTTTCACCCACCCATGGGTCTTCAGCTTCCCAGCTGCTCCAGCTTAGTGTTGTTTCCACACCCACAGCGCTCACTTACTCAACCTATAGTCATCTACACTCCTAGGTCCTCTGAATACTAGCACAAACACTCATCCCATCTGATATGCCAGCCAAGACCAGGACTTCCTTGTAAAGATTTTGAATATTTCCAGATACATGTTCTTCTGCTCACCTGCTAGCCCAGCTTGAAATTTCCTAGTAAATTACATATACAGATCCATGCTAAGAAGAGGATAGAGCAAACTGCAGTAATGAGGCACGGGGCTCAGGGAGAAAAGTATACTGAACAGTACCTACTTACCTGCTATTGATCCTTCTATCCTGCCTCCTAACCCCTTCCCCCCCCACCCTTCCCCTTCATTTAGGCACTCCTTAACGGTTTTGCACATTCCCACTGAAACATCCCAAACGATCATGTCCCCTCTTGTTTCCCTGTTCTTATCAGTTACAAAACCCAGGCCGGCCCTCTTCAAAGCTGTGCCTCTAATTTCTTAATGGCCCCTCACTAAGTGCTTGAAGAGTCTCTCTAATTTGTTTGCTTATCAGGTTTGTGTCTCAGTATGTTTTGTTTATCACTTTCTTTGTTATTATCCCCTTTGACCTGAAAAGCTTCCTGATCTGCTGACCTTGATGAACCAGATGTTCTCACATTCCAGGTGCCTCTACAGCTATGACCTCTTCTGTTTACCTTAGGTTTCAAGAGAGTGAATGTGTGCATGTGTGAGAAGAAAATATATGAAGGAGAGGGGGAAAAAAAAAAGAAAAGAAAAAAAAAAAGGAAAAAAAAAAAGGAAAAAGGAAGATAGAAAATAGAAAGAAAAAGCCTGCCTGCAATAGGACATATTAAAAAACGTTCATTAAAACAAAACAAAAAGCAAGCATACAAAAAGACAACTTTTTTCACCTTCCTAATTTTTGATAACTTCCTTTTCACTATAAGGTGGTCTAGGGGAGAATTAGGAAACACAAAATATACCGCTGGGGAATTTTGATTGCAACCCTCCTCTATGACAAATAAAACAGACATTACATTTAAGTATAAAAAATTAACGGAACAATGTGATAGGCACAGTCCTGCCACCATAAGCAGTTCCACTGGAAGTCCCCAAGAATTTGCCACCAGCAGATTCTTTCCATACGTTAGCACCAGCACCAGTTCTTTGAGTACTGGTGTGAAGTGCTTCATCCCGGTGTTGCATTTGTCACCCAGTGCTACTCTTGTTGTCATACAGTTGACTCAGTGCTCACATTCAACTATTCCCACAAGACAAAGGCAGCCAGTTTATTTCTGATTTCATCAGTGAGGGAAATTTCATTCCCTTACACGAAGTCATCCTGTTTTTGGTATTCCTGATCCTCTTCTAAGTTCAGCAGTGTGGTAAGTCACTGCTGATCGGTCCGGATGGCTCCGAGTCAGGTGACTTCGGCGATCAAAAGAATAAGTAAGACTGAGATGCACTTCTCTGGCTTTTTTGTTTTGTTTTGTTTTGTTTTTTGTTTTTTTTTCCCAGTTTTTCAGGGTTAATGTTTCCACAAAAGAGTTTAAGGACTTGTAAATCGCTGACAGATAAGTAGCCACTTCCTTCTTCTGAAGTGCTCTTTATTTCTGTGGAAATACCCTGAGAGAACATTTCTTCAGTTTAAACAAACAAAAAGGAATTCTAGAGAAGCAAAATTGTCATTTAAATCATAGAATCGTAGAATCTTTTGAGTTGGAAGTTACACTTAAAATCATCTAGTCTGACTCCTGCACAATGAATAGGGGTATCCACAGCATCAGGTTGCTCAGAGCCCCATCCAGCCTGACCTTGAATGTCTCCAAGGATGGGGCATCCACCACCTCGCTGGAAATCCTGTTCCAGCCCCTCACTGACAGCCCCTCACTGACATTATTGTAAAAAACAAAACAAAACAATACAAAACAAAACAAAACAATACAAATCAAAATAAAACAAAGTATATTATTCCTTACATCCAATCAAACTCTTTCCTTTTTTACTTTGAAGCCACTTCCCTTTGTCCTATCACAACAGACCTTGCTAAAGTGCCCATCCCCTTCTTTCTTACAGCCACCCTTTAGATACGGAAATGCCACAACCAAGTCTCCCTAGAGCCTTCTCTTCTCCAGCTTGAACTGCCCCAGTTCTCTTAGCCTGTCCTTGGAAAGGTGTTCCATCCCTTGAATCATTTTTGTGGTCCTGGATGCACTCCAACAGGTCTATGTCTCTCCTGTATGGAGGACTCCACATCTGTAAGCAGTACTCCAGGTGAGGTCTCAGCATCAAGTAGAGAGACAGAATCATTTCCCTTGGCCTGCTAGCTATACCTCTTCTGAAGCAGCCCAGGAGGTGACTGGCTTTTTGAGCTGTGAGGACAAACTGTTGGCTCATATCCACCTTCCCATCCACCAGTATCCCCAAATTCTTTTCAATAGGATTGTGCTCTATTCTTACAACCCATAGCTTGTATTTATAGTGGGGATTGCTGTGATCCAGGTGCAATACCTTACACTTGGATCTACTGAACCTTGCGAGTTTCTCCTAGGTCCACTGCTCAAGCCTGTCTTGGTCCCTTGGGATGACATCCTGTCCCTCTGGCATGTCAACCACATCACACAGTTTGACACTGAACATTAATATCACCAAGTATGTGCTAAATTCCACAGATACTTCTAACTAAGTCTTTTGTACTTTTCCTTTAGGTGTTAAAATGCTTATATAAATGGGAAAAAAGGCAACATGCCATTTTAAAATGGAAAAATATCCTTCAGCATCTCAAATATATTTTCAAATTAAATAACTTTATTTTCTTTTTGAAATACATTAGTGCAGCATGATCAAAAGTGTTTGTTTGTTTGTTTTTAATGTATTTGTTATGAACTGATTTATACTACTTTTTAAGGAGCCGCTTCTGAGAGAAGTGAATATTAGAATCAGAAATTAGTGATTAGACTTGGCTAACTGTGGGGGAAGAGATCTGCCTGCTGGGGTAAGCCACAACACTTGAGAACTTCTGAGAAGACTCTGGCTCCTTCCTATTGACATCCTTCAATTAAATAGTTGAATACTTTTATATATAATTTGTTTTGTACTTTTGCACTATATACACCTCACAATATAACTGTAGAATTGAATTATGTAGGAACACTACAGTTTCAGTGGTATCTTCCACAGGCTAAATAAACCTTGATTCAGTGAGATGTGAAACCTAACACTAAGACTGACCTTGTAATTCAAGTGTTGCTTTTCTGACTGGAGAAACTGAGTCATTTGTTATTTGTCTGTGCTCTTTGTGTTTCAAACCTGCATGAATATATCAATTATTTTAACAATATTTAAATAATATTTGGCCCACCTCACTGTAGTGCAAAGTACTTCACCACTTGAGTGGTAAAACTGTGCTATTTTTCAACCATATGCACCTATTTGTTGAATACAGGTGTCTCTACGTCGAGATGTCTCTCATAATTTTATTTATCTCCAAGTTTCAAATTTGTACTTGTGGAGTAAAACTCATAAGCCTATAAGGTTTTTGAATATTCCCACATAGTTTACCAGTGCTTCTTCTAACACACATAACATTTTTGAAGTTTAAATAAGCAGCAAGGGAAGAAAGACTAAGTACTGTGTGACAAGACTCTTTGGATCACTGGTAAGGAAATTACTGAAGTACACTCAGTAATTTGCTAGTTGGTAAGAACAACATAATTCAGGGTTTGGAATTTGGCCTTTTACATAATAACATGGTTCCAGTCAATATTTTATATGAGAAGGTGATATCAGGAAATGGACATTCACAGCTTAAGAAAACAGACTGTCAACAATCTACAGCATTTTTCCTCTTTGAGGATTCTAGATAAAACACATGGAATAAATGGGAAATGGTAAAAAGCAATATCTTATTATATGCTAGTTGCATCATAAGGGATGAATGCCTAACACTGGCAGTATAAATAGAATACTATGTTATGAAAAGTATGTATTTCTTGTCCAACTATAAATGAAGCAAGATAGAATTAAACAACTGGTCAGAAAAACAAAACAAAACAAAAACAAACAAACAAACAGTTTGTCTGACTTGAATAATATGAAATCTGTAAAGATTGCCATAACTCAAAATAGAGGATTTTACGTCTCAGGAAACACCACCTTGCTTCTGAGATGATAGACTGAAGTCAACATCTGTATTTGTACTGAGAGAGTGGCATGATCAAGTTAGCCATTCATTTGCTTTCCAAGCAGCAAACTATCCAAATATGTTTAGGATATTAAAAATGAGTATAGAAAATATCACTTTCTTGATAAGACGCATGAGGATAAGAAATTACAAGTCATTACAATGCCATTAAAAGTTGCTGTAGTGAACAGGAATTTAAATGCATAATACCTATCCTTGAATATCTGAAAAATAAAAAAGTCATTTTCACTATGAGGCAAAGGCAGGTGGCAAGGGCTGAGAAAGGTTCCCTACATATAAATGTTGAATGAAGCACATTCTTGGACACTGAATTATGTAGTTCACTTCAGAGTGAAGAGTTTGAGAATGTAGAGTCTGTTTTAGTAAGTCAACAAATACCTGGGAGGAAAAACAAACAAACAAACAAACAAACAAACAAAACCAAACAAAACCAATAGAATGAATTTGTATCCATCTGTGTGAGCCTTGGACATAATGGATAGCATTAGTCAGGTTTGGCCAGTACGTCTGCAGATGCCAGCTAGCAGTTTTGCGATTCATTTCCTTAATTCCTTCTTAACAGAGCCAGCTTTTGTTTTCTTCCCCCCCACCCCTCTCCTCAACCTCCACCCCCCATCTATCTATCTATCTATCTATCTATCTATCTATCTATCTATCTATCTATCTATCTAGTTATTTAGTTATTTCCCTGAATTACTAGCCAGCATGTAAAGCATGAAGAAGAATCTCAACAGAAAAAGAAGAACAAACTGACTAAAAATAACAGTAAGTCTTTGGAATTTATTAATAAATAAATAAATAAATTTAATTAAAAATTAAAACAGGGGGAAAAAAAGAGTTATAATTAAATAAAAGAATATGCTGTTAGATTTTTCTTTTATACCACTGTTCTGGTATTACTCACAGAACTTCCATGTTCTTCTGTGTAAAAGTAACAAGCTGTCAAATGATGTAGAGTATACAGAAATGATATTCGGCTTTTAGAAATAACAGAGAACATGATGCAACACTGAAAAATATTGCCTACAGCTTCCTCATTAGAATTTCATACTTCTACCTCAATCTTTAATTACAATTTAAAGTTGAGATCTAAAGCACTAGTTAAAGCCAAATTACTGCTGGATTTCCTGACCTTTAGCTGAAGTATTCCTTTCATCTGAAGCCGTGGTAACTTTTCTGCTTTTAAGAGAGGGAACAATTTGCTCTGAGATAATGTGATTGCCTGCCTAAAGGCAAATTTTCAAAACATGTGTAGATGCAAATATTACATGTGTAAGGATCTGCATTTCTACAGGCAAACTGACATTTGCAAGTGCAAATTAGATAGCAGGAAACTGAGTTATCCAGTTTACGCATTCAAGAGATTAAAGTTGTTCTCAGAATATTTGGGCAGATTAGTGTCATAGCAATGGGAAAGCATTCTGGGAATGGTAGTTTACAGAGTATTCTCAGCAAAATACACAAATACACAGCTTCAACTGGTACTTTCAGGAAACAAGACCAGTAGATTCTCTTCACTGAATCAATGCTTATTAAAGAAGCTTTAAAAAGAAAGCCAGGGAGACTTTTGCAAATCAGAACAAGGGGATGTCTATTAGTTAAGAAATAGTCTATCATAAAATTACTAGAGAAAACATAGGGAAAAAAAAGTTTTGTCCAGGTCAGTTCTGTCAACCAGAACAAAGGTCTTGGAAATGCAGTTAGAGATGTTTTTCTGTTTGCTTTTTTTTGTTTGTTTTTTGTTTTGTTTGTTGTTGTTGTTGCTTGTTTTTTGTTTTCTGTTTTGTTTGCTTGTTTGTTTGTTTGTTTGTTTGTTTTCTAATAAATCAAATTTCAACAGCAAAAATTGTTGTTGGGATTAATCTGTCCCTAGTTTATGCAAGCAAGCAAGTTGTACTCATACCTATGCTACTTTTGTAGCCTATGTTATCTAAGAGGAGATGAATAGCCCCCTGGAGATTTCTCTTCCTTACTGTTGATAATAAAAAGAGATTAGAGTGATAAACCAGAATTTGATGGTTATGTTTAAAATAGATTATCTAGCTACTAAACATCTAAGTTAGACAGATGAATCCCACCCAAGTCTACCTATAGATATTTGGAAAGTAATGGCTGCACCAGATGCTGCAGAATGTAAAAACTCAAGAGCCAGACTGTGCTACAGCTGAAACTGTAGTAAAAATATGTTGGTACTGACTTGAGACATTGAACCTGCAGTAATGTTTAAGCACGGTTATTTATTTATTTTTTTCTTTTTAAAATATAGTGAGTTATGTGTGTCTGGTGATCTACTGCCTCCCTTTCTTATTATTTATTTATTTATTTACTGAAGGGAACAGGAAGAAATTAAACCAACTTTCTCTGAATAATGGTTCTTGCTTCTCTGAAGTTCTGTCTGATGCCTGCTAGGAACTTTGTAGGATTTGCCTTTTTTATTTTTAGATTTTTTTTCCCCCTCCTTTTTTATTATACTCTAAGGCATGGAGATTAATTTAATGAGCTTGTTCATGGACATGACTTTCAGAGGTATGTCTTGATATATGTTGTAACAGAATATAATCCTATTTCTTTTGAAAAGAGTGCTCTGGTAAAAACCATGTATCTACTATACTCTTGTCAAAAAAAAAAAAAAAAAATCCAGACTGAAAAGAACTATCTTTTTTACTTGTATAATTTCTTAGTATCTTTTCTTTCAGGCTTTAATATTTTTATTCTTACTAATTATAATCACCGTATCCATGTCTGCCTTCTTATGAATTCCAGTCTGTTTTCCCAAGCAGTGTTATGAAACACACTCATTATGGATTTTTTTTACTACTTTTAATTTTTTACCATCTCACGGAAAAAAACCTTCCACATCTCAAAGTATCATTATGTTCCTGTTCTTTGTTATTTATCAGAGTTCATTTAGACCTCTTCTTTTGTTGTGAAAACTACAGTGGAGATATGCCTCCTCAAAATTCTTATTTTTTCCTTTGTCTTTCCTCTATATTTCTTATTCTTACTCTTATATTTTTATATTCTTACTCTTATATTTCCTCTGCATTTCTTATTCTAACCTGACTTTGTCTGTTGGATACAAGGGTAGTAAATCAAGATATCTGGAATATCAACCAGGTAAAGCATCTGTGTGGTAATATTTGAACTTTTCACACAGCATTCTTGAGCTTCAGTGACCCAGTATGATGTGAATGTAAAATTAATCATCTGATCTACACTTTGTCCGCAATTCTATTTGAAGTCTTCAATGTAGGGAATCTTAACATACAAACCCCACCAAAACAGTGATGATAATAAAAGGAAATCTCCAGGGGTTTAACTCAAAAGAATGGGTTCAGAATTCTCACCAGTGTTTACGATAGAAGATTTTTCCAGTGGTTGCACTCAGACAAGTTGTCCCTCTTTCTTCTTCTTTACTCCTCAAAGTGCATCTCTGGGCAACAGATTGATGTGAATATATCTTCCATGTGAGTCTGCAGTACTGCATATCCACAATGATTTAAGAGTTTTGCTTTTTATCTTTCTCCTTTGTTTACTGTTCTAGAATGGAAATATATATATTAAAAAAAAAAAAAAAAAAAAAAAAAAAAAAAAAGAATGATCCTAAAACATCTTTATTCTCACTTTTTTCTTGTATAAGGTACAGTTATCTGTGCCATCTATGAGAACCTACTTATTTTATGTATTAAGTAAAAGGTAAAAAAGGAAAAAAAATATAAAAATAAAAGGTAAAGCTGTCATAAATAAACAGAAGTTTAAAAGGAGGGCTCACCTCTATCAAAATAATGCCATATTACCTTTTCTCTGCAGCTTTTTTTTCCTACTCAAATGTCACTGTTAATCAGTCTTAGAAGATTAGTATTTTATATGCCTGTGGACAAAAAAGTCTCTGTATCCCAAAAGAGCAGAGTGGGGGGAATTCCTGCTGATAGCAATTTTGACAGCTCAATCTCTGGGTCTCTTAACCATAGTAGGTATAGGGAAGAAATTTCTGTTTGCCCTTTTACTATCTATTTTTGATTGCTCTGATTTCAGTGTTACCTTAATTACACTCTGTTTCAAGATGGACAGTTTTCGTTTCTTCCTTCCTCATGACATGCTCCCCATTCCCAAATCAGCATCTTTCTTTCTGTTCCCAGAGGCATAAATGATGTTCTCCATGCCTATTTTGTTTGTTATGAATTTTTCTTTAATTTTATCCTACCTGTCAGTGATGTTTTCATCAGAGCATCTCAGTTAAGTTTTCCTGCCTGTTTCTTTTTCCATCGTCTATCACCATTGTTTTCTGATTGCCGTTGACTTCATTATCCACAGCATCACTATTTTTACCTTCATCATTCGATGGGATATATTTAGGGAAAAAAAAAAAAAAAAGAGAAAAACTCAGGAAAG